>NC_142179.1:23473750-23780000 GCF_026936395.1 Plectropomus leopardus
TTCAAATGTCAGAGGTGAAAGATTTCAGGTGTCATTTCAGATACACGTTAAAAAAGAGGAACAAACAAAGACAATAACTGTTGACCAGCGAGAGATGGTTAAATAATGATGTCATTAAAAAGGTGACACAAGGAAACAACCCACAGCAATAAAGACAAGTTCATGAAATGTGGGGATGAATTTTGCATGGAATGCATCCGATGCAAGACAGGTTTTTTAATCTTTCTATTACAAAAACAGCCCATGAGGAGTTCATGTGTTTCTCACTTCCTGCTTCCTTGCATCAGTGTTTTTCTGGACAAAAAAAAAGATCACTCCCAACCAAGTGCTTGCTATGAGCAAGTCACAGCATGCTGTAATTCCTTAGCTTAGCCCAAAACTGTGAATTTTTGTCCAAACTAGCACTGCATAGCAACCTTTGTTAAAGGTTTACTTGGGGAGGGCTGCATGTGTGAAAGGGATTTGGGAGAGACAGATAATCTGGACTAAGAGAGAAAATGTGTCTTTACCTGGAGACATGGCCTTCATGTCTTTGGGAAACTTGCGGCAGATGCTGTTATAATTAGTGCAGATGTGATGGAGACACCAAGCTGATAGCTGCTTGGCATTGTGGAACTGCAAAAGGAAAAACAGGAGAAATGAGTTATTACAGCTGTGAAAAAGGAAGCGAGGTGAAAGTTTTAAGGTGAGATCAGAGACAAAACGTGGTCAGATTAAGATCGTCTATCAAATGAATCTATGTTAAGTTACTATTCATCTTTTTTTTCTGAACTACAACTAAGAATGAATGGAATGAATGAATGAAATTAATGAATTATGAATTGATTATTTAAAGGTCAGTTTGTCGAGCACAGACCTGTGCAAGCTCAAGGTAAGCCAGCACTTGTCCATCAATGTCACCTCCTTTGACTGCCAACTGGAGAAGCTCATCCACAGCATGCTGCTCTGAAGGTGCACAAAACAAACAAAATTGTGTCAATATTACTGTTTGCATGACTACTGACATTTTTGTCTGCCAGTCATAAATTGTTAAGTCTGTCTGCATTGAACATAACATTTCTCACACTGCAGAGTGTTTTTACCTGTGAGGGCGACAAGGCGCGGCAAACACAGGCGGTTGGCGAGAACAATTAGTTCCATGGGCTCCAGACCAGGACAAGGCGTCAGCAGACCACAGTACAGGAACTCCAACACCCCGCGCATACAGGCTGTGCTGGTGTTAGGAATGGACACCTGGAAAATGATCAGATCAAGAGGAAACAAAAAAAACCATGAGAAATAAAGGGCTAAAAGTCAATGCAGAGACAATATATGCATTCATTTCATGAAATTTAGATACTAAAGATTCACACATGTTATATCAAGTGTAACGGCTAGAAATGGGAGAAAGACATAATATCAGTGAAAGTTGTGCAGTGTATTCGGAGGTAAAGGGCAGAGGACATGCTCTTCTGGCTACATTCTCTTTGATCTAGGCTCAGATGAAAGCACTGTCTGGGGGCTAGTGATGTGAGCAATGTGGCTAATGCTAAAGACTGCAAGGCACACACAGGCAACCCTGCAATCAGACCCTTTTCACAAATGAGACACTCAAGACTCAAGACTATCAAAGTTCTACCAAAACAGTGCATCGCATCATGCACATTGTGTTAATTTAGGAAAATAGGGCATACTCATAGATGTCAAAAAGGTGATTATAGGTGATTATAAGTGAGGACTGGACAACTCTAGCCATGCACAGTCAAACATGTTGAACATATTGGGTAAACAACTTTTGAACCATACTGGCAATATTTTATAATGGCGCAAAACCACCACAGCAGAGTAAATCAATTTGATTCATATTCATTTGTGAAATTTTAACCTTTTTTTGGGTAGAGGCTTTAGATAACCCTTTGTGGATTTTTTTTTGCCTCTTCCTAGACTGTATGCTTTATTTTTTCTCATTTTGTGTATTTTTAAATAGTCCAAAAATAAAAGACAAAAGACTAATTAAATGAAGAAACAATCACCAGTATTGACCTCTAGATGTCACCATACCATCAATTAGACCAGAGCCACTACAGCCACTGATCACGCTTCTTTCCGGTGAAACCTACAATTCCACTTTGAGCAGTTGCATTGTACATGCAATATACATGCACAATGAGCACGACCTTTTTATGGTCTAATTACTGATAATCGGACAAACAGCAATTCAGCGGCAGGTAACGCAGCCGTCGCCCAGGAAGGACGGAAGGAAGGTAAATTATGATAACAGTGATGACCTGACCCCTCCGGGAGCTCTCTGAGTGTACCCACTGAGACGCTCTTCAACCACCACCACCATAGCCAATTAGGAGAATGTCAGCTTGGCGCGACCTCTCGTTACGACTAAAAAGTCGCAACACTTAGACAAGGGTGGTCTCTAGAGCTTGAAGCCCCAGCTGAGGCCAGGAAGCATTAATGAGTGGACACATTGACAGTAACAGGACATTTATGGATGAGACCCATCAGCTGTGCTGACAGGTGTTCTTTTGCCCCCTCAGTCTGCCGTCCCAGAGCTCCATTAGTAGTTTAGTGCAAACTATAAATATTGAGCTCAGAGTGGAAAACAATTATCAAATTGAATGATTAAATGGAAAAGAGCTGCAATTATTCAAGGGTGTAAATGACATTTGAGGTTTTAATCTTCTGCATGCAATGTTTAAGGGAAAGAGTGATAAACTTGAAATCATTCTTCCTCTAAGGTGAAAAAAGGTTTGTCTTCTGTCAATAGTTCCTGTTAAATGGATGCACACCCACACGGTGAACACAAAAACACACATCGAAAATAATCCAGGAGTGTACCATGACAGACTCAGCGGTAAGTCTGCATAATGGCCTGCACAGACCACAAATCTCAATACATGTCTTCGACTCATGGTTTCTGACACATAACCC
Source organism: Plectropomus leopardus (assembly GCF_026936395.1). Lineage (NCBI taxonomy): Eukaryota > Metazoa > Chordata > Actinopteri > Perciformes > Serranidae > Plectropomus > Plectropomus leopardus. Next base: position 23,476,673 of record NC_142179.1, read on the forward strand.
CACGGATAAAAGCTTTTTAACTATGACTGATGATTGCTCATTTTATTCACTGTCTTTAATGTTGCTAATACCAATAAATCTACAAATAATATGGCTTTGAAATGTCACCTTTCTGTTCTGCACAAAACAAGAATAGCCATGTTATTGCACAACAGCATGAACACTGAAATGTATGAGCCTAAAAATACAGAGAAGGAAGTGTGACATGAGCATGGAAATAGAACGGCTGATCACATGCTGCTCTCACAATTTTAGTTACAGGTTCTATTTATTTTCATATAGAAGATTTAAATAATAATCCTAAAAAATCTAAGAAAATTGTTGTAATGTAGTATGATGAGATAGTCTGATATATGACCCATTAACCATTTTGTCCACTGTACATGTTGTGCCCTGAAATGTCCAAAACCGACTCATTTAATTTTCGTTAACATTTTTTTAAATGTCTAAAATTATTGCCCTTTATAAATCAAATTACATTTGTTTCCATTTAAAAACTCGCTTTAGTATTAATGATTTATACTTCTTTTTGTAAATCTCTAACATCAGCATCTCTTAATAATATCTTCAGTACTAATTTTCTTTTAGAGTAACTGAATATAACTAGACCATCTGTTGTGTTAGAACTGTTATGTCATCTAAAAGCTCTGCTTCTATAAAATGCCGGTGTTTTAGTAGCATTTATGCTCTGACACTGCTTTTCAAACTAGCAATTATCTTTGAAGATAAGTGACTCAAAGTGAATACGAGACATAGACAGCCAATAGCATGGAAATCCTGAAAATCCTACGTGTACATTATCAACATGGATAAAGTAACTTTCAGAGTCAGCAGACAAGCTGCAGTTTTCATTGACATATAAAATCGCATTCACTAATAGGGATGGCAAAGCTTTTCAAGCAAGCTAAATTGCAGACACATTTACATGCGAATATGAATACACTCTTGCTCACAAACACAAGTGCTGACAGCTTCATTGTGTGGTCCGTCTTTGAGTCTTTGTCTCCGGGGCACCTGCTGTCTATGCTGAGCCAGCTTCATGCCATAAACAATGCAACAATAGTCACTAACATGAACCGTTTAGAGTAACCATAGACACCGGCAGCCCACCAGCAGCAAACACTGTGCCCCCTCAGTGATGCTGATGTCCTGCTTTCACCACCGGCCACAATAGCTGCAATGGCTTTTTCTCGCATCCACTCACATGGTGTGTTCTGGAATAAAATTTCAGGCCATCCATGTGTAGACTTAAAAAATAAAATGGTTTAGTTTTCTTCTAACATGCCTACTATAGCTTACAACTTACACCTTAACTGAATATGAAACATATGTATCCCTTGTCGGTCTATCTCTGATTACTTCCAATCCTTCTGAGGGCCTGAATCTACGTAACCTAACCCTGCTGACCTTGAAAGTAACCATACCCCAGGGGATCTGGTTCTGCAACACAGCCCGGGGAGCAGCTACTTAAAGACAGACGGAGATGTGAACTTCCTCTCTTAGTAGGTCAGGTGTGGTGCACAGGCGCTGGCCCCGCAGGAGCACCAAGCGACCAGAAGTTGAACCTTAGGTGAGAGCGCAACCTAAAGTAACCACACACGCCACTTGCAGGATGCTGACCCAGAAAAAAGAACTATTCTAGGCTAACTTTGAGTACCGAGACAGGTTAGTGAAACATCCCTCTCCTCACATGATGTGTGAAGAAAGTATGTGTATTTGCACATTTAGATTTTAAATGTAGGTAAAATCTATATGTGCTCATCATGACAGCAAGGCCTCCAGGGGTCTGGTAGCTGCAGAGGTTTAACCACTGGAGGTGAAACTACGGTTTCTAGGTCAATCTGATGACAGGCAGCAGGCATCCTGAGCTGCAAACTTTCACATACTAGAAGCACACAGAAAGACACATACGTGCAGGTTGTACAATGTACAATGTACAACAAGGTAACACATCTCCAAAGTAATAAACCTCATTCACCTTTGCCTAATCTCTTCTTTTATTAGATGCCACTGTTATTTGGAGTACAGGTGCGTGATAAGGTTGCCCCTAAAGGCTGACCTGAGTTAACTTCCAAGGATTCAGGACACAGAAACTTAATCCCTGCTCAAACCTTAAAGGTAACTCCATCCTTAAGCTCTTCCCTGTATATCTCAACTCACCTCCTCAATGTAGCTTTCCATGAAAGAGCCACGGAACATGGCGGCCATCCAGTTGCAGCTGGAGATGAGCAGGGGCTTATGGGCCGGGAGGCAGCCATCATCCAGTCTGAACACCACATCTAAAACCGGGGTGGGAAAAGAGCATTCATCTCGGGGAGTGCCACAGAAGCCCAAGCTACAGAGGGGGAAAGACAGACAAGGCAGACGTCCAGACACACACACACACACACACACACACACACACACACAGGTAGGCAGAAGGCCAGACAGACAGACACACACAAAGACATAGACACAGGTAGACACACAGAAAGATAAATTGACAGAAGGACAGAACAAGTTTTGACACAGAGTGAGGGAAGAAAAGCGGACACTGGGTGGTAGGTCATGGAGTAAAGCCTGTGTGGACTCAAAGTACCAAAAGGGAACACAGCAGCTATGTTAGAGTGATAATGTAATGGGCTAAAGGATTTAATCTATCTTTAATTCAGCCCTTAAATAATACCTGGGATACAGCAGATCTATTTATACAATTGTTCCAAAAGCTCTGTTTATCAACAGAATCTCTTTTCAGCATTTTAAAAGAATATTCTCATTGTTGTGATCATGAAGACAACAGAGAGAGTATAGAAAGAAGCGAATGTGAGATAGGCTTTGCTCAGAGACGGCAGATGTCTGGCACTGGCTGTAAATCCTGTGACAACATGCATACATAACAGCTTTGGGGGACAGACAACATCACAAACACAAGACACAGGAAGCACACGAGGGCGAACACAGGACAACCACGCACACTGACTTGACAGTCATCAAATCACTTGATGACTCTAAAAGAACATCAGAAAACAGGTAGCCCACAACAACAACAAAAATGCATATTTTATAGCAAATATTCAATGGAAAATATATGATCAAATGTACACCAAGTGTACATTTCCAGAGACTAAAAGACAATGTTGGAAATTAGCTAAATCTTTCTCGCACATTCTCCTCATCAGCTTTTCATCACCCTCAATTACTCTCACATACGCACACACATGCATGCACACACCTACAGACAAACACCTACTGATGCATAAATGGAAAACATCTACGATGACACCAAGGCTACTGAAAGTGTCGAGGCACTGAATGGTTGGCACAGTGGTTTACCAGCAAAGGTCCCCTTATTGAGACACTCCTTGATGCGGTTGGCTCTGCGGACGTGGAAAGCCTTGGTGATCTCTTGGTTCATGAAGCTCTCTCTGTTGAGAACGTTGGCCACCATCATCCGCAGGTCAAACACCTCGAGCAGCTCTGCGATAGTGGCCACCTGCATCAGATCCCCTCTGCCCTCATCCAGACTGCCTGTGTACAGGTACTGAAGCACCGCCTGAAACCGAAACAAACTGAGAGCTCAAATATACTGCTGCTATGAAAACACCCAAAAGCTCTCTAGTAATGATGCAGAACATTTTATTCACATTAAAATTATTCATTATTTTACCAAATAATGTGTGAACATATTTTCATTAGGGCTGGCATTTACTGTGTTAATCATGATGCAATTTAAGTCTATATATATCATAGAATTTTTTAAAACCCCTGCTAATTACTGGCCAACATTCCTGTCTTCAAAGGACAGATTGAGTTTTAAAGCTAGAGTGATAATACTGGTATCATATGAAACTGGGAGACTTAAGGAATCCAGTGGTACCAACCATGTCTTGCTAACTTCTTAGAGAGGGGGCTAAATAATGCTCCAAAATTAGGTCCCTTGAACTCTGACCTCAAGATATCTCAATGCAAATGAGTTCTATGGGCACTCATGAGTCTCCCCTTTACAAACATGCCCACTTCATGCTAGACCCATGCAGATTTTCATTTGATTCCTAAACAAGACAATCTGGTTAGAAATACCTTGTCAATATGGACTTTGAAATTGTTTTGAAATGCAAAATAAAGGAATTGAAAACATGCAATAAAAAATGTGATTAATTGCAATTAACTGTTAAAATTATGCGACTTATGGTGATTAAAAAAGTAAATTGTGTGACAGCATTCATTTTTGCTAATCTTGTTGCTTTGAGGTCTATCACCTTAAATGGTTCTTCCTGTATAAGTGCATCCATCACTACCACAGTCATGAGTCGTGGGTGTCCAGTCATGGGATCATCAACATGCTCCAGACACACACTCAGGAACCCCCTTCCCCATCCTGAAAGTGCTCGACCAGTCCCTAGTACTCCCAGGGAGTAGTGGGCTCGAGAGGGGAGTGCATTATCACTCTGGGAAGTCCTCAAAGAGCCCTGCTGGAGCAGCTGGGGTCGATTCAGGCCCCGCACTCCTCCTTCAACCCCGTCTTTATCAATGTCCAGGCTCTTAGTGCGCCCAGCTTGCTCCTTTGCTCCTCTTCTGCTCTGCTCATCTTCCTCCGCACTCTCCAAGTTTTCCTTGCTCTCCTGTTCCTCCTTTTTCGGCCCCATGCATGATCCACCAATATCAAGGGTAAAGAGATCATAGAACTTGGAGCAGGAAGTAGCCAGATACACTTTGTGTGCAAAGACACGAGTGGCACCACCCTGAAGGAGGAAAAGAACATCTGCGCACAGTGGATGGCAGAAAAGAGAATCAGGGCCCTCGCCGTCTGTTGGAGGGGGGTCTGGGATGCCCACTATGGGGCGAGGTGGGCGAGGAGGCAGGAAAGGTGCCTGGAGAAGGGGCCTTTGGACCTTTTTCAAATGGGACTTCCAGAACTGGAGGTGACGGCGGGAGATGAGGGCGGCTCGGATGGCATTGTCAAAAACATCTTTGACTCCAAACTGGGCGACAATGCTGGTCTCATAGTAGGGGATCCCAAGTTCCTTGGCCACCTCATGGCCTCTCTCAGGTGGAAGGATATCAGTAGGTTTGATGGGTCTGTGGGACAAGAAGAGATAATGATGTTACCCTCAAGAAGAAATTACCCAAAGATTTGCAAAAAATTAATGAAAAGTACAAGAAAATTACCTGAAAATAGTTTTTTTTTTTAAATAAATTAAAAAAACAAGGACATAGCCTGCAAAAAGTTCATTAAAAGTTATAATTTTTGCAACATAATTTTAAATGTGTAATTATGATTATTATACATATAGTTTTTTCCCTCATTGTTTTCTTTTTTGCCTTGACATTTTCCCTAGATATTTAAAATAAATCTACTAATTTCTTACAATGTGTGAAACATTTATTGCCAACTTGCTCGTTGCCCTTTTCACATTTTTAAAAGGAATTTCACTAATGTGTTTTGGGATTCAAAGGTTTAAATACTTGTAAAAGGCGTCACAAAACAGCAAAAGAAAAGTAATGCTGCTCCAGGTTTCTAAGGATTAACTGGAGCAACCCAACGAGCAAACCCTCCCTGAAAGCCACCAAGTCACATGTTTTTCTGAATATGTCTGTTAATGAATTGTGAGGAAGGCGACTCACTTGGCTAGGGGTCGTCTTGCTCGGTTTACTGCATCCAGGTCGGCATAGCGCAGATCCAGCTGGCAGCCAACTAGAATGATGGGTGTCCGGGGACAAAAGTGCTTGATCTCTGGGAACCACATGGTGCGTACGTGGCGCAGGGAATTGGGATTAGCCAGAGAGAAGCAAAGCACCACTACGTCAGACCTACAGGGAGATGAGAGGGAGGGAAAAAAAAGTCTTCATTTCATGTACTTACAACCTAACCAGAGATCACAGATAAGATAGGAAGAAGATGGCAAAAGGGGGGGTTCTGCTGTGTCATGAGCAAGAGACGTCGGCAGAGGGAAGACAAGTGGTCTTTGATGGAGTAAAGGGGACCGAAAATAGAGGAAGAAAAAAGGGGTCAGCACTGAGTCACTGAACATCTTGTCAGTTTACGTTAAAACATGTGTGATATGTGTATGGAAGAAGCTTGTTCGGCTTCTGCAAGGCATTGTGGGAGCATGGACAGTGCCATCGAGAAAGCCAGGGTCACAAGACGCGTGTGTGTGGGTGGGTGGGTCTGTAGGTCTGTCTGTGTGTATGTGTGTGTCTGGGCCTCTGGGCTGGTGATCTGTGTGGCCCATCTCTCTCTCTCTCTCTCTTACGTAAATATCCCTTAGCCCTCCAAGGCTACATGGACCACAAAGAGAAAGCTAAGAATAGCTCAGGATACACACACACTAATTCATTTCCTCAACCCATGTGTTTTAACAAGCAGACAGAGGTACTTAGAGCTGTACTCTGGTGATATTTCTGCAGTATGTTTGTGCATGCGTGTCTGTTTTTAGGTAATATTAAACCAAGATCTGTGTCAGTGAGACAGCTCATTTGGTACTAAGACAATGCTGACAGTGCAAGAATCTGTAATTCCTAAATGATCTACTTCTTAAAACAGCACAACCACAGAGGGCTTTTGACCCCAGCAGCACAAGACCGGGTCGATTTTACATTAGCATCACTTATGTAACTGTTGTGGTGCATTAACTATCATTGATTGCCTGCAGATTATGAAATATATATTCCTGTTTTGGATGTCTCTCAGGCATGTGGTATACGTCAGAGGATGTGGGGTGCTAAACCGCATCCTGAACTTGACAGCAGCATTTCACACCACTGAAATATTTCTCTTTTTTCCCTTGGGTGGGCAAAATACCTGCACTACAACGAACATGGCCTATTTAGTGAGCAGACAAAGGCTACACTGTAAAAGAAAATCACTTGTTTTATCTATTTCACTTTACTTTGAGTAGATCTGATAAAAAAGCTGACAAAGACAGGTAATTCCACCTGTTATTAAAGAAATGCCAGCAGCTTCAAATGTTGGAAAACCATAAAAAAAAGGGAACCATCATTGAAGGTATTTTATAAAACAACTTCATTTGCATTACAAACATGCACCTGAGTGACAAATTGATTTACTTATGATGGTAGACAGCACAAAATCAAATCGCTCTCAACAAAGGACATTTTTTTACAGTGTAGACACAGGTTCCATAGTCCAATTTTAGTCTATCCAGTGTAATCTCTGAAAAGCTCCTGCTCCAAAGGACAGAATATACACTACTAAGCATTACATCACAGCTCTCTCACACACACAGGAATGCCCATTAACACTTTGTCAAAGGATCATTACCATGGCTTAGTCTGTTTGAGGTCATGTTATGTGTACGTGCCTTTGTTCTAGTGGGTAAAGGATTTTTTTTTCTACCACCTAGGCTTTACTGCTAGAGTCTGTACCTTAATGTTAGCATAACAATGTACTGATGTATGAGCCTCATAAGTTTTGAACCTTTCCAGTCTTAATCTTTCAAAAGCAGTTATTTGACAGTCTTGATGGTGAGGCAATAAAAAATTTGTACCAGAATAATCCTTTAGTACTGCTGCTTTGCACTGCTGAGCTATTTCAAGGTTCAACCCACAGTTCAACCCAAATGACCTACATTTTGTTTTCATGTATATCCCTTTGTTCTGTTTTATAGGATAATGTGTTTTGACTAGCAAGCACTGAAACACTAAAAACATCATGTGAGTTGCTTAACGTCATGTGATGATTAGTGTGTCAGCCAGTGTATGTATATGTGCATACAGGTTGCGTCAAATGATAAGGCAAACAAAAGAAGTCCACTGATTTAACACTAATAAATTACCACGAGCACTAATGCATAATATATAACTCCACAAGTTTGTGACTGCTGTCTGTGTGTGTGTGTGTGTTGGATACAAAGGTCATCAGCTGCCAGATTATGTAAGAAGAGGTGCATTTATTGACACAGGCACGCACGTAAACACAGCGGAGATGTTCCACATAATCATGTTGTAATAAAAAACTTAATGGGTCTCATGCAGACTTATGTATCACTCTGCAATCACACAGCCTGCCACGACACCCCTCATCAGCCATTAAGTCTGTCACAACAGTATTCTAAAAGTTAATAACGTGCTACTGAAACTAATTTCAAGAACCATGCTTACGAGAGCAATGTGATGTGTTTTGCGTTTTCAGTCAAAATGCCAAATTAGATTTCTGCTAAATGAATTTCTGCTGACTGAAAAAAAAAAAACTTAAATTGAGGTTGGCTCAGGTTAAGTTTGGCTTAGCCTATTTTCAGGCTGAGATTGTTTTCCCAACCAGAATGTCCCTCTCCTGACAAAGCATGTGACAGTCTGGGTATTGTCTAACAATGTGATGTTTTGGGTTTTGACATCAACAAAAGGCTGCAGAGTGGAGGAAGGTGCAGAGAGGGGGAACAGAGGAGGCTAATGATGGGAGTTGAGTTACGGGGTAATGAGAGAGATGGGGGAGAGGTGGAGAGGCATCTGAGGGCAGGTTGTAGGAGAGGGCATAGCCCAGATGAACGTGTGGATGAACAGTGCTGGAAGAGGAGGTGGTGGAGGAGGAAGAGGAGGAGGTTGATGCCTGGAGCTGCAGACGCCAGGGAGGTAGGCAGGCAGAAAACAGCTGAGCTGGCACTGTGTCTTTATCAGCTGACTGCAGGCTGACAAAGCATACAGGACATACAGACAGACATGCACACTCGCACACCAAAACACACACAAACAGAGGCAGATCACTGTGAAAATGCACAGGCATGAAGAGTGGAAGGACACAACAAACAGAAGGGAATTTCAGCCACAAAATGAACTACACGCAACCTACAAATACATATCTGTCATGCAGATACGCTTACAAAAAGGTGACAGGGTGACATGTTACACAAAGGGTATTCACTTAGCTTTAGGAGAACTCAAAGATTGCAGTGTGTTGTGTACATGGATGTGTGGATGTTTGTGCAGACTCAGGGTGCCTTCACACCTAACCTGTTTGGTTCAGTTAAAAAGAAACTCGGGTCTGTTTGCCTGGTTACTACGGTTCATTTAGGATGGTGTGAAAGCTGTCAAATGAACCCTACTGTGGATCAAACAACAAAACTGAGTCCGCTTGAACAGGTGGGTATCAGGGCACTTCAAAACAGACTCTGATGTGGTTTGTTTCAAAGCAAAACAAGCTAACCACAGAAATTTTATGATAGCACATATATAATTTTAGTGTAATTTAAAAAGCTAAACGACTAATATATCCATCTGCTGTTCGTGAAATCTGTCCACGATCTTATGATCTGTATATAGCCATGTATACAACCTATAATATGCAAATAATATAATAACAATGTAGCACATATGCAAGTCAGTGCAGGTGTTTTCCATCATTAATAAGACAAAAGCTGTTAAAACTGTTGTGATTGTATTAGACTCTGTACGCTTCGTCAGTTCATTAAATATATTAAAAATGTGTGAAAGGAATCTGACAGTACTAAGCCCTGAATCATTACTGTACAAGACACCTCCTTTTCGTCTTGTGTCTACCTGTTAATCATTATTCGTGACATGCAGTCTAATAATAGCTACTTATAATGCTTATAATCAATTTTGTTTTTATTACAATAAAGTGCTGCATAAACTTCTGTCAGTCACTGAAATTTGATTCCCTCATGTGGGTCCTGATGATCCAGGATGACAGTTGCCAAAACTGTTGAATCAAAAAGTTACCTTTCAGTGTGTAATCCCCTGTTTTCTTGTTTTGGTTCATTTTTAAAGAAGTCAGTTTAAACAGGAACCAAACCTGCGCTAAAATGCAACAATGTTTCATTTTTTCTCGGGGTGTGGACTAAATGAACCAAACTGCAGGTGTGAAAGCATCCTCAGTGCCTTATTATGGCTTGGGGCTATGTCAGAGACACAATAAATGCTGAAAGAGTGACGAGAAACATAATTACAGTTACAAAAATGTACCATCTTTACGTCATTTGATGACGTACGAAATGTGGATTTTCTCTTTTCTGTGTTACTGTTACGTGGTCAGGTTTGGTGGAATTGGTATTTGCTGATTTTGCTTTGGCAATAAGTACTTTTGCATTTCATGCCAATAAAGCAGCTTTGATAAAGGGACGGGGAGTAAGAGGATAGAGCGATGATCCAATCATGTCTGGTGGAGGAAGGATGTAACAGCTTGAGGGTAGAGTTCAACTAAAAAGCGTGTCAGCTGGATTACACACACACACAAAAAACTTTTGGGTAAGTAAATGTTATGTAGGCATGTTCATGTGGGGGTGACAGATTAGTTATACTCTCATTGTAAATTACTTTCTCCTGAACCGGCCAACAATGAATTTGGTCACATATTAGCCCTAGGAAATTGTGTCAAGGTTTTAAGAAATTCTACAGTCACAAAGCAGTCTCTTGGCTGCACCAATTGTGAAAATGGAACATGGTGCAAGGTAGTTAACCTTGTGGTCAGCCAGCAATTGTGTTATTGGGTCAGTAACTATTTTCTGGTTGCTGGAATGTCTGAAACCGTTTGTGCCTGTTTCTGTATCTGCTCACCTGCCATAGGCAAATCGTCTGTCTTTGTGATGATCCCCGAATGTGTCCCACAGCCTCAGGGACACACTGACCTCATCCACTACATCGCGAGATCTCTCTAACACCTGCAACACAGACACACATCCCTGTAATCAGGCCGAAAGGTCTTAACTTCATTGTGATGTTTATGTTTTTAGAGGAATTGAAGGATTATGTAATCACTAGGCTTAGGGGGAAAAAAAACTAAGTGGAATGTCAAACTGCACGGTCAACATTTTTAGAATGAAGTTGTATTTCACAGGCCTGAAAAAATATGTTTTTTACCTGTGATTCATATGCATAATAAACAGAATTAGCCTCAGTAACATCTACAAAAGTGTACAAGAGTTTGCCTATATGTGGCTCTTTCCACACTGTGTTTGGCTGTGTGTTTATGTGTATGTGTGTGCCCACCTCCTGGCATACACGGTACTGGTCGATGGCCCAGACGGTTGGCACGTGGGTGGCAAGCAGCTGATACTGTGTGAGGGTGGCATTGCAGGCCCGGGCACAGATTAGCCTGGTCTTGCCTACTGCATTATCCCCTACCACCACACATTTAATGGTTTCCACATTGGGCCGCTCATAGTCTGTGTCTATATCCATGGAGAGGGCCCTGGAGAGTAGAAGAAAGAGCGAGAGAGAGAAAAGAGGTTAATTTAATATTCATGGGAAATTAAAATCACATTGATAAAGCATCCCAGGAGAAATGACACTGCATTTCGACAATGGAAGCAAACTGGCACCAGGCGCAGTTCGCTTCTAACTCTCGCCCAGTTCAGCCTAGGGAAGCTTTGTTAAGGCTCTAAGCCTCCGTAGCTGTACTGACCAGTGTACAGAGGCTTCTGCCAAACTCCTCAACTGAGCACATGGTTCGCAGGCTGAGGAATGGAGGGACCGCAGAGCTATTTCTGTAACAGCACAGAGAGAGAGAAAGACAGAGAGACAAAAAGAGAGACTTCCCTTGAGCTCACTGTCCTTTTCTCTCCTTGTTTGTCTTTCCCCGTATCTGTCCCCCTTTAGATGCAACCAAGTTTCAGAGAAAACACAATGCAAGTGAAGAAACATCTAGCAGCACTAAAATCCCTCATAAAGGCATTTGTAATTAACTTTTTGGGGTCATTTGGGAGCCCTGGGGAAGCTGTGGTCAAACATATTCATTCTAGGCTTACACAGAGAGGGAAGAAAAATGCAGAAAAAGCGCTGTTGCATGTTCGATCACCAGTCAACTCCTGACTTGACCTTATAGCACAAGACAGAGGCGGTTATGTGGTTATGTACACAGCTCAGCGGACTTCCTCTTTTAAAGCCACACATCACTGTGCAAAGCTTATCAAAATCCCCTTTCTATAAACTGCTTACAAACATTTCTGACATGTCAAAACACATGTTAATACCCATTAAAAAAAAAAAAAAAACATTCCTGGAAGAATCTGCTGGATTGCATAACCAGCCCACACACACACACACACACACACAGTTAGACCTCTAGTCAGCTAATCAGTCCATCCGTCCTTGCAACTAGTTCAAAGACCCACCCCAAGGTCCCATAAATAGAGCATCTGAAACATTCATAAAGGCCTTTACTTGCTATTACATTGACGCTGATGCTGGTGAAACACTTCAGTCCAGCACCATCAGACAACGGCAGCTAAAAATGGCATCTATTCATTGGACACATGAGCCATGTCTGCGCCCTGCTAATAAGCTGTGACACGCTCTCCATGTCGTCACACACCACCGGTCTGATCATAATATCACTGCAGCTATACAGAACTTATTTCTCCCCCAAAGACCACAGACATTGATTCTACTTGTCAGCAACAACAAAAACATTTTTCCTGTCAGAAGGAGTCCCAATTACGTCAGCCAGGAAGTACAGCACAGAGGGCCTACCTTTGTCTATCTGAACACAGGAAAAGTGTGTCCTGAATTGTCCATATGGAACAGATAGAGCTGTGACTTTCAGAGTTATAAATACCCTGTTCCCTTGCCCTGTCTGGCTGCAACATCTGCAGAGACACGTACCACAGGTAGAGGAGATAAAACTATCTCCCTAATGGTTATAGCAGCTGCCAAAGCAGTAGTCCTCTCAGTGAATTTTTAGGAAAAAAAGGGGATGAAGGGCCAAGTATGAAGCCTGACATACTACACAAGTGGTTCTGTAACATCCACAATATGTGTTTAAGAGGGAAAGAGGATGCGTACTATTGTTAATCCTGAGCGTTTCCAATGCAGCAGTCGATAAGAAAAAGGGATTGTCGGAGAGACAAGGCAGGAGGGGATTATTAGAGTCTTAGAGAGAGAGAGAGGGGGACTGTGAAGCCAGCATTGGAATCAGTCAGTCATGCCACTGGGATCAAAAGGGCATGACCGACAATAACTAAGACCGCTCAGGGGAACATATCACAGCTTTTCCGGCCGATGTTTCTCTTTAAACGTGTGGCTGTCTTTGGGAGAAAGACAGGTAGAGAAAAAGAGCAAGTACAAGTGAGAGTACAGTTGAAGGTCCTTAACTATTGACCCGTGGGAGTCTGGAAGTTAGTGTGCATATGTGCATGTGAGCGTGCGTGCATGCGTGTGCATGTGGTAATGAGCTTAGGGCCAGTCTGTGAGGCATGGAGTGATGCGAGCAGTGATGTAACCAGGAGGCGGTGTTGGTGGTGGTGTGGAGAGTTTCTCAGGGGGATCAAGAGTACCCAGCCCCCGGATATCATCCTCCATCTGAGGCTCTGCATCCGGCTCCGAGCGAGAGTACGGTCATGCGTCGGTCAACACACAATTGTTTACACGCACACTACTGCACTACACAAATACGCACCTGCTCTCAGGTTTATATTTAAACTGTACGAGCTTTCGCAAACTTCAACAATTATTTTTAATTGCACGACTGGAGGATGAGCAGAAGCTGGAGGCTGTGAGAGCAGAACAGTGCAGCTCAGAGGAGCGGAAAGAAAAGCTGCAAAGCTCAGGTTTCATTTTAAGCCAACGACCTATAGTGAACTGTGCACAGACGTCTAGACTTCAGTGTCATCTCCCCCCAACATGCAGTGAAGGAGGCTACAAGGGCAAAGAGGTGTCTGAATGTCACAATAAAATGTGTGTATGAAAGAGAGAATAAGATACTGACCCACTTTTTGTGCATGTATTTCTGACTCTTACAGTGACATATTGACGGGTGCAGGCAAAGCCACAGTGATAGGATCACTGTGACAGGAACTCAGACGCCCACTCAACACACACAAACACTGACCTTCTGTTTTACTCTGGAATGTCACAGATTGACTCAGTGTGTGTGTGTGTGTGTGTGTGTGTGTGTGTGTGTGTGTGTGTGTGTGTGTGTGTGTGTGTGTGTGTGTGTGTGTGTGTGGTGCAGGAGGACCAGACAGACAAAGAAGCTCATGCATAATTTGGATAGTGTGTGTCTCAGTATGGCTTTGCTTTAAGACCAGTGGGGGTTTCATAAGGAGATGGCTTACAGCTCTACCTCATGCACAGTTCCTGGCATCTTTACCTCTTGATTTTTTATACACTTCCCTAATCCATTCATTTATCCTTCTGTATGTCTGGTTTTTATACCCAGCTTTGCCCACTCAACCACACCTTCTGAACTGCTCACAGACTCCCCCCGCTCTCCTTCCTATTCTGTATTCATTCAAATGTAATGCTCCAGCTCACAGTTATTCCATCCTTCTTTTAGTAACCTCTCTCCCCACCACCCTTCTTTCTCATCCTCTCCCAGACTTTCTCTCTCATCCAGCACCATGCCCCCCCTTTTTTTTTTAGAGGCCATCTATGACCTCACACTTTTCTGGATAGCAATCAAGGAGCAGCATTAAGCAGACAGCCCTCCCACACTTGCTTTGCTTCCCCCTCTGTCTCCCTCTCTCTGTTATGTAACACCTTTAGCAATCCACTGGCAGCAACCCCTCATCCCAAAACCCTCCGCTGCCCCCATCCGCTTCTTTTTCTGTCCTCCTCCTTGGGGCTAGAGTTCACCCTCGACCCCCTGACTGAGCCGCCTGCCTCTCCGCTCCCTCCACCCAGCCCTGCAAAAAAGAAAAAAATGACCCCAATAACTGCCAACTTTATACATGGGTCATCACTTGCGCACTCACACAGAGCTATGGGATTTACACTATCACAGGCTTGACTGCATAGTAAAAGTGTCCCTGTGTAATTGTTGGAAGAAATGATGGCTGTGTGCGCAATCATGTATGCAACTTAATTTAAACAGATTTTTTGTCAAAAGCCTGCTCATTGTGTTTACTCATTGTGGATGATTTTCAGGTGTGTGTGTGTGTGTGTGTGTGTGTGTGTGTGTGTGTGTGTGTGTGTGTGTGTGTGTGTGTGGGTGGGTGTGGGTGGGTGTGGGGGGGGGTTGAAGTGTGTGTGTGTTATGTGGGTGTTTGAGACAGTGACTGCCACAGGCACAGCTGGCACAGACTGGTTACATAACCTGGTCTGTAGCCTCTGCTTGGCTCCCTGGATGGCTGACAGTAGACCTCAGACTCATACACACTAGTACAGACATGCATATACACATGCACGCTGGCACGCACTTGCCTCACCCACTGCAGATGGTACGTACTGGTATTACTGAGCAGCCCCTGGCAGACGGCGATGTGTACGAATCAATCCTAATGAATGAGAGGGTCTTTGGGAGCAGCATGCTGGCCTGCTTGAGAAAGCCTCCCTGCTCTCTTCTCTCTGCTGCAATAATGCTTTGTAAACACAGGAAGGCTCCTCATGATGCCCTAATTTCCTTTATCCCTCCCCATCTTTCTCCTCCTCCTCCTCGTCCATATTTTCCACCTACTCTCCATCTCTCTTGCTGTCTTAACTTGTTTTTCTTTATCTTGTTTCTATTTCATGCCCTTGTTCGTTCCACTCCAGTGCAGAATGTACAGTGTCTCCCAGTATGTCTGTCATTTAATTTGCCATTTGCCATTGACCTTTACAGCACTTTGTAACTGTTTAGAGCTAACAAGTCTTAATTCAAGATCAAAATGTTATTGCCAAATTGTTATCTTTAGTTTAAAAAATGCCATCTTTAAATACAGAGTGTAAAACTCACCTGTTCTTCTGATAAACACTCATCAGTAATGTGAATATAAAGACAAAGTGAGGAAAATCAAATAATAGAACAGCTAGAAAAGTCTGTTGAGTTCAGAAAATTATATCACTTGACTGTAATGCAGCTTTTAAAAGCAGGAAAAGAAAATAATTACAATGTTATGATATGATCTAAAATCCAAGATCATATGTAGTCTCATATCACAATATTGATATAATATCTATAGACAACACTGATGACATTTTCAACATACAGTATATATCATGTCCTGATAATGTGTTTTGTGTTTTTTTACAATGGGCAGGTGGATTAAGTTTGTGTGGAAGATATATATCCAAAGCCACTTATCTCCTTTGGGAATGTAACAGGGGATTTAAACATAATGTCATTCCTTTTTTTTTCTTTAAATAGGCTAAAATACAAAACCCTGGTCCTCTCATCTTAAAAATAGACTAGACACTAATTATATAGCTAATATACAATAAATAGTATACATACATACCTACAAGACAACTGAGCATAAGTGAAAGTACAACATACTTTCTCACCAAAGTTCTGCGGTCCATGTTGTAACACACTGGGTTCAGACACACAAATAAAGCATAAAACATACACAAAATTGCCTGTTACCTCTGTCTACCTTCCACCACAGACTGATAAAGGGGTCAGAACATTCAAGCCAGCCATATAATGCTGGCTGATTCTTCCATGTGGGTCTGTCAGTGCTGCACTATGTTATCTCAAAGCTGTTGACACAGTCAAAGCGTTGGGCATTGTGCCTGACCAGAACAATAAGTAGCTCTGTTCCAGATCCATCTAACACTAGACATAATGACAGGCCCGATCACTGATTCATTAACAGCAGTAGTGACAGAAGGTCTAAAACCAAAATAAATAAATAAAAAATACCCAGGATGTGGAAAGAATATTAAGTAATGATAAAATAAATGATAAAATTTAGAACAGTTGGTGTTTCCACGAAAGGATAAGCCACTCACAGGCTGGCCCTTAATAGACATCTTCTCAGGAGAAAACTATATTGGCCAAAAGACAAAGATTGCACAATATGGAAGAGAAGTGTGCCAAATTGTTTATGCAACAACTTCCTGCAGATATGATTAATTGCTGATGAGTGGAAATGAAATATGGTCAGATAAGAAGTTCTCATGAGTAATAGTCTGTATTTATTCTTTCCCAGATTCAAGTGAGAAGCTTCCTCAGCAGCCATGCAGCTACCTGCGTAACACAATCCCTCGAACGACGTCATAGCCATGGGATCAGCATTACAGTGTGTGTGCGTGCATCCATGGGCGTGCATGCATCAGTGTGTGTGCATTCTTACAAACTGAGATTCTGCACCTTATCTATTGTCACTGTTTTAACCGCATGTTGTGTCAGTAAATACTGTGTTGTAACATCACTACGCTCATCAATGAAAAGCACCTCGTGCGCTCCCTCTCCCCGCAGCCATTCATAACCACCTGGCTCATTCATATTTTTTTTTTTGGGAAACCGATTCAACAAATCATTGCCATCTATTTTATTGGCATCCCTGTGTGGGGAAATAAAATGCAGGCTGGATACCGCATTCAGTGTGGTGAGAAGATGTCTTTCACATATTGATGTTGTAGGATAAAAGGCAGGTGGATATCAGCCTACATCCCAAATGATGCGCTGATAAGTCTTGCGTAATGTGCCAAGCCCATCCACTGCACTACAACACTGAATCGAAAAGCAGTCTGTGCAGCACGCGTGGGATTAAGAACAATAATCTTCCACTTTAACATGCCATGCAAAAATAATGTAAATCTTAAATATGAGAGACTCTGCGACCATTAAGGGACATTATAGAGATTTAAGAGGGAGATTAAAAGCCCATTACGCATTACGCACAATAAGGTCACCATGACATGAATTAAACGCTGCTGATGATTTGTGAATCTTTTGAGTTAAGGATTTTACAAGCTGTGTGTGGATTTCTTTGTGCACAACAAGAATTGCATTGGGAGCATGTGACCTAGTATTGCTGCTGGAGGGTCCCTACCTTCCGACGGTTCCGGAATTGACCCACATGCCACTCTGCTGGTGGTTCAGCCGGTCACTCAAACCGGACAAAGACGCGCGGAGAATGAAGAGGTGGTCGCGGTGGTCTCGTTGTTTGTAAAAGAGCACATATGACTGCAGGACCTCTGCCCTGTCACATCCTCTTCTTCTTACTTCCCGCTCGCTGACTTCTTAATCCAGCGTCTCACAGACCTCAACAAGTATCGACTCGCTGCTGCCGACCTGATGTTAATGCTGGTTTGATTATCGGACGCTTTTTAGAATAAAACGTAAACATAACTGGCCTAAAGATATTTCTGCTTTGAGCCACCTCCTTTTCTGTTGTTGTTTCCCCAGCTGATTTCATCAGAGACACGCCTCCACGACTGCGCGTCACGACTCAAATTGCCAAACTCATCTTGTGCTGCGTTCAGGTGCCGTCAGAAAAAAAGACATTTGGGAGTAGTAGCGCCCCTAAGACACTTCCACCACAATCGATACAAATCTTGTTACAAATTTGAGGCCAGAATGGAAGCATAGAATAAATAAATGGTGAGAAAATCATGATATACGTATAACGTATATCACGTATAACAATTCGGTTGATTTCAAAATGATTTCAAAAAGCAAATTCAATCACTGGCGTTTGCATTTTTCTTTCACTTTCACTACTGCTTTTCTGTGTGAATTGACGCGAGACAGCAGTCATCAAAAAAGCTTTGTTCAACATAAATATCAGCCAGCAAAAGCGCATTAACACTCCAAACATCATACATTTAAGACTTTATTAGTCTGATGTTGGAGCTGAAGAGGAACACTTAATGGTCTCATATGAGATTAGGACACAAGAGCCAATCATATCCTGCAAAACCGATAGTATCCCCGCCCCGAAACTGTCCTCCTGCCATCCTGTTAACTCAATGCATGCCGCAAAGCACGCTGCCTTTCGTTGGGGGAGCTGAACATCCGCCACTGAGCTGCTTTTATACTCTCTGTCATTGTGTGACGCTCAGCCTTCATTATTACTCGCAAAAACGAGACATTAATTGTTATTGTTAATTGTTTATTAAATATGCAAATTTAAAAGTCTGATTTTCTCAATCTCTCATTCAGTCCTTTTTTAACATACAAATTTTCTCCTATAATATCCGGTTAAATGATGCAATGGTGTAGTTATTACTCATGGGCAAAGGAGAGACATTTTCTTCTATGGTTATTCTGGGTGTTCAGGCATAGCAACTAGCTACCACATAGCAACACTTGTGTATTGCTACAGAAGCCAATACAGGAGCCAAGAAAAAAAGACAGCAGATCATGGATTGCTGTGGAAAAATACTCAGTTGTTTACTCTATACATTTTTTTGAGATCTCGATGTCTGGGAATTCATTCCAGGAATGTGAAGCTGCACCAGAGAAGAAAAATGCTGCCATGTTGCCAGGAGGTAAAAGTACCTCACTATTCTGCCAGCATAACTATTTTTACTTTAAACTTCAATTGCTTTGTAAATCTGTTGTTATCCAGCTAAAGACTTTGCCCAGACATGCTTTCAGTATTTGAGCTTCTCCTGAGTCTCTCTGCTTTCATAACCTGCAATTTCAGATAAGACATGAGAGTAGAATTTATATTAGGTTACATTTTAACTTGCAATTCTTTTGGGACATTTTGCAGTATTTGGCCATGTGGGGACCTAGACAGTCTGATCTACTAGCTTCCTTTCATGGCTGTGGAAGACTGAAGACAGACATCTACTGGTAGGATTTGGTACTGAGGTACTCTGAAACAAAGGAGGCATAAGCTCTCTGTTTCACCGAGTGCCAACATCTCTGTAACCATGTAAATCAGCAGTGGCTGCAAGACTGGAGTGAAAGTGTTTATGAAGCACAAATCTATGACTTGACCCTTCTGCTTCTGTCCATCCCCACAAACCCGTAGATATGTGTGATAACATGCAAAAAAGCGCACATGCAATACCACAGCACCAACATCACAGTTACATGAGTTCGCTGTGTAACCAGTGGAGATGTCTTTTTTATATCTATTTGTTCAGTGGTGTCTTGAAGCCCTGAGAAAACACTGGCCCCTGACCTGGCTGGCATGGCCAGAATGAAACAGCATGAAAGATGGGCTGGAATGCTGCTGGAGAAAGCAGGGGTTCAACAGCACTGGCACTGAGAGGGCTCAGAAATGTAGAGAGGCAGCCCCTTTGTCGGAGACGTGTACTTGTGAGAGAACTCTCAAGCAGCACAGGCTGAGCTTATGTCTGGCCTTTTCAGCTACAGTAGTACAGAAAGGACTGTGTGGCTTTGTTTACAAGCTTTATCGCTCTTTTATTAACTGTGTGGGAAGTCTACTCCCATTGCTTTTACACTTTGGTGAGATTAAAGTTGGGAGAATGAGCTGAGATCATTCTTTGGCATAGCTACCTCAGCAAGGAGTGTCCTGCTGCTTGGACAAATACCTTTAGTCTGCAGCATATATTCAACACCATCCAAGTTTCCTCAAGTTTTACTGAACGATTGATGAAAACATTTCCTCCAAGATCAATAAAAATCACAATTTGGTGTCCTTAGAATACCTTTTTACCCGTATACAATGCTTTCGTCAAATGTTCTTGAAGGGCTTCATTTTGCAATCAACTATCCACCATTTTGAAAATGTGACATCTGCTATAAGAAAATAAGTGCTGTTGTTTCATTTAAAAATCATACATGTTTCCATTATGGTGGAAGTGAGTACTTGTTGGGCTCGTCTTTTTATTTATTTTGCTTATTTAATTAATGTTTTATTTATTTTATTTCCCTTGATTTTTGGTTTTATGACTTTGTTGTTTTTTATGTATATTTGTTTTTATTATTTTATATTGAAATTTTGCATTCTGCATTTTGCATTATTTGTTCTCTTGTTTATTTCTGTTATTGTATCTCCTATGTATCTCATTTCTGCTTTTGCTTTGTTTGTAAAAGCAACTCTGTTGTTAAAGGTGCAATATAAAGAAGGTATTATTAGTAGTAGTATTACTAATAGAATTCAGATGACATCATGAGTTTTTATTTAAAGGTATATTACGCAGGATTTTTGATTAATTTTTGTAAACATGTTCACCAGTGAAAGTGAAAGGAAAACCCAACCTCAGATTAACTGTCATGTGGTTTTATGTCTTGCTATATTTGTGTGATTTTTTTCCTGCACTTTGTCTCTTGGATGCATGCTGTTTATGGTATGGCATCTGAACGATACCTTTTTATAAAGCCCTAACCTCACCTTAGTGCTGTGGGATTACACACCCATAAAAGTCCTGTGCACAGAAATAAGAAAAAAAAATAAAAAAGATACCAACAGAGGGCAGAGTCTCTGCAGTTAAATACACACACTTCTAATGGGTCATAACTAATAATTGCGACAAGTCTATGCATTGTTTTTAAGGAAAATCCTCCATAGTTGATCATCAATATTAAGCAATGGATATTATGTATCATTTTAATAGCCATAGAGCATTTTGGAATGAAACTCATCCCTTCATCTCATTCCCTCTTGTCCATTCCTCCACTGACCCTATTCTCACCCCTACAGCTCGCCCAAATATCCAACAGGCCTGCACACCCCCTGCCTCAGCACTGTACTGGAACTGTTCTAAAGCTGTCAAAACACCCAGCTTCTCACACTCCCTGCGTCCACAGAGAGTTCGCCTCAAACACACACCGTCCTGAGCATGATTTAAGACACACACTCAATGAAAAAAGTCGACATGCAGCCCTGTACACTGACACAAGTAGGTCAGAGCTGCAGTGGGTCTTCCAAACAGTCCTGCAGCACCATGGAACTGATAACAGTATCGAAGATTAAATTCTACCTTCAGACACTCATGAGCAAACATCACATAGCAGATGTACACATGTAGATCTACAGTATGAGATCATTTGCTTGTTTGTCTGGCAAGATGATGCATTTTTGTTTTGCAGAGGGTCAAGGAAAAAACAACACAAGAATTTCAATTTGTTCCTCTGGGGAAAAAAAATTCAGAGGTCGAAGGTGAAGGGCTGAGATTGGAATGACTGGAGGCTAAAGTGAAATAAGTCTGAGAAAAAGTGGCATTCCTGAAGGATCAGAGGTAGAAGAGCTTTGAAAAACTGATAAATGCACAGAAACAAACAAACACACACACACACACACACACATCCATGTCAATCTCTGACTCTGAATCTCCTTTTCATTCCCACTTTTAATCTCTCTCTCTCTCTCTCTCTCACACACACACACACACACACACACACACAAACACACACACTTTGATATGGAGAGGTGGCTGAGATGTGTTGCCAGAGTCGGCACCCTGGCATGAAACAGAGTGTTTTGTAACAGCCGGCCTATTTGGAGATGGGTGATGGGCATGTTAACAGAGTGTGAGTTTAAGTAAAAAACATTCAACACTAGATAGGGCCTGAGAAAAAGTACAGAAGTAGAGACAGACAAAGTGCAAGAAAGAGCGAGAGGCCAAGGATATTGTTTACTTACTAAAGTTATCAGCAGATTGTCTTATCTACGGTCAGTTGGAGAACTTCATGTGAGTGACCAGCTGTTGTTGCCTCATTATATCGTAATGAAGACATATCACTCCAGTGCTCACAACAGAAAAAGAAACACACTATGGGGTAAAAGGCTTGAGCCCATTGGTCAGAAGCTCTTGGATGTATTAATTCTGAAATGCTATTCTGGTTTAAGGAGACGTGTTTTCTTTTCCTTTATGCCTTGTAAAAACAGGTCCTTTTATGTACACTTAATTTATTTCAGGTCATTTTTAACAAGGCCATGTGACTAACTGCCATGTTTTGTTGGTATGCTTTCATTTCTACATTTTCTTTTAGAATGTGAGACCTTGAAACTCAACTGTCAAATTTCAAAACCAATCACTTAACAAATGTTTTATCTAATGACCATATTAATGGTCCAGTTTGAAGGATTAAGTAGCTGGTGAGGTTGCAAAACTGAAACTTCCAAGCATGTAGGTGGCTGATGCAAAAACGCAAATGGTCTTATCTAGAGCCAGAGTTTGGTTAGTCCATTCTGGGCTACTGTAGGACAATGTGGTGCACTTTGTGGAAGAGGACCCACACAGTATGTACATATTAAAGGGTCATTTTAATGTGATGAAGCACACCCATTCTTAGCTCTAGGTAAGGAATACTTAACTGGACAGATATATACTTTTCAAAGGAGATAAAATGTGAATGAGGTGTGTTTGAGGTGTGCCCCTGTAGGTTTAAATAATATGCTAATGGCTTACATAAAGTCATGATTCTGAATGTATATGACATTTATTGTGTACTTTAAAAGCATCAGTCATCTAGTGCCATTCATATTGATAAGCTGCCATCATAAAATAAGAAAAAGTCATGAAGCAGAACAAGGTCTGAGTAAGATTTATGAGCTATTCCACTGTGTCCAAGTTAAAGCACTTTGTGCTGACATACTTGTCATTAGGTATTATTGAATGTGGAATGATGTGAGTTTGAGAGTCTAACTCCCAGGCTGCAGATAAGTCTTCACTGACAACAACACTGATGTATGAGCGGGTCAAGTCTGTGCTGGTGCTGATGGGCCATGCTGGTGGAATATGTTGGGAATGTAAAGTGGCTTGAGGTCCTGGGGCAAAGGCTGGATAAAGGTGGGAACAGCCGAACAGAAGGGGAGAATGGAGGGTGGGATGAGTGAATGAGAAGGCGGAAAAGCTGACGGTGTACGGGGGGTGTAGGCGGGGGGCTCTCTGTGGTTAACTGCCTGCTGTCTGTCTGAGAATAAGCAGACCTCTGATTATGATATTAATGCCAACTTAAATGTTTCCCAGTGAGGTGCCTGGCTTTTGCAAAGCGGTGCATGGGGTGGACAAGAACACAGTGCTTCATATTAGTCACTGTTCATAACTAACTGCCCTCAGACTGCCCATTTAGAGTCATGTGGCAGCTGGCACACCCAGCCAACACCACCAGCAGTACATCTGCCACCATCAGTCCATACAGTGACCAGGGCAGCTATGGTGAGAAATTCTGTGGCTCTTTGTTTGATGATTGTTTTCTTGTTGGTTCAAGTTGGCTGGTTTTCTTTAAAAAAAAACATGGTAAGAAGGCGAACAGCTCAACAAGAAATGACCCAAAAATTAGCAAGAAATTAGTAAAAACAAAGTTGCATGGAAAAAACATTAGCAATAGATTTAGAAAACGTTAAATGCTAATTACGTGAAAATAAGTTTAAGTCTTGCTTTTTAAGCAAGAAATTTGGAAAAAAAAAAAATCACAAAAATTAGCTGTAAATAGGTTTTATGGAAGAAAAAAATAATTTTTGACGACGAAATAAGCAAAAAGTTAGGAGAAAATTACCCAAAAATAAGCAAAAAAGCAGGAAAATAGTAAAAAGTTCTGAGAAAATTATCTGAAAATAGGCAAAAAGAAAAGTAAAAAACAAATAGGAAAATGAGCTAAAGATAGTTCTGTAACATAAATTTAAATATTGAATAATAAGAATTATAAACAGATTTCTGGTCATGTTCCCTTCATTTTGATAATACCTAGAATAATAATAACTTTTACAGATTTTTGCAGTTTCGAGGCCATTTCTTGTCAAGTTGCTTATTATGTTTTTGTAGAGAAATAAAACCCGTTTTCTCAAGTGTCAAAGGTTCAAATGCTTGTAAAAGGCAGGCAATCCAGTTATTCAAAGTTATGAAAGTCCTAATTTTAAGCCTGTTTCACCCAAAATCACAGCCTATGACAACATAATACTGAGTAATAGACAAGGTGGACAGGAGGTTTTAAGAAGGTAAGGGTTGAGTGGATGCTTTAAATTCTTGAGTGGCACAAATCATCTGTGATAAAGACAAAGTGTACCTAGCACAGTCATAATATACGGTCTGCATTCTGACTTGAGGGGACCAATGTTGCACAGGCATGTCTTGCTATGCATTAGTTCATGTACATACACATACAGACAAAACCACAAAAGTCTTGACCTAATTGGATTTTGCATCAAATCCAACATACAGGTTGATATGCAGACACAAATAAACAGGCTTTCCCACTAACAAACACAATTTTATAATACACACACGCACAAACAGATACACATGCACTGTCTCTGCTGGATAGAGACACACAGGTCAGTGGAGGTGCCTCTTAAGCTGTGGCTGTCAAGTGGCAGGGCTAATCTTATTAAGGCTCTCTTCAGCTGCTGGTCCAAACTCTTAAAGTGATAGTTCACTTTGCTGGGAAACACATTTGAATCTAAGCATGTATTTAAAACCAGAAGTGTTGCCTTTATGCTCAGGGAAGTAGTATCCTGTTTAAGCACAGTGGATACTGTATTTTATGTATTAAATGTATACGCTACTTTGAATAGGTTCTCAAAAATTGCAAACAAGTGGAGAGTCAGAATTAAAATATCCATATAGTGATCATATAGATTCTGTATAGATCACTATATCACTGGTTCACTTAAAAGGTGGCAAATGTTGATCCTTTGACTCCAGCAAAGTGAATGATGGCTTTAATTACCTTGGGAAGTAAGGGCTGAGCCAGTTAGGGGGTTTGGTGGATTCATTGGCTGTGCGGGACTAAGGCCATTAAATAGATGAAGATGAGCTAGGGTCAACAGTCTGGCTGGAAATGATGTCAAGGTAAGATGTGAGAATCAGGTTGAGGATTTAGACAGAGACATATCGAAATTGGATGGAGATCAGGAAGGATGTGGATATAGGACCAGGGCTAGAGTAAAGCTAGGACGCTGAGGATAAAATCTAAGTCAGCAAGGAAACCAATACAAGCAGGTTGTAGTCTATAACAAGGAAAACTCAACTTAATTTGTACAGGGGCCACCTTTGCAAATTATTATTGGTCTATCATTATAAACCAATAATAATAAACAAACATTAACATTTTATTGGCCTAGGACACTGTTTGAGTATCCAGGGGATCATTAACTGGCACTTCTTTTTATAAACAAGCTGTATTCCGATCCTTTTTTATGCCCTCTGGCAGCGATTCAAAGTACTTAAAATGTCCCAGTGTGAATCAATTTATTTTCCTTGTGAAGTGGAAAATGGTTAACTGGACAACCAGCACTCTATCATGCCAAACTTGGTCCAATTACAGCCTTAAGTTGAGTGTCACTGGTCCATAGAGACATGGAGGCAGCTCAAGACTAGAACTATCAAAAGAAAATAGCAAAAGTCTGATGTGATCTTGCGGTCTGGTCCAACATTTATAATTTTGAAAATCAATAGTCACAATGCACCTGGAATGCTGTGCATACTGAAGTTATCCAGTCAATATTCATCTACACTTCCTTTAAAGATGTTTAGGTACTTCCTAAATGGCAGAAACACCAAAAACAGCAATGAAAGCTGAACAATAGAGAATAGACCATGGATTGGTACTTGACTGTGGGATTCTGACTCACCGAGGTCATAACAATGTCAAACATCTCTGCTACATCACGCCTTTAACAAGTTTAACAAGTGTAATCCATTGAACATGTTCACTATGCCACGTCTGATTAGATTTCTAACACTTACTCCCCAGATACACCGGGGGTTCAATGTCAGTTGAACCCCCGGTGATATTGATTTAATCCGCCAGATATATTCTCCAGTAACTTTTTAATATGTCCTTTAGTAAATCCATCAGTAGGGATAAAGGAGGATTTTATCGTGGACTACCTGAGTTTAAGTGCCTTAAATGGGATGTTTTGTTCCTGGAGCCCGTTAATACAGCGATAGGGAGGTAAATGTATTGTATTACAAAATGAGGAAACCCTACATGTTAAACTATAAACAAAGTGGTGAAGATGTCAAACATTTTTTGCACACTGTCGTCTTTTACTTTTGTATAGCATATGTCTGCTTTTGCCTAAATAAATTATTGATTTGGTGACACCTGTAGTTATTGGTGGTAACAGCAAATGTGGTTTAAAAATACATGACACAGCGCTCTGGGGCAGCGAAACCAAATGTTGTTGTTTTATTAAAGAAGTCAGGCAATAATTGGCCTTTTTCTATCCAACATGGAAATACCAATAACTGCAATTCACTTAATGGCCACTTGAGGCTGGTACCAGAAGTGAGTCAGTCCCTATAAACACATATGTTAAAATGCCCAAATTTAGACCAGAAATAAACATGTTTACAGGCTGGTACAAAAACTGTTTTTGGTGCCTAACTCAAGGCTTCAAAACGGCAGTCCACAAACCATTGGGTGACTTCATGGTAACTCGCTACATCCATTAGTTACACGGTCTATTGTCTACTACAACAGAGCACAGTAAAAGGAGTTGGTTTCCTCATTAAGTTAGAGGTGTGCAGCCTTTCTTCTGCAGCTCTTCATCCAACAGCTCACTGTGGCTGCTTCTTGTTCCATTGCTCCCCGCAATATCTCAAATTGATCCTCTGTTAAACAGTAAGTGCCAGGCTCACTGAAACAGACACTGCAATTCAAAAGAACTACTAATTGACTACTGACTCCTTAAAAAATAAGAGTCAGTTCATGTTTCACCAGTTAAGCTTTTACTGTGTAGCTGCAACAAAAATGTTTGGCAGTAACATAATACAACATTTTTTTTTCCATGAATATCACCTTCAACACCCAGTTCATAATACTGCAAATATTTAAATTTTGCAGTACTTCATCTGTGGGCCATAGGCTTAATCACCACTCTGACCAGACTGTTATTTTTTAAGACTCAACTGACCCACCAAGCAGCAGATGCCTTAATACTGTTTCAGTGCAGATAAGTTACCATTATGCTTATCATCGTGCTCCAGAGCACTGCGAACTGTTAGGTACCTTTAAGAGCATTACTGACCAGCACATTAATGGCAGATCAATGGGTGGTCAACAACAAAATACTGTAATTTGTCATCTGCCAGGAGGTTTTTCCAAAAACAGGTGCAAACTATTGCTGAGTGCTGACACCTCACTGCTACCTGTGGTGATGTTGGGAGTGTAGGTAACCTCTCTGAACCTCAGACAGGTCCGCAGACACTCTCACACTCTGGTGAGGATGTACCAGAGTAAACTTTGGACTGGGGTTGAGTAAAGATAACAAACAGGAAAAGGTGAGGGAGTGCAAAAATAGAGCCTTCATTTCTCTGAACCTTTGGAAGAACTAGAACAATTTTCTTTGCCAGTTTAAGTTGAAATATAGGTGGTCTGGTGAAACCTTAACATGCAGGGACAGCCATATTTAGTATTCTTAGTAATTAGTAATTTAGTATTCCTTTAAAATTGAGTCAAATTGTGCAAAGTTCTGACCAATATGACAGTAAACTGGAGGAGGGGCAGGAGCAAAATGCTAACTTGGGCAGAAAGAGATGCATTTGGCCTCGGCACAGGTCAGTCAGTATTCCAGAAACAGCCTGATCAAACAGAGAGTGAAGCCAAGCCAAACACCTCTGGACTTCAGTCTGGCACAGAGAGGCAGAGATCACAGTGCACACAGTCAGTACATCAACCTAGCACACTCTGAAACGTACCATAAAGCAGAGGTCCCCAGCCTTTCTGGCCTGTAACCCCTTAAAAGGAGGCAAAGCATGTGCCAAACAGCAGTGACAAGTTAAACTTAAGAGTAATTTATTAGTTAGTTTTATCTGAATAACTTTGAAAGGCTTAAGGGGATAAAAAAGGAACCAGTAATTCATAAGAAAAAAAGCAGAAATTAGAGAAAAGTTGTAAAAAATTAACAGTTCTGTGTAGCAGATTTTTTTCCTGTTGTTCTATCTTGGCAATAACAATCCTTTGATATGACCTGCAAACTTTGGGAACCACTGCTCTATAGGTCTTAAAAACTATAGCCTGAACGCAACACTGTGTACTTGTCAAAAATCAAATACATCAGTATTGCCATACATGTTGCAAGATGTGGAAAATCAAACTCTAGTGTGAAACTTTTATATTTGGTTGTACTATACAATCTCTAAGCTCAAATCAGAAGGTTCTGTGCTAATGCAACATTTCTGTATCTAATATGTTATCATTTTTCAGCACGACTAAACTGAAATACCCATACTGGTAAAAGGCAAAGAAAACCAGTATCTGTCCGTCTCTATTTAAAACACGCTGTTGCTCATAGATACAGAAATAGAGAGGAGTAAATGGAGGAGAGAGAAAGAGCAGGAGTCCAAAAGGCAAAAATCACAGACAGACTGAGACACAGACAAATAAACCACATTACAGAGAGCTGAGGCATAACAGGAAGGTCCTTTGTTGTGTTTACTTCAAATAGCTTGCATGTTGTTTATCCATTCTGTTAGTTAGAGTTCCTCGTATTGTATCGCACTTGCACAAACAAAAACAAACCTGTTGTGATGTGAAAACCTTGCATCTCACAGACGGAGCAAAACAGCGATGTATTTATCTCAATGGCAATGCAGTTTTGATTTCATCCAATAGAGCATTGAGTGGGTTTTATAACCTCGAATGGTTAAAGCATTTTCTCAGGCAGCAGAGGAGCCATATAATCCTTTGGCTGACCACAAAATCGGCAAATATAGAGATTTTCACCTGATGGCAGTGAAATGTAATACTCTATATACTGCTTGAATCTGACAGACAAAAGTCAAAATGCATCTCCATTTGCGGGAATACTGTTAAAGAAGATGGTACATGCATGCACACACACAACTATAGCATCCTAAAATAGTGTGATGGAAAAATCTATACTGGTGTCCAGTTATTTCCGCGCTGCTGCGCCGTGGCCTGGTGATACAACAAGGATACAATAGTCACCTCATATTGTGACCACATGTCAGTCATTTGCCAAGCTGCAGCATCACCATGCAGGCTTTAATCATTTGAATAAGGGCAGGGGGCAACGGAGTGGAAGCTCTTTTGGATGGTGCATTACTGTTGATCCCAGCTAATCCAAACCACTTGTGAACAGAGGTCATTCAGACCACAGAAATGTTGAGATGAAACACTCAGTATGAGAATTTGTGCACAAAATGTAATATATATCAAAATGTCCTGCACAATTCTATGCGTTTTTTTAACTATTTAGTTTGGATAAACAGCATGTCCCTACTGTATTATTGGTCACTGCGGCAAGGGGGGAAGTAAAAAGCAATTTAACAGAAAACCATAACAGTCGTAATGGAGCACAACAACACTCAGGACGTCAATATTCCTGCAAAGCACTACCTCTGTTGAGAAATGCATCGGTATTAAGTAGCACATGATATTAAATAGGAATGATATTGATGATATTGATTAAATATTCATGTTGAAATGAGAGTGATGTATTTTAGTAAGAGACAGAGGGAGAAACAAAGAGGTAACTGATTTTATTGTCAGACTATATGACAGTTTAGTTATAATCTGTCCTTAGATGACCAAAACTTTATCTATATACAAGCTACAACTCACAAAAAATAACCATGTTTCAGTTTATTACCCTACAATGGTTTTGATTTACAGTTACAAATATGATAGATTTACATATAAGGAGGCTTACTCTGAAGTTTATTCCATTGTACTCTGATTTATTGGGGGCAGAGAACCAACTTGAATTTCATTTTCGTTCAATTTGTTTAAATTAAGGGAGAGGTTCCTGAAGTACATAATGACTAAAAAGAGACCAAAGCTGAAACTTGCTAACCAAACCACATAATACAGGGTGAGTCGATTTCAGATTTTCACGGGGAGCAAACCACAGAGACTGGAGTCAGACAAACACTGTCTGGGATGATGACAGAGCTCTCATCTGCATCCTGCTACCCTCAGTTAGCAAATCTGATTCATCCATTCTTGTGTGTGTGTGTGTGTGTGTGTGTGTGTGTGTGTGTGTGTGTGTGTGTGTGTGTGTGTGTGTGTGTGTGTGTGTGTATAGTTGCGTGTGTGTATGTGAGAGAGAGACAGAGAGTGTCAGTCAGGTTGCATCAGCCTCCTGAAACTGCAAAAATCAGGCAGCCCTCAGTTGAAAGGCATGTGGGCGATTACGAGTGCAAAGACAACAATGCGTATGTATAAAAATAGACGTGAAGGGAAACACCTTAACCTATGGACACACAATCACAAACACCTCACTAAACTAACACAATTACAGATCACAACCCTGTGGTTTCATGAGCGCCTTGGCCAACTAAAACTGGTCTGACCCTGATTAGCAGGAATGGCACCCTTGGGCGTCTCTCGCACTACAGATTAGTTTAAAGCCTCTAGCTCTTACTAGAGAAATGACAGAGGCACATTGACAGGGAGAGCACATGCATGTGTCAGTGTGTTTATGTTCAAATGAAAGTATTTGTGAATAAGGGTTTGGGAGTTCACTTGCTTCTCTGTGTGAGTCATTGTGTTTGTGTGTGTTTATGTCTGTATGTATGAGTTTGGGTAAAGATGTGTGGATGCCTCCCTGTGATGCTGGGTTTTGGGTGTGTGGAAGGCAGAGTAGGGAGTGGCGCAGAAGGAAAATGTATGAGAACATTCAGAGAAATTAGAAGTTTTCTGGGTACAATGAAAGCAAATAACTGCCAAAACACGGCAGCAGCCAAGATTACGGAAATCCTAAAGAAACCACCTAACCATTGTTCTCCATCACATTTTTATGTGTTCCTTTAACACAAGCAATCAGAGTTAAAATAACATGCAGGCAAATGTCTATGTGATGTTAAACATGCAGTGGCAACTCCCAAATCTCTCACTCTCTCATGGACAAAGGAGAAACTGTGAACAAACGCTCTCACCCAAGAACAGCCAATCACTGCTGTTGCTCAGGGTGCTAATTGGGGTTTCTTAATTCTCAATTAATGAACGCCACAGCCGCTGAACAGTGTGTGCAATGGGATACGAGTTATAACAGGGAGGCAGGTGGATAGACAGACAAGATGTGAAAACAAACAGGAAGATAAAGAGACAGACAGCCAACGCTTGCAGGCATTAAATATGAGAGACGCTAGAGATTACCACTGCGTGTGATAAATACAGAGCCAAACATATCAGGCTGTTTGGTCCCACACAGACATAGGAAGTGGTTAGTGCAAGGGTCAGCCTTCTTAGTCCAGTGGGAGATGCAAGGACAACCACACCCGTCCAACCAACCGCTAGTAGCTCACAATACACACACAACTTGGGTGTGAAATGCAATCTGCGATTGCAGCACACACATACACACACACACACACACACACACACACACACACACACACACACACACTCAAATACCTAGTTGGCATACCCTCAGTCATATGACTTTGGAGCCAATTCACGCAAGGGGATCGGCTTTCCGCCACAAACGAGAGGAGCAGATGCTAAAGAAAGAGACACTCAGGGATCAAATTGCATACAGAGAAGCACACATATAAAAATATGCATGCATAATGACACACAGATGCAAAGGAAGATATATTTGTTGCAGTGATACATCCACACCGCCATGATATGCAGAAAGCACACAAACACAAACATGAACATAAATAGAGTTGAGCTACAGCCAAGCAGCCAAGCTGTGCCTCTTAGTGTCTGTGGCATAACATGCTGTGTCTTTCTAAACACATATGCAGACCCACACGCATGCAACATTAATCCAGTAAGGTACATAGATTTGGTGAAATGGATCAGACATCAGTCAGAAGGAATACATATTTAAATGTAATCATGACTGTTTGTGTGTGTGTGTGTGTGTGTGTGTGTCTGTTATATACTGAAAAAGCAGCAACCTCCATATGCCATTAATGATTGAAAGTTTGTCTGTTGGTCAATTTGAGTTTCTTGCCATAAACATCAGAGCTACAGTCAACCCACCAGCCATCTTCTTTAAATGCAGTCTTGTTCCTCCTCTGCTGGAACGCTATGTGACCCTGATCCTGTCCTATCTCAGGCCTGTGGTAATTAATCATTTTGAAGGCACAAAATGTTGAACATGTGAGCAGGGAGAGTTTCTTACAGGTGCCGGTACACAGAAAATGATTGCCACCTTGCTAAAAGTATAGACCCTGATACGTCACTGGTAGCTGGTAATGCTGCTGTTTATGTAAACAGAGAAAGCAAGTGTTGCAGGACTTTGCTGATATGCTGTCTTCTGCTGTTGCGATTTCTCTTACGTAGGCTGTAGGCATCCTTTTGCAGTTGTTAGTATGCTCGTGTTTCATTCAAAACTTATGTTTCATGCTATCATTCGATCAAACAAGTCATCAATTAAAAAAGAACCAAACTACTTGAGGTGCTCTGTAGGCTAACATTAGCAGCCTGTGTTCCTACTCCGCTAGTCTACACTGATATTAGAGATGCAGTAACAAGTACAGCAAGTTGGCTGCTGGATTCAAGTTAAATTTTGGGCATCGTATGCCATCAAAGAGGGGGAATGCAGCATAGAAATATGTCAAAATGTAGGACTGTCATGCCCACAACACATTATAAGCTAAGACAATGGTCATCATAATTTTTAAAATCCTTATTAACAAACAAAAATACAGCTGTGCAAAACAGACGGGTAAGGGCTAAGTGGTTTGATGTATTGAGGTGTATTGGTCTTGGGACAAAAAAACAACTAAAAGTTGAGTTTTGGGGTGCATATAAGAAACTATTTTGCCATGAAGAAGCATAATTGAGTGATTTTGTTAAATAATTACAATCTAAAAACACTGTCCATACCAAAAATGAAGCTGATCTTGCTGCCTAAAAACCTCTGGCCCAGAACTCTTTCCCCATATTCTGTCAACAGTGAGATTGTGTAATAGGCCTCCCTATCAGTGCAGCCGTCCTGGATCTCTGAACACAACCCCCTGTCAAACCCTGGCCTCAGCCCAGCTCAGAGCTGTCTGAGCAGCCACGACTGGATGAAGACACTTCCCGCCTCAAATGAACCCTTATCTCCTCTCGCCCTCTTGGTCCGACCCTGCGCTGTCCTGTCCTCGCTGGCGTCATGACTGACACCTTCTTATCCAAGTCTCTCACCACACATAAACAGCTTGTTCCTTTAAATATGGTCTTGTAAAGGTGTTGTACCTTCTGCATACATGGAATTAGGAGTGTGTACAAAAAACTGTTGCAGACAAACACTATGTGTTTATTTTGAATTAATATAATTTTTGTATTGTTTAATGGACCAAACTAATGATGACATTTGTTTGCTGACTGTAATTCAGACCAGCTGCAGAGAGCTAATCACACTCACTCTCACACACATACAGTAAAAACAGAGAGAGTGCTAGTGACACAGTGCAGTGGGTTACCACATTAGAGGAAGTTAAGACAGATGTTCAAAGCAGCCTTACATGTGAAATCAGTTGTGGCTGTTTTTTTATGCTCTGAGAGGCTAACAAAGCTCTTTCATCAAGAAGGAAGAAGCTTAGCTATTTCTATTTAAATTTTTTCTATTTAAATCATTTCTTTATCAGTTTTCCAGTTTAAACTTAGAAGAGGAAGTGGGAAATATGGAAGGCTGATTTAGCATGTTTACAGTCATATGCAGTCTGACATCCTCTCCCTCACTCACTGTCTTTCTCAAACTCTCTCTCTCACTCCCTCACCCGGCTCTGCTCTAGTTTCCCCTCAGCCAAAACCCCTTCACGTCCCTCTTCCTCAGGATCTGCACTCTTTTTTCCTTCATTCTCTTTACTCTCCACAGCTCAGTTTCTCTCTTATTCAATTTCAAACAATCTTCGTCTCCTCTTTTCTCCTCTCTCCTCCAAGCACACAAGGCCTATGCTCCTTAACGTTCCCCTCGCTGCCTCAATCTGCTTTCTGCTCTTGCATTGACATTCTTTGCTCACTGACACCCTGTTTAAAAAACAACCAAAGAGGCAGCCAATGAGAGAGAAACAAACTGTACAGTTGCCATCACCAGCACAATCACTTGCTTCTCTCCCTCCCCTCCCCCCCATCGTGTTTTCTCTCTCTCCACAACTTACTTAAGAGGACAAACATCATGTGGTGCTGGTAAGAGACGAAGACACTGTTGTATGCTGACTGAGTCTCTGTTAGTGTTTTTTCTTTTCTGTGTGAATTCCTGAGTTGCAAGCCAAGGATGTGTGCGTTCATGACAACTCTCTATCCCTGCATACATGCATGCATAAACATATAAACAATGCAATCTATGTGCACACATCTCACAGCCTCAAGTGACTCTGGATCCAGTTGTGGACAGACGTGGGCTCAGAACAGACTGTATATGTGTGTGTGTTTGCTTGTGTCAATATGTGTGTGCATGTGACCATATGTGTGTGCGCACAGTATTGCTTAACTCACACAAAGACACAGCTTCTTATATGACTCCCAGCTGTGTGGACTTGGCCCACTAGACGGCTATCCAGCAGCCAGGAATGTTTGGTGCGCAACTGTACTGGAAAGCCCCAGTTATCCCCCCCCCACACACACACACACACACACACTCACACACACTCAGCCTCCTCTGGAGACAACCCACTCCTCTGAGCAGGGGCAGACAGAGGGACGGGCCTCACCCCAAAGGAAGAATGGTTCAAATTCCACAGCTGATAGAAAAACACAGAGGAGTGGGATGGAGCGGAGGAACTGATGTCAACTCTATCAGACCCCCACCCCCAACACACACACATACACACACACACACACACACACACACACACACACACACACACACACACACACACCATCTTCTATGCTCACAGTGAGGAAAAACAAAGAGGAACGAACAAAAAAAAAGGAAATATTTGACTCTTGTGGGCATTGTTAGTGTAGCTGATATCTGGATGCTGGATTGGCTGTTGCTACAGTTTCTTCCCATGCTTTTGCATTTTGTGTGCTCTAACATATACAGTATCTACAGCAGCCACTGTTTGGTTTTGTGGACAGTGAGTGACTCTACTGTTCAACTATGGCTTCAAGCTGGACTCACTCATCCAGGCTGCAGTATGTGGAGATATCATATTCTGTATTTGACAAAGACTTTTAGAAAGAATGTACTGACTCACTAATTGATCGCTGTATCGCCAAAGAAAACCTGATAGTAAAGCAGACCTGGGTTTAGCCAAATAAAGTTACATAATTCCGCCGTTTTTAAATATTCCCACAGTGAAATACAGTGAGACTGAGATACTTATGGTGAGATGAGTCTAAAATTGTTGCAATTAAAGTATCTGGCAGCACTGAATTACTATAATATGGAATGCAACTATATTATATGAGTATTTGGAATTATGATCACTTTTATTGATAAAAAGTCATTTTTACTGTTTTTTTTTTCTTGAATGTAACTGCAACCATTTGTCATTTTAATATTGTATAATATCATTTTAATATTCTTGTGTGTGTATTTTAACTTAATATATCAGTACTTTAAGGAGAACAAAAGCAAAACAGACAATAAAAGTGGAGTTGCCATAAAATAAACTACCCCTTGGGGGCTGAAACCACATGACTTTTATTAGTGTTGTAATTTTTTCTTGGGTTGACTCAAATTTCTATTTTTAATTTCTATTTTTAAAGCATAAGCAGATGTACAGGCATAATTTAAAAACCAGGGAAGATCAGTCTTAGGTTTTAAGTGCAAAACTGTGAGCAAACCAAACTAACTGAACCGTTATGCAACCCTCAGCCCAATCTGTCCACATGTGGTCTGTATTGTAGAGCGTTGTTTTGCGAGCATACACACTTTTAAGAGTTAGGACACAGCTACGTGTAATGATCTTCGTGGCTCCTACCTTTGAAAGACATTCACCTCTGGAATCAGCTCAGGTCTCTCCACCCTTGACGTCCACTTTCACTTCACACCTCTCCGCTGCGCTTTTCCCCTCAGTTTATTCTGGGCAGCGCGCGCCTCTCCCGCTTCTCCCCATCAAACTGCAAGGCACAAACACATGCGATCACTTCAGAGCATTCCTCTGGATGACAACATCTAATCACAACTCACAGGTTTTAACACTTGCTCCGTCTCAGCCTGGACTTGAGCGTCCTCAAATGATCGGCTTCGTTTCTAAATGTCGGCTGAAGATCTGCCAGAACTGAAAAATACTCCCGACTGTTGCAGCCGAGAGACGCCAGGAGGAATGTAATTACATGAAGACTGCTGCATATTGCAAAAGTAGCAGACATGCTCTTGTTTGCAGGCGCCCCCCTGCTATTGTGCTCTGCGATATGTCTGGGCTGTTGTCCGCCTGTGGTCCTGATGCGAGTTTTTTCCACGTCCCTTTGTTGTTTCTGTCACACCTACAAGGAGGGAGCACATGGAGGAGGGGACCCTTACATCGACTTTCTTTTGTCTGTCTGTTTGTTTTTACACAGCAGCGTTGCTCGTCATGGCTGAACAGTCTTTTTTCTTAATTATTGATTCGGCTTTACATCACAGATGCATTCAACGATTCTTATCAGCTCGCATGCATTTCATCCTCGACGCATCTGTATGATCTCCTCTCTAATGATTTATTTTTCTTTGATTTTTCTTTGATGATAATAGTCCGTTTCCTTCTACCGCGCCCATGTTTTTTATTCTAGTCTCTTATCTCACCAAATTTCTCGCCTGAAGTTTAGTCCTCGCTGGGGAGTGGAGCTGACGCTGCTGTCTCTCTCCTCTCCTCCCCTTTCCTTCTCTCGTTGTCTCTCCCAAGCGGTGGCAGAGCCCAGTTATGTTTCACTCTAGACCAGCCTTCACCCACGGCACGCCAGCGCCTATCAACGAGGCGCAGTGACGACAGCCTCATTGCTAGTCACCAGTGCCACACCCATCCATTCATAAAGACGCGAGAGTGCCAGCCTCCGCGCCGGACAGTGCGCACTGGGAGGAGATAGTCAAATATGCATTATGTTTCTATTGGGACTGGCACATTACGATGTTCTGTTAGGGCCTGTACATGCCTCATATTGTGCGTCTCATATTCTAAATAAGGAATTTACATTATGTTTTTAGTGGGCTACTCTGACAGGTTTACTGCCATGTTTGATTTGTTTTACTCTCTCAGAAAACATCAGTAGTCATTTTCAACAGGCATAGAAGCTTTGAACCACAAGCATGAATACCTTGATTTTTGTCAGATATGACCTACTTGTGCAAGTCCTACTTAGTGGTGGAATGTGACTAACATTTACTCAAGTACTGTAAGAACAAATGTGAGATAGTTTACTTGTACTTGAGAATTTTCTTTTAATGCCACTTTAAACTTTTACTCCACTAAATTTCAGAAGGTAATTTTGTCATTTTTACTTCACTTGCCTACTTTTAGGCTATCCGATAGCTTAAAATCCACTAACAACACCACGGTAGAAAAGTAGTTTTTTGTATAAATGGAGGATCAGTGATGATGGGGAGAGGGTCAAGTTTGATGGTGGATGATGTAAACTCCAAGGGACGCAAACGACAGACCACAGGTGAGATGCCTAGTAGCCTGGCCGGACAACAGACGGGAGACTCAGAGACCAAAGGTGGATGATCAAACAATGCATTGTCAGAGGAACTGATGACAAGCTTGTGGTCCATGGTAAGTGTATGTTCAGCGATAAACTTAACTTGGAAACGAGTGCTCAAAACGAAAAGGTTGTGAGAATTGAGACAAACGGGACAAGGGGGTATGCTCAGTTCCAGACAACTCGTTAGTCGAGATGTTCCGACTTCTTACTAGAAAAAGTACAGTGAAACACCACTCAAAGTCAGAATTCCTACTTGTGAACTTGGGGCAAATCCATGTACCCCAACTTCAGCGGTCTGATGTCACACAACAATGGCGGCATTCATAGAGGCGCACATTGTAAATGGTAAGAAATCAAACAAAAGGCAATGTAAAGTATATTTTCATGTATTTAATTAAAATAATACATCTACTCTCATAAAGGAAAACCTGTTCTGCATATAAATTGGTGTCATAATATATCAGACTATACTGAAATAAAATACATTAGCCTAGCTATTAGCACACAGGCTAGTGAATGACATGTTTTGATATGTTTCCAAGTATAAAAATGTCATAAAAGAAAATGTATAATGGCGTCTTATACCTTGTGCGTTGTTAATCCTCTGTTTCGCTCATATGTGTCCAATTGTCCACAGAGTAGCCACACAAACACCAGTTTGTACCTGCCTGTCATGTTTTTTCGTTACGTTTGGTGTTGCGCACCTGGAACTCTTGGAAAATTGGAAATTTCAACTGGGAAATTCTGTCCTCCAACTTTGAATGGAACACAGCATCAGACACATCTATATAAGTCACGGCAAGTGACTGAATTAATGAGGCACAGGTGGTTAACTTAAGGGGGTGCAGGTGATATGAATCAGTGGGAGAGAGAAGCTGGTCTTGTTCCTGAACCTCATAATAACTACATTTAGCTTATTGTCTGAAAATTTATTGGCAACTATTTCAATAAACATTTAAGCCATTTTCAGTTTTATTTATTTATGTTTTTTATTTTATTTTTCAGTTTGTTTGTTTTCTTTTTGTTTTGTTTTTTTTTTGTTTTTTTTAAAGATTTTTCTATGCTTTGGGATCTTTTACTTTTTATATTTTCAATACATTTTCCTCATAATACTTACTTAATTTTACTTAAGTAACATTTTCAATGCAGAACTTTTACTTTTAACCTTCTTAAGGAACCGAATACTTCCTTCACCACTGGTCTAACTGGTTAAGAACTATACCCTTTGGTATAGGCTGTATACATGTAAACTCACAGTGAGGCTAAACAAAATCATGTAATGCACCATTTGTCATTATAAATAAATTGCGTTGTATTGGGCAACATTTTTAGGTTTCACATGTGGACAATTGGAGCTGAAACTATTGATGTATTAGGAGATGGCAAATAATTCATCAATTTAAGATGTCTTTTTAGCTCATTATGATGGTAAACAAGATATCCTCTGGTTTTGGACTATTGGTTTGACAAAACAAGACATTTAAAGACAAAAAGACACCCCCTTAGGCTTTGGAAATCTATGATGGCCACCGTTTATGGATCACATCCTTAATTGATTAGTCAAGAAAATGACTTAAAATTAACCAGTTGCTGCCTTATCACAACACAATGTGATGTTTCATATACTGTGATAGCAATACATACATTTGCATAGGCTAATACATTGTGAAAAATCACAGGAACATGTTCCTGTGATCTTGCTCAAGAGTTTACTGCTTCGAAAAGCCAGTCCTCCTTGCTCAGTTGGTCACACTGCTGACTTCATCATGTCCATTTGCTGAACCTGCCTGTGTGTGCAAGGTTGCATAACAGCATTTTTACACCTTTGTGTTTGTCCTTACAACAACTCATCCAAATAATTTGAAAGTATATGGGTGGATGTTTTAAGTCTAGCAAAACACTATTGTGTTGTACAGTAGGGAGCCACCCTTAGGGAGGATGCTGCTCATAGCCATTGTTTATTGCAGATACTGTGTACAGTAGAAACTATTAATCACTAGTCAGTCATCTGCCATGTTTTTGTCAACATTGTTAATTTGTAGCCATTTAAAAAAAAAAATCAAGGTAAATTAATTTTTTGAGAACATTATTCACTGGCCAGATTCTTCTGACACTGATACCGAGGAGATGCCCAGTAAAACCACATCACATCCTCTTTGACGATGCACTTGCCGGCATCATGACAGCAGCACACAACTTCCTTCTGTATGGGTCCCTTTGGGTCCCTTACTCTGGAGAGACTCCTTTAGTTGTCACCAGCTGACAGAAGCCAGACAGCTCGAGTAAAGCTTAGAGGCTCTCTGTGTTTTCAAGGCTTTGCTGAACTCAGTTATAAAGATCTAAATCAAATTACAAAATATTAAACTTCCACTCATAAACAAGCAGGGAAAGGACAGCAATGTACAAAATGTCACAAGACAGGAAAAAAATCACTCTAATTCAGTCTTCAGTGTCTACTTATTTATTAGAGCTGTCAAAAAAGCATTTCAGCATTAGCCTTCATCAGCATTTATATATTTTTTCTAAAAAAGAATGCCATTCTCTGTCTATGTACTCTGTCCTGAACTTGGCAAAAGCATAAATGTCAGGCTGCGGGGCTGTGAGAGGCCCCCTGTCTCTCATAGATTCTCTAAGACTCCTGCTCAGCCAAGCATCTGAAACAGCCATTGTCCTGTGAAGGGAACTGAGCGACCTGCCCAGGCTTGCTCCTATCTCAGCATGCATGCAAGTCCTAGGCAACCATCCTCTGGCTGTGGCCAGCAAAACATGGGAGTCATCAGACACACACTCCAATATAGACGCCAGGTGGTGGAAAATCATGCTGTAGCCGTGACATAGATACAACTGGGATGAACTGCTACTGTGAATGGTAAAAAAGAAAAAAAAACTAATTTCTTTTCTATGTACAATGTTTCTAAGTTCTGCTGACATTCAGCACGGTACAGTAAAGGTCATATCCACTTGTCTGCTCTCATAAGCCCCTTTGTCCCCTCTCTTCTTCATGCTGCACACAGGTGTACCCAACCTTTATCTCAAAGTGTCTTATACAGCATTTTTCCAATGCCAGTCGCCTCTGCTATAGGACTATTGATGCAGCCATGGGCACAATAGGGGCATAATGGGGGCGTCCACATGGTTCACCCCTCTCTCGGTCTATCGCTCTCCTGAGGGGGCAAACTGCTGATCCCACGGGTGTGAAAGGCCTGCGTCGGCTAAATTTCTACAAACAAACACAGAACACATGACACACACATACACAAATACACATAAAAGCGCATGCAGACCCATAAACAAAAAATACAAAGCTCACACACTCACATACACACAGAACGGTGATCTTTGTCCCAGCTCAGATCGATTTCACTCAGCAACTCTGTACCTCCACTGTGGCATGTTAGGAGAGCCACAATGGCCTTTGACACCAGCCATCGAATGGCCACAATGACATCTAACTTTGGCCGCCGACTGACCACAATGGGCCTCTCTTCGCCTCAGAGCCTCTGCTATTCTTCTGCCTGATCTCACGGACAAAGCCGTGTTACAGAAGTACCAATTGAGCTTGAACAATCGCTCACAAAGGAGGCACTGACTTGGTGTTTCCAGCCCTCTTTGCCAACTGCACCACATGCCGAGCGGTGTAGTGTGAAGGTAAATTGGCAATCGTACGTAGCCATGCTCAGAAAGATGATTACAACTTGACTTTGTAGCACAGTTATTGATTTGTAAACATTTTTTTCATGAGATTTTCCAATTAATAAACCACACTGAGATTATATTTATAATATCAAATACCATAAATATGAACTGTCTCAAGATATATTTTAATCTTATTTCTTCAAAATACATGCAATATCATTTAGAATGCTTGTGCAAGTAAGGAGACATATATTTTAGGGGATCTCAGCAAGCATGCAATTTTAAGTGATTATAGCATTATTTTTTTTTACCATCTTCATCTTGATCAGTTCTTAGATGCCCTGTTTTTATTTGTACAGTGACAGTCTGCTTTAATATATGAAGGGGCATTAAAATGTAAGTTGAGCTGCATATTTTTTATGCTTGCACAAAATTAAATGTATTTAATTCAATAAAAAAACAGAAGAGAACAGAAGAGAAGAAAATGCAGAAAGACATATTATTTGTCATTGTTTTTCCAAATAAACATCTCAGAAAGAAAACAGGAAACATGACTGAAATTAAAAAGTAATGACTGTGCGTCAGACACAGAGAAAGCACAAGCTTCTCTCACCCCATGATGAGCCAGAAAGTGATGGGTCTCCAGAGTCCTACATATTAATCAACTACAGGTCCCTAATCTGCTCTTCCAGGAACTGGCATAGTGGAGCAAAACACTCCCTCAAAACACCATAACACCATCC
The DNA here is from genome assembly GCF_026936395.1 of Plectropomus leopardus. Taxonomy (NCBI): domain Eukaryota; kingdom Metazoa; phylum Chordata; class Actinopteri; order Perciformes; family Serranidae; genus Plectropomus; species Plectropomus leopardus. The sequence continues at coordinate 23,519,054 of NC_142179.1, forward strand.
TATCTGCTGCAGTACTTCCTATCTTGGTGTTGTGCATTTTGGGGGTGTTTTTCTGCTATAACCTCTTATGCCTGTCGATGGACTGATGACCTGAAGTGCCAGGAAATGTGAAACTAAAGTGTCACAGACCCCCCTGGTATTCGTTTTTAAAATGTAACTCAAATTAATACGCATCAACCAGGAAGAGACTCAAAATGACCACAAAGAGACACAGAAGTCCACAAATTGATGCAAAGGAACTGTAAAGGCACATAAAATAATTATGTAAAAAAAAAAAAATGGCAAAACAACCAAAAAGTCACACATGATGAATACAAAGGGACAAAAAAACATCCATAAGGAGATGCAAAATTACCTGAAAGACACAAAACGCTGACAAACACACAACACAACCACACAGAAACAAAAAACACCATAAAGAGACTCAAACCAACCAAAGTGAAACAAAACAATAAAAAAGACACAAAATTACCTCAGCAACATAAAATCACTTCAATAAGACACAAAACTAACTCAAAGGAACAAACAATTGCAAAAGACACAAAAAAAACACATTAAAAAACAAAATTACCAATAATAAACTCACAATTTACCTCAGAGGGGCACAAAAAGACCACAAAGAGATGCAAAGGAACTGTAAAGACACACAAAATAACTATGGAAACATGTAAAACAAGCAAAAAAAAAAAAACCCACACAAAACCACCACAAAGATACAAAAAACTACCACAAGGAGACACAAAATGACCATAAAGTGATAAAACAACCAAAAATGACACATAACAACCACAAAGACACACGAAACTACCACAAAGTCTGTCTAATTGGAGATAGTGGGTCCTTTTGCATAGTGGTGCCCAGGGACCCATTGTTTCATAATTTGCCCATGCTTTTACCATTTATTTTCTGCACCTTGTTTTTATTTGGTCTGTAGTTTACAGTATGATGTGCATTTATATGTTACATTTAGTTATTGGACCTGGCCATTGTGCCCAAATAAAGCTGCACTTGAACCCTGAACCAGTTTGATTCAAAGAAATGCTGCATGACCTCTCATGACCTCACCAGGTTTGTACCATGCACGGCTTGTGCATGTGCATATGTTTACCTTGAAAAAGCCGGGATTTGTGTAATTCTTTGTGGTGACTGAGGGGCCAGATGTCACTTTGTCAGCATGGACAGAGATCAGAGAAAGGATGACATAACCCCTACCATGAGTTCATCCCTCATTCTCTTTATACATCTATCCACCTCCATGAAGGGGTGCAATCCAGTCCTGGGCCAGCATCCACCCAGTTATGGGCACCTGGCCTCCTTGGCCCACACTCCAGGCTGTCAGCATCCCTCCCGGGTGTCACTTAGGTGCTATGAATAGACACTGGCGTATGCTCAGTGCTGTCAGCTGGGCATTGGCACGTGTGGCTCATGTCAGCACGGCCACAACGCAATGCTCCTGACTGGCGTCACTGCACTGACAGCACATTCGGGTCGCCATGGAAACAGGGATGAGCACAGCTACCTCTGCCCTGACATCCACTGGTTGTGTTTTCCAGACAAACTCTGATCTCTTTGTCTCTCTCTGTTTCTTCCTGTCTTTCTCTCCCCCATCTTTTCCCTTCTCTTTCATATTTCTTCCTTTCTTGCTCTCTCTTGCTTGTTTTTTTATTTCTCCTCCTCTTGTTTACGTGACTTTTGACATTTAGGAGGGAACAGGAGGTTTGCAATTCTATCCGGAGGGCTTTATATTTATGAGCTCTTTGTCATTTTCTCATTGTTCTAATTAAAAATACAGGAACACACCCATGAAGTGATCATATTGTATTGATGCAAGGTCTGGGCCTTCATGTCTCATTTGGATACTGAGTAAATGTGTGTATGTCTTGCAATAATTTCCCCACCGGTGAGTCAATGGCAAAAGCAGGAGCTCCTTAAAGTCTTCCAAGTACATGAGGTCTGTCACGTCTCTCGTCTCCTCTGACTGTCTCTCATAGCCAAACTTCTCTCTCTTTTCCTCCCTCCATCCACACAGGCATGCTGTGTGGGAGTGACTGGCCTTAATGGAAGGGTGTTTGGGGTCAGTGCATTTTTCACAGAGGTCCGACAGCTTTCTCGGGACAAATGAGCAGATTGCAATGTTTGTACTTCTGCTCCATTTACCTTCATATCATTTACTGTGTCCTGGCTGGCAGGCAGATGGTCAGATGGGTGGAGGGGGCAGGTACTAAGTTAATAAAACAAAAACAAAGACAGGAGTTACTTTGCAGCTGCAGTACAGTGGTTTTGAAGGGTTTTTTTTAATCTCCTGAGAGCGTGAGTGTGTGACACAGATCTCTGCTTTAAAAGTTTGACTGGTTTATATCAATAAATTGATAATCCTCCTTCTCTTCCTTCAGCTTTTCATGTTCTTGCTAAGCATTGTCATCATGATTTCAATGATTTCATCATTTAATATTTACATTTTGAGCAAAACCTCCTGTCATACCGTTAGATTTGGCATAACAAGTACTGTTCTTAACTGCATTAACTGCAGAAGAGTTGAGTTCATCTATTAAAACTACTTACTGTAATGGGAAAATATATATAACAGTCAGACAGAAAGGCAAAATGTACACACAACTTGTCTCTTTCTTAGCCTCACTTTCTATACACCATGTGAGAGAACTGTTACATGATACTACAACACTCTTTTCAAAGGAGTCATTTATATCTCAGTCATTGAAGGCTTGTTTGTGTAGAGAGAGTTGAGCAAGAAAACAAATTATCTAGCAATAATTAAGTTGGAGCCAGTCAGTTAAAGTTTAAATCTCTCGAACACTACTTCTGTGAGTCGTCGTCCATGTAAAGTTATGAGTATGGGTTTGTTTTTGTGGGCACACAGTTAATATGTGTGCATGTGGTAATTTTGAGTGACAGAACAGCTGGGGAATGGGTTGCGTAAAAGGGGGTCAATAGGGCACAACTCCAGCTCATCTTTTCTGATATGAAAACTTGTGTTTAAAATTTAAAGAAAAATGTTTGAGTCAAAAGAAATTACTACCAATTTATGGTTAAAAATTCTAAATTTTAAACAATATGATCACTACAGATTGTAGACACAGTGTCCAACAGTAATAGACCACACCATGCTTATACAGGGATACAGCCAAGACTGTCAATGTGTGGCAGCACCTTAAATGAGCTGCTGAGTTACCAAACCCCTGGCATGAAAAAGGCTACTCAAACATAGACGGATGAAAAGCATGCACTTAAAATAGAGCTTCCACAATGATAATTAGAATAAAAATTATACTGTCTCTGAAGAAGTACTTTGACATTTTAAGTTGATACTTTTTGTTTAATTCAAATCCCTCGTCTTTGTACTTTAACTTTCATAGACTGGGCTTTGCTTAACTTGTTCAAACAAATGCTGCTTTGATTAATGAACTCCAATTCAACCACTAACACACACATGCACACACATGCACGTGACACATGCACACTAGAGCTGAACTTAAGACCCTCTGTTGAAACACAGCAGGTGCTGTATGAAGCTGCCCTCTTTGTGGTGCTGCTAAAGGGTAACGTAAGAATCAGTTTCATTTTGCGCTTTCTACATTAAAAAAAAAAGACAAAGAGTGCAGTTATTAAGTGACCCTACACATTTTTCTCTCACCACACTTTTTACTACTGATAGATGCACTTTTTTGTTTCTTTGCTGCTGAACATGGTGCATCTTGACACTTACACTTATAATGACTATTTCTCTATATCTGTTTTTCACTGGTGCACCAGATAATTCCCTGTATGATGTTACTGCAGTGTTTGTGTCCCTGGGCTTTATCTATGGATGCCAATTAGGAATGGTTGTGCGCACTGAGGTGAATGCCAAGTTGGTCCACTCATAAAGCCTGCATTTCTCTCTCTCTCTCTCTCTCTCTCTCTCTCTCTCTCTTCCTCTGTCTGACACACACACACACACACACTCTCACAATGTGCCCATGCAGAGAAACAAAGAACACACATAACCCTATGTTTGATGGAAATGTTTATGTACTTCAAATTCAGGTTGTGCCCTGAAGACGCCCATTCATCTCTTTCATATTAACCCTATTAGCAGTCTCACTGATAGAGCACGATGATATGGGTTGCCAGGATATTGCAGTTATTATTGCTGTGACTCTATTTTGAGACTCAATAACTCTCTCACCCAAACACTAGAGGCAATGAGAGGGGTATTTATGTGTGAGAAAAAGAGTGGTTGGAATTAAAAACAACCAAATCTTGTTCAGTTTCACTAAGCAGATGTCTAAAAATTGACCATGAGAGTGAACTGTTATGTTATTTTTTCTGAGAGGAATAAACAACACAAAGCCTGCCAGGTAGTTTTTTTTCTCACAATTAAATATATTATTATTAAGATAAAATCTCCTACTGAAAGAAGGGTGTGAAAACAAGTCATCCTTTTTTTACAGGAATTAGCACTGATCATTTTATTAGAATAAATATTCGCCCAAGCTAAACCTAGATACTCATGCACAAACACACATACATAATTGTACACAGACACAATGATTCAAAACTGAGACAAGGCTGACTTTATTTGGAAGCCTGTTTAGAAAATGAATCCATCATCGTTTGAATGATGCCATCTGCACATATTGTCGCATACACACATAAGGATGTGCACAAACACACACTCCAACGTCAGCACATCAACGTCAGACAATCCAAACACTGCCCAGTGCTAGGCAACCATGCCATCCCAGTGCAGATGGCAGGGTCTGATCATGTTTATTTTACTCTAATCTAATGCACTTAAGTCCCTTTGCCTGCCTTCGAAATGACGTTACTGGGGATATTCAAGCTGTGCATGTGTGTGCGAGCAGAGAGGTCAGGACAAGAGGTCAGTGTCCATTTAACCCTGCATTAACTTCCTGATTTTAACAATTTCAATCGCATAACACGACTCATCAAAAACAAAGTTCTATTATACCCAAACTTGTTGGAAACCTAAAATTCATAAATACATGAAATGTCGGATCTTTTAACAAGACTTTTAACAGCCTTTTCATTCAGAATAATTCCAATCTGGTCTGAAGACATATTAAATGTGCCCTTATATTTTGTTTATCAGTGGAGTTGGGACTTGTCTTCTGAGCTTAGTCTTAGTCTCATGAGCTGTAGTTTCCAAGGAAGATCTGGGATACAATGAGTCAGTTTGTACATTGAGCCATTTCCCCCAAATCAGAAGCCCACAAAGACAGGAAGTGGATTGTCCTGCCATGACGTGTGGGTGTGGTTTTCCATGGTGGTTACATGATGCCCGAGACTGTGGTTGTGGCAGTGGGTTGGTTGCCATGACTTTACTGTAATATAGTTTGGTAAAACAAAGCTGAACCATTACAGTACCATCAACCCGTTTCTGTCATCAGTGGATATTCACAGACTAGATGACCTTTCCAAATCATCAAGCCACTTCAGTCTATCCACATTCCAATTAGCTTAATCACCAAGATGAGATCACAGATATTTACACACCCTTTCTCTTCTTGTTAACCTGTTCCACCTGTCATATTGGGCTGCATATCGTTTGACTATGTCAGTCACATAGACTAATTAAAGTTTGTAATATAATTACAAAAACAAACTGACAAAAGCTATTTTCTTATTATTTGCAAATGTTATTTGATCTAGTTCTGGTTTGCACCTCTATGTCTGCACATCTGTCTGTCAGCATTGACAGATTTTCAGGTCTGTCAGTGTGTAGGACCCCCCGCCCCCTTCCCCTTTCACTGTGTTTAAAGAGGAAGATCTATTTATACAGGAGCTGGTTTCCTGGTTGCTTCGTCAGAGAGCTGGTCTGTCTGTGGCAGCAGGCTGGAGGGGCTTTAGGCTCTTCATCCCCCCTGGTGAGGCTCTATCCCAGTAGGCTTAGCAACCCAGGCCTAGGCAGCTGCCACAAGGCTGGATGGGCATGGGATAAATTGCTTTTTCTCCACCAGAATAATGAAGAAACACACAAACAAACAGCCTAAAAGGATATTTATGCTTTGGTGTGCACTCATACAGATACCTCCCACACCCAGTAACACTTAAGGTCATATGATGGATGAACTAGGATTGGTATGGTATTTGACAGCCCGGGCTTGGTCGATACCCATGTATGGCTTGGTTTTGCACTTCCCAAACTTGTCTTGTTGGTCAATCAACTTTAGATGATAAAAATGGGAGACTTCATGTCTTGATAGCTGAACAGCTGAAAAAAAGACCAGTGCCTTAAAGGCACTGGTCTTTTTTTCAGGGAAAATTGCCTGAATTAAGAAATCCAATGAGTTTTTTACATGGCTGAGTTCAGTCAGTGTTTGTGAACACATGCTACTCTCTCTCTCAAAGCCAACAACCAGAGAAGTCTCATACTTGCGATTTCACCAAATAAACAGTCTAGTGCGGCTTCATAGACAATTACAGGGAGAATGATTTTGTGGACCTACAATATGTTTGTTTTCTGTTCTATACTCAAATCGGCTTTATTCTATTGTAGAGTTCTCACTTTATGAAACAGAAAATGTACCCATATAGACCAAATCACAGTGTTTGTTTACAGTAACTTCCCTTGCATCACGTACAGAAAATCAAATGATTGGAGCAAACACTGCCTCAAGTGGTTCATTTTTAGCCACCTAAAAAGAAAAACACCAAAAGAAACATTCATTCAGTTTAATTGTTCGCTTTATTCACCATATTTTCACCACTTTACCTTGCTGTTAGATAATTTTACTTCAAAGAACATGGGAGTTAATGCTGCCTTGACTGGATGGTGTGTAAGTCAGTGCAGATAAATATTTCAAATATAGTCTACACTCATACTGATATATTTTTTTAAGTGGCTAAAACATGTTTTGCGGCAGCCCCCATCAGCAGCAGTACTTTACATAGTTTCTGTGACAGATTTAGTTTATCAAAACTGGCAAAGCAACACAGTCTAAGAATAAGCAGAACAGGAATGTCAGATGTGACTGTCACAAACTGGCTCAGTGAATGTGACAAAGAGGGACTCCACACAAGAGATGTTGTAAAAACCAATCATAATTAAGAGAGATACTTAAATGACCAATGAAGTGTCACTTGGCAAAGTCAGTAATGAAAGCCATGTGTGTCAGGTGTGCTGCCTGATGAGGCTGGCCAGGACGTCCTCCAAGACAGTGGGAGAGTTGTCACACAGACCAACATATTTAATTAGATTAATATCTTTACACATTACAGTTACGGCTGAAAATTTCAACAGAAACAAGCAAGTTTGCCGATTTCACCTGTCTGCACAACTGAATCAGTTGCCAGTTCACTACCCCAGAGGTGATTGTTGTTGTTACCCTGACATCACAGCAATCAGGTCTATATTCAAATCATTCCCCTGCATGGTTTCAGTCAATGCATTTACATGATGTTAGAAAAAGTCAAATTATTATGTTAGTCCAACTAAAATCGGACTAAATCGAATTTCTCAAAGTAACTAACACACCGAGGTAATTTGATTGGAAGTCGAGCTATGCATGTAAATGTCCTGAGTATAACATCTTTCCCAATTCATTATCTATGGAGCAGCTCCAGAGTTTATACGCTTGGACATCACAAATTTGAGTTTTACTTTTATTTTAGGATGGTTTGGGGCTATAGGAATATATGAGTAGGGAGAATGTTGCTCTATTATCCTTAGTACATAACACACATGTGTACAGTCCAAATAGATTCCCATCCAAATCTGAGAACAGTTCATACTGAGGTCCGATCTCCCAAACATTGTGTTTTCAGCTGTGTGTAACACCTAAGAGCCAACTATTGACAACTATTGTAGCAGTACACAGCGTGAGTGGCCCTGAGGCTGTGTACGGGACGAGAGTGTCCCACAGAACTATTGACTTTGTTAACAAGGAATAAATGACTTGTTTTTCTCCATGTTTTTCTGTGAAAAGTGATGTCATATTCCCCTTCTCTGCTCTTAAACAAGCTCTTTTACACCACTTTGCACTTCCTCTGCTCTTTCAGTCCTTTGCTTATTTCATGTGTCACTTTTGACCAACCTTGCCCTCCCTCCACACTGTTCCAGTTAAGTTATGTAATCTCAGTGTCCATATCATTTTGGACCTCATATTGACAGCTTAGTCCTCCACTGAGCCAACTGTAGTTAGCCACCCCACCCGAGGCAGCTGGGAAGCATGACACAACATGACATACTGAAAATTATTGATTCCATGAAGAAATGTGTTCGTGTCACTGTGGTGCATGTTTGTGCGTAACAATTGAGGTAGCCATCAACATTAACATGACTTTTAAATTGGTACCTACTAAATTTGTGTTACATAATCTGCCTTGTGTGTGGGTTCAAAACAGTCTTGTCAGTTGATGTTATGTGACCAGTGTTGACTGCAAACCAGAAAAGACTAGAACTCATGGGATTTAACACACGCTTAGCCCTAAACTGACAAACAGCATACAATTCCTCGCTGACCTGATTCTTCTGATGTTTGCACGATAAAGTGGGCGAGATTACAATGATACCTGGTTGCCTGATCTGACCTTAAAAAAACATCACGTGACCTGTCATGGAGAAAAATTTACAGCTGAGTTGGCAAGATTTGTTTTCAGACAGAGCTTCATCAGCTCCTCTTGACAGATCGTTGATTCAAAATCTCTTTCGTCTTTTGTAATGTTTTGTTTTGCGCTAATTTTGGAAAGTAATTTTGAAAAAATGGTCAATGATATAAGGCGTCATTTGTTTTAATAAAGGCCTTTTTTGTTGTTTTGTGTAATTTTCTAGTTTAGTTCACTGTAACTACAACAAACTGCTCTATTTACCACATTGAAATGCCTTTAAACTGAAAAGAAGCATAACCAATAAGCATGGATAACAAGTACATCATAGACATCAAAGAAACAGTTGGGGAAAAAAACACATTTACCTCAGATGTATATGTCTTAAACTATAAAAGCAATTGTAATAAAAACAAAATACATAAAAATAAATATCTAACTATAAACTAAAGTCTGTAATGTTAGACTTGTGGACATGAGCAAGATGATGCAAAGGAGGACTTCAAGAAATAAGATAATACAATGAAAAGAACATGTTTATGAACTCCCTTTCAGATCATAATAACTGGTTGGCATGAGTGTCTTGTGGTCTGCAAACCATATCCAATCACAATGTGGAGTTTCTGAAATAGTCAGTCTTCAGTTAGTAACCTTTTGTGCAGCTTCACCCTGTCCTCCACTGAAATCTCTTTGCACTACACTGTTAGTGTCCTGCTCAAGAACATTTGACCCACGGCTCCATCTATTGGTCCATTTGTAAAGTGCAAAATTAAAATCCACACACAAGAGCTTTCTCTACAAAAATGTTTACTGGTACAGTTGCTTCAAACAATAATTATCTTTGTAACAATAATAGACTATTTTATTACTTTTTAAAGCTACATTCACATACATGTAAAGGGTTGTACTTGAAATATTTACAGAAACTTTAACACATTATTTTTGCATTATCTTGTAATATGCTAATCTCCTTTTACCCTTGTAGACATAGAGACAGAAATGCCATGACACAAGATTATATTAAATAATCTCTTTTCTGTGTTCCCTCTTGTTATCCTTCCACAATCAAATTTGCCAAGTTCATATTCATATCCTTAGCTTCAATTAGAGCGAAGTCCTACGTTTGGGTGTAACGGATAATCTCACTCAGATCATAGCCTGTCACTGCAAAGGCATAACCATCACCGTCACAGAACTTGGCGCCACAGATCTGTGTATCTGTCACACACTCATTGTGCAAATGGGCAACCTAAAAGCAAATGAGGAAAACATGCCATCAGGGTCGTATATAATCTTACCTAATATGAATTAAACCCAAGGGTACATTGTGCTGTGTTCTGATTTAAGACCAGTTACCTCAACAGTGTTGGTCTCTGGGGTCAGCGTCAGGTGCCACACCCTGACTAGAGAGTCCTCAGCAGCAGACAAAAGCTAAAGCAGAAGTAAAATCAAGATGCATGACATAAGTAAAATGTAATAAAAATAACCAAAAACTTCTCAAACATGCTTTGAGCTAAATAAACTTAACAATTTAAGTAGTTATTGTGCTAAAGTAGAAAATGTATGAATCGATTCCTATTGTTTTCTGTTTGCCATTTTAAATAATAAATGCAAATAAAATAATTTTTTTTCTTTGACTCATTACGTTTACTCAGCTTACCAGCCCAGAAAAAGGAGCAATGTCTAGTGAGTATATCCAGCGAGCATGGGCGTTAACCTCAGCATGCAGGATTCCCGTCACTGCCTCATAAAGACGAATCTGGCCTGTGCCGTAACCTGCCACCACTGTACCTTTCCACAGCTTGACAGATGAGCAGCTCATACTAAGGGCAGAGAGGAAGATGGAGGATGATTGCCATCGGGAAATTAAGGGAAAAAAGATAATGGGAATCAGATTAGAGCGATGAGGGAAAAGGAAGAAAAAAAACAAGGACAGTGGAAAAGAACATAATGTAGATGTCGATAAGTGCAACAATGCTTGGAAAAGAGAGAGAGATAGAGAGGAAAGTAAGAGCAGAAGAGGAGTGATGATGATGGAGTTTTAGTGCAGGTCACTTTATTTGAGACCACATTGCATACCAAACATGACAAAACTAAAATGCAATCAACGTCTTACTCAAAGCCAGGGATGTTGTTGAGTAGCTGAAATTCCTCCCCTGACTTCCACACACACAGATTTCCCCCATCATCTGCACTGACCAGATCAGCTATGCACTCCTGAAGGGAGAGAGACCACAACAGAGTGGAAGGGATTATGGAACTGGTTTTAGTTCCTCGAAGTATTGCATAAAGTCGTAATTTATTTATGTATGTCTGTCATTATTGGAAAAGTTAAAGTAAAACAAAGGTTCACATAGGCAGAATGCAGACAATAAACAAGCACAAACACACACACACACACACACACACACACACACACACACACACACACACACACACACACACACACAAACGTTATACCTGGCTGCCAGAGCACTCTGAAGCAATGTCAGTGATGGACTCCTTGTGTTCCTCCAGGACCTCAGACAGGGTAATATTACTGCCTTTACTGGGAACATCAAACACTAGAATTGCACCAGATGAAACGCCTAAAGAAAGGGAAAGAGATGGTGGCCTATTAAGTTTTGTCCTGTCTTTTGAATACCAGTATAGATATTGCACTTAGCACTTACCCACACATATATAACTCTCCATCACTGCCGATATCCCACGAGCAAACACGGCCTGAGCTGAGACACAGATACATTTTGTGGGTATTTGGTATAAAAATACATTTGGTGACATGTATGACTGCACAAACATAATAAGAACATGTGGTGTTTCACCACCCCTTGGATCAACAGACACCAGGAGATGGAGCCAGAGCAAGGAACAACAGCCCTGTAGAAACAGATGCCAGCGGGGGATTGTGGTGGCTGATCAGTATGTCCCCTGCCACATGCAGCAATCATGGGGAGAACCAGCTGAAGCTTATCTTCAATCAACTCAGCAAGTCTCAGGCAGAGAGGGGAAGGACAGAGGAATGACCTGTAAATAGGCCCTCTCTCACATGCCAACAGCTGATACCTATTGTAGCTGAAGTTTTATTGTTGCCTTCACCTCACAGTGTGACTTGTTTTTGTTATAAACCTGAAAGTGGTGTTGATTGATCAATCATCTCAGTATAAAAGCTGAAGTCCCTAAGTGCAAACCAAACAAAGCAGAAACAACTTGTTCATGTGTACAGTGTCTTCACTGCCATTTGTGATTGTGTGGATACAACAGTGTAGGTGTGGATGACAAATAAATGATTGATTGATTGATTCATTCATTCATTGAAAATTGTTCATTTCATTATAATAATCAAGTCCTCCTACTGATGTTCTTAATTATGTTTGCATTATGAGGATGGATTAAACTACACTGAAACATTTCCAGGAACAGCAAAGTATACTTGTGTCATATTCTATTGTATCATATTTTACCAAATTATATGTTATTGTATTGCATCATATAATCTCTATCTTTATGGTTTTCATGCAAATAACTTAACAGGTCAATCTTTTAGTGCCTATGATAATAATGATACTACTACTACTACTACTACTAATAATAATAATAATAATTATAAACATTTATGGCGCATGCTTTGTTGCAGCAGCACAGTCTGTCACTGGATTACACACACTGCCTCCAAAATCATCCACTCCCCTACACCTAACCTCTCAGACTTGAACCACAGAACAATCATACTCCTCGGACAAACAATAGCCCATGATTCTCATCGCCCCTTCAATTCACACTTCATACCGCAGCTTCACAAAGTGCATTAAAATAAAACAAAGAAACATGCAGTTACAATAATTAAAGCGTTGTTAAGAGCGAGAAAAAATAGTGTGCACAGAGGCAAATATAGGTATAGAAAATCTATAGTTTATATGTAAGTTTACCTGTGGCTGTTTCCGGAGTATCCAGTGCATGCCAGTACACCATGATGGAGCCATCAGATTCATACATCTAAAACAATGGATTTATATGAAAGTAAAAGGCTGCAAAAACACACATTAATACATTTGTTTGGGGTCATATATAAAAAACATGACACAAATATAAAACGCCACCGACTATAAGTTCACAAGTAGCAGTGCCTCACCCAAATGTAGTGACTCCCAATGACAGCAGAGAAGAGCAGAAACACACAAAAACTCACCTGGATGCCTTTCTGTGAGGTCACCACCAGCAGATCACGAGAAGGCAGAGAACAAAATGCAGCCTGTTACAAGAAAACACAGGATTTTGTTTATTTTTATGTCACAGCCAAAAGCATATGCAGTATGATATAGTATGCATATAGTGGTCTTTTTTTCTTTGTTTAGAGATGCACTCAAGTGCACCGGACTGGAAATTAAACAGTGACTATGTGCTTGCATTCAACATATCCCCTTTTCATTTTACTGTGTTGATATTATCTTGTTTTATGGACTTCTCTATGAGCTGAGTCCTTAATAAAGTTTTGAATTGAATTAAATTGAATTAAATTGAATTAAAAGTGTTTGAGGGCGTTTGCATCCATATTGGGGAACAGAGCAGGATTTGCAGCATTTTTTATTCATATAGTCCCCCAAATTTTTGATATTACAGCAGGGCACTGATACTAAATGCACAAAGACAATTGATACGTTTGTATTTTCTGTCCCCTAAAACTGGGACGCTATGTAGAACCATCGATTCCTACAGTGTTTATCTGATCTGAATACATACATTCTCAAATCAAAGTCAATGTTGGGAGTTGAGACGTGTATAAGTTCCTCAAAAACCACACTGACTCACTGTCCCACCTGCTGCTCACTGTGTACAACAGCAAAGGGAGATGTCAAGAACAAGGCGCTCAAGTCGCTCTGTGGCCTGACCTGCATGATTAACGATGTGCTTGTGACGACATTGGGCTCCTTGGACTGCAGCTGACGGTGGGAATAGTTGAGACCGTCCCAGGACGCGCTGACCATGTTGACCACGTTAGCATGGACCACTGTGAAGTAGGTGAGGCGCCGGGGGGCGATGCGTAGCACGCCGAGGTTGTTGTACAGCGCCGAGGCGCTGTTTTTGATCTGGATGCTCTTCTCTTTGTGATACATCGAGCTGTCTTCTGTTTGCAGCGCAGTTTGTTTAAACGACGGTGGGCTATCTGGTAACAATATAAAAGAAGAAGATATCACTAACAGCAATTACAGTCTGGATAAATAGGACTGGCAACTTCATTAAGAAATCGCATGGGCGTCCATCATTTGACAGCAATTGGCAACGCTAGGTGCTTAGCATTAGCAGCAAGCTAACCCAGGTATGTTAGCGAGAAGCCAATTGCAGCGTAAATAAAAGAGCCCGACGTTACTTTTCTGTGACAAATCGCATGAAATATTGCTTCAGATTACACAACGATAGGTCCTGCAGCCAGTGACGCTGTCACAATCGATCATTACTTATAAAGTCAATGTTAAATAAGCATTTTCTAGCTCTTGTTAGCAACAGGATTACCTCCGCGTCGTCCGCAGCCATAGAGACAACGCCGCCTCTACGTAATACGTCATCATTGCGCCCTCGGTTGCTGAGCAACCATAGACTACACAAAAAAGGGCACAAAGAGGAGTGTGTGGTAAGGTTGTAAACAGTTAAAAATCTTATATAATTGATTATTGTTAAGAAGCAGCCTGTACACGGTAGTGTTGCTGTCGAATGTTAACCGTTTACCTACAATGAACTTATCTAAAGTGAAATGATATATACATGTATACACAGTTACACCAAGTAATGTGTATCTATCAAACGTTAACTAACTGACAAAATTAACTTTAGCTCGCTTGTTAATAGACTATAAGACTCGTTTTAATTAAAATAAAATAAACAATATCCTATGAATATGGTCGACATGTCTAACATGACATTTTATTAAAATGCTGTTTAATGATGATATGAACTGGAAGGTTGGGATTTTACATCTCACAAAAATAAGTAACCTAACGTTACGTCAAGTGGAAAATGTTATGCATACACTGCACTAAAATTACTAAGTCAAACCTTTGAAACCTGAGAAAAATAGCTGTAGCCCCTTTTCTTTCTGTATCATAATTTTAAATACGCAATTAAAAGACTACATAAAATATAAATGCATTATTATTATAATGTCTATTTTAAATATAGTTTTCTGGACATTTTTCTCTCATTTTATATATCATATATCATAATATATAATCTTACAATCAAAATGTTTTGTTTTTTCTATCAAGCTTCACATCTGCCTCTAAACCAAGATGCCCCGCTCTGCAACCAAGCAAAGACGTGCGTCGTCTGTCCAAGTGACTACACCTCCAACACAGGACCTGGAAGTGGAAGATATTGTACCTGGTCGCTTAACTCAAGCCCAGTGGAGGGACATGTTGATCCAAGAGGATGCAGATGAGGCAGTGGGGGAGATCATGGAGGACCTGCTGAGCATGGTCATGGAGGGCTGTTTTAAAGTGTACATTGAAAGACAGGTAAAACTAAAAAGGCACATAAGCTTTCTGTTTTGATTTCACTGAAATTTGAACATAATGTTACTGATTGACACTCATGGAGAGACCAGTGCATCTATTTTTCTTCCTGTAACCAATTTTAACCACACATTGTGTTTGTACATATAACATCCATCATGTTGATTGTGTTTGTCCTTAAGATAGCACCTTTCTCTGCATCCTGGGCCAAGAGCTACCTCACACAGACTATAGAACAGCAAATCTTGTGCCCAGATGAAGGAGAAGCAACAGATGAAATATCTAAAACAGAAGACTCTGAGCCTCTGCCAGCAATTTCTGACCCCTGGGTTCAAGGATGTGTACCTGTTGTAAATGCTCCCCCTCGACCTCACTCCATCTCAAGACAGGTACGCACTACAGTACTCTCTTCAAATTTCAACCCAGAGATTATCTGTATCCATTTCTACAGCTCAGCTAAATCTAAATTCTATTTCTACCCAGCAGGGGGCTGATGTTCCAGTGAAAACAGAGCCACAAGTCAACCAGCAATGTCATGTTATAGCCCAAAGAAACAGCTCTCCAAAGCAATCTGAAAAGGGAACAAGTCCCAGGAGGCCTGTCAGTTACCAGTGCTTTCAAGTTCCTAGTCCTCCCCGACTACCAAAAACTGATCTAAAGAAAAAGCGCCGCGTTAATGTACATTTCAAGCCTGTTCCAAGCAAATTACTGCCTCCCCAGCCCTGTTCAGAAGAAAAAAATAATGAGGTGGAAGGTAAAGATCGGACACATTCTGTTTATAACCATAAAGCAGGATCATCATATCAGCGTGAGAACTACCAAGGCTTACCAAAGCTTGATCACTCCTGCCTGCCTCGACACTGCATCTTTCCTCAGTACGACATTGTGGATAACAACTACGCAAAACCCAACTCCAAGAAACCAAGTGGACTTTCCAAACTAGATAAATTTAACAAGCAGCAAGCTGAGTGGACAGTAACCTCACTGAAGCAACTAACCAGCTCCAAAGATCAGCCGGTAAAGTTTCAGGGGAGAAATGAGGCAGATGTCTGGCTGAAGAAATTGTCTTCTCCTAGACATAGCAAGGAAAGGATTGTGTCCTCTGGGCCTCTGAGGCTGGACACGATGGAGTTGGCCAAGGGTGTGTCTCTCCTGGATCCCCAGGCAGTTGAAATGAGCCCTCTGAAATGTAACCCTCTAACAAAATCTATCAATCTGAAGCAGATACAAAGTGATGCAGCTGTGCCGCTGTTCTCCGTGGATCAAGTTACTGCAGGTCCACCACCTCAGGTCACCCCATTCTTTCAATCCAAGAGCTAGAAGAGTTTGTACAATTTAAGGATCGCACATGTCTGTGGTTGTATTTAGAGCAGAATGAGCTATATGTTAACACATGGCCATTTTACAAGATGGGGCCTCATAATCTATTAAAACACTTTCAGATCCCCGTGCTTTCTGTTTATATTGTGCTTTTTGTGGTATAGACAAAAAATTGACAAAATTGTAATGTATCCAATTATCAGACACACCAAAATAGCATGAGACAAAAATACAAGAAAAGGCAAATGATATATCCCAATAATAGTGGTTACTGAAATTGAATTGGTGTATGGAATTATGCTGTGTGCTGCCGAATATGCCAGTTGCAGCTGGAGCAGCTCCCTGTGATTGAGGTGATGATCAAAATGATCAGTAACAGAATATTCAAATTTGAAAGGTTATTACAGTGTGCGCAGAGCTAACTGGGGAAAGTAAAGTAGCATTTACTAACATAAAAGTGAAAATGCACCTATATCGCTAACGTTGGAGGGGAAGGTAATGTTACTATAGAGTTGACAGGAAGTAAACAGCTGTGAATTTTAATAAAAGGTCACACTATACTGTGTCACAGCCCAGGCTCAGTGAGCTGGACGAAGAAGGAGATCACACAAGATTACAACAATTTAGACAATATTTTTGTTTGAAACTTAGCAACAAAGGGATGGTAAATGAATCTGCAGTCTGTATATCAGTGGTGTTTGTAATGTGCAATGTATGTATGGTTTTATAAATGCAAAACAAATAAGGCAACCAAACCAAAATGGTATATGGTGATGCAGAGAGAGAGACAGAATGAGGGGCCAGTCTTAATAACTTAAGCCCAGCTTGCCCAGGTGGAACTGATCAAGCTGATGACCATCTCTTCCTGCAAGACACCTGCAAAGAGGGAAGTACAAAACAGCAAGGAGCACTGACAGGGTCAGGGGTTGTCAGAATTGTGCAAGTAGATAAAAGTAAAGTGGCATAGTTATGACCTGACTTTTGTTGAGCTGGTATCCAGTGTTGTGGTCAAAGTCAATCAATATGGGATATAGATGCTCGCGTTTTTCACTCAAGTTTTGTGGTTTAACTGCATTTTTTTAGGCAACAGACCATTTTACCCTTCAAAATAAAAGTGTCACATTGTCACATGACAGAGATCTAAATCTGACATTTATTCACGTATAGTTTATGTGGGACGCAGTGTAAAAACAATTGTAATGCAGCAAAATAACATTTCAAGCAGTGATTACAGTTTGTAAAGGCCTATTTAATGTGTAATTTATGTAAATAGCAGAAAAACCACTGTGTATAATACACACAGACTATATTAAAGTGTAGTCACTGCATGAGTTTTCTTTTTTAACCACTAAATGCATTAAAATGTAAGAGCCTTTTCCCTGACGCTGCAGTGGCTCTCCAACAGCAATCGCACGGGAGCGTGCTCATGCAACCTAACATGCTGAAAACTGGCTGGACGCTCGACGTGCAGCGAGCCAATCACCATTCATCTACGCCGCTTCTACACCAATCGGGAAAAGTTTTGTCGGTAGCACGTTTAACTGACCCTTTGCACATGTGAAAGCGCAATAATGGGAAAGCAGTGTTGATTAAAACTTTCAAAATATCGGGATTACAATCACGCGGAAGGTAGATCAGACATGAAGAAGAAGCAGACGGTGTCTGAGGACCCCACAGAGGTAAGACTGACGATATTTATCGTGTTTTTAGCTGATTGGAGGCTACCGCTTCGTTAACACACGGGACAGTAATGTGGTTCAACGTTGTTGCATGCATGCTTCGCCTACAATTTGGCAACTACAACTTTGCTTCTTGTGCAGTGTCTGATTAAGATAAATTAAATGTGTAACAGCTGGGCTACGGTCAGTAATACTTATTATCCAACGTTGGACAAACGCCAGATTTAACGGCACGATAACACAATGCTATTTAGTTAGCTCAGTTTTTAAATTATATCCTGATTATTCTGATTTCTCAGTGGAAATGAATGACAGGGTCGAAGTCAAAGTGTCTTTCTTACACATATATTCTACAGATCTTTTAGTAAATCAGTCAATTTTGCCTGCTACAATCCTAACGTGTAATTGCGTTAAGGTGGAAAGGCCGTCACAAACCTGATGTCTTGCAGCCTGGCATTAGAAAAAAACGACTTGTATAGTAACAGGCAAAACTGATGGTTTTTATGAGATATGGACACCTTTCTTACATTTTCTGAATGGCCGTGTGTATATGCCTGCTTTTAGACAAATGGGTTCAACCACCATCACCCAAAAGGAAGCTTGTAACTTACACAGCTGGAGAAAAATGGCTACTAGTAGGAAGAGAGAACAGGATTATAACTGTTTTGCACATTCCTTATTTTTAATTAGTCAAGGAATTATGTTTGTGTGATTTTTGGTTTTAATGTATTATGGTATGTATGTAGGCACTGATGTACAAGTAGTTATTTATATATCTTTATGTTATCTTGTTATTATTTATTTAAATTAATGTATTATTAATGTTTATTCATTATTATTATTTACTTTTTTTAAATTTATTTTTTACGTTTACCCATAACTATTTGCTTAATTATATTTGATAACATGTTAGTCTAAGTTTATCCTCATACCAAGAAATATTTGTTATATGGGACCGAAGGGATGGGGTTTGTTGTTTGTTCTGTTTGTTCAAAATGAACAACAAAGCTGATGAACATAATTTGGAGGGGAAAAAAAACAACAAAAAGTTGAATCAAACTGAGCTTCTAAACATTGCTGCCAATACACGTGTTGTTATTTCACAGATGATTCTCTCAGAGAGCCACGAGCAGGAGGAAAATGATGCTCCTGTTAAAGCCAAAAGGAGCAAACCTGAGGAGGCTGGAGGGGAGGAGGTGGTCTATCATCCAGTGAAGCTGTCCAGAAGTGATCTTTACAGACCTCCTACAGCAGAGGAGCTCAACCAGCTGAAAGAAGCGGAAAGCCTGTTTCACTGCAGCCTGCTCAAAATGCAGGTGAGACCTCTTGTTGTCTAATGTAAACAATAACCACACAACCTTTTGCACACTCCGAATAAATGTCCATAATTTATCACCAATAACAGATGGAGGAGCTGCTGAAAGAGGTTGTCCTGAGTGAGCGGAGGAAACGGCAAATCGATTCCTTCATTCAGACAGTCACCAAGCTGCTCCAGAGTGTACCTGAGTCACCAGAGGCCGACGTATGTACTACTGTAATTGTAGGAAATAGGGGCTCATGCTCAAAATAACCAGTCCTGATCTATTAAAAAAATTGTTGATCAGGCTCAATACTGATCCTTCCGATCCGAACAAGACTTCCTTAGTAGGACACACTTCTTGATTGGGCGTAGAGACTCAATTCCATTCATTAGGCTCAAAATTCACACACATAAACCTATAACCATATTTTTTTTACTCAATCTCTCTCTGTGTTCAGGCAAGTGACCTGTCATGGCTGTCTGGTACAGTTAAAGTCCCTTTCCTCCTGGTGCCCAAAACAACAAAGGGCAAGTTCCACATGGCACCTCCTGCTTCTGTGGATCTGGTTGGCAGCTACCCCCTGGGCACCTGCACCAAACCACGCATCATGGTGGACCTGGCTGTCACAATTCCAGCTGTAACTCACTCTCCTCTTTTTAATGTCAATACATTAATTGCAGCATTGAGAGCAATATGCTTAGTCATGTACTGAACGCAGTATGACAACACAATAGTCATTCGATTCTAAGAAATACTGGTAACTTCTGGCTGCTGATCCCTGCTTTGTTAGAATGTCCTCCACCCAAAGGACGTCGTGAACCAGAGATACCCGAGGAAAAGGGCTCTCTACCTGGCTGGCCTGGCCCAACATCTCGCATCCTGCTCTGACATTGGACCCATGCGTTATTCCTGTCTCCATGGCAACAGACTCCGACCTGTTCTGCTGCTGACCCCTCCAGGTATTGAACTTTCAAAGGAACACTTTACCCCCTAAACGATTATTTCTATGTCAATTAGTCAACACTTGCTGTGGAGGGAAAAAAGTTTTTCTGCATGCCTTTGGTGAATGAAAAATCCCCCCAAAAAACCTGAAAATTCCTGATGAATTAAAGCCATAGGGGAATGCTTTTAACTACATCAAAACATCTGCAGTATGTCGCATGCTCAGTACTTCCAGAACACATGTATTTTCACCATAATATTTAAAACTTAGCTTTAGTTTTGGGTTATATGTGATTTGTTGTGTCTCATCTTTCAGGTAAAGAATCCTGCAACTTCACCATACGTGTTCATGCCTGTCCACCTCCTGGATTCTTCAAGCCCAGCCGATTCCATCCACAGAGGAATAATATCCGCACAGAGTGGTACACCGGATTGCAGACCTCCCAGTCTGGTAGGATTGTTCATTTATAGGGCTGGTTCTACAAATATTGTGCATCACAGTTATCCTATCAATATGTATATTTGGGATCATATTGTTTCTCAGTCGCAGTACAATTGAAACATCACTTTAATCAAGACCAATTTATTTTCTTGTCTGTTTGTTGCAGAGAGCAGTGAGCCTCCCACTCCGCATTACAACAGCTCTGTTCTGGGGGATTTACTGCCTAGGGCTCACCTCCAGTTCCTCTCCGCTGTCAGCTCCCAGTGCTCGGCTTTTGCTGATGGGGTGGCTCTGCTCAAAGTCTGGCTTCGTCAAAGAGAGCTCGACCAGGTAGGAGGCTTGAGATGGCTCTCTTAATTGTTGTACTTCTATCTTTGTAGTTATTAATCTTCTGACACAGTTTATCACATCACCATCTGGGTTTCTTTCATGTCTTACAGGGCACTGGCTGTTTTAATGGATTCCTGGCTTCAATGCTGTTGGCTTACCTGCTGACCACTCACAGAATCAGTAACTCCATGACAGCCTATCAGCTGCTCCGAAACACCTTAAACTTCCTTGGTAAGAACATTTAAAATCCATCAGAGCAGATTTGAATAAATGGTAACATGAAACACAATGTGATATAAGGTAGTCGTACATATCTCTGTTCTAAGTATCTTGCAACTTGTACACTCAGCATCTACAGACCTGACAGTGAATGGGATAAGCCTCGCCAAAGAGCCTGACTCTACAGCTGTGAGTCATCTAAACCTGTACACGTAGTTTATTCGCACACATTTTGTGTTATTAGAATTGTAATCAACTTTATTTTCGTTCTTTACCCTGCAGCCATCTCTTGCGGAGTTCCACGATGCTTTTCAAGTGGTATTTGTCGACCCTTCAGGACATCTCAACATGTGTGCTGACATGACTGCTTGTACCTACAAACAGGTAGGTTTTGCAAAAACAAAATGTGTGTTCAAACTAGATCGTTTTTACACTGGTGAGATTAAGCAATAGATTTTTGACAATTTTTTAATTGGTTCTCAGCTGCAGCACGAGGCATCTGTGTCAATGCAGTTCTGGGACGACCCCACGATGGATGGGTTCCACAGCCTCCTCATGACCCCCAAACCCATGATAAGGACAAGCGACCACGTATTCCAGTATGGTTCAATTTATCAGCTAATGCAGTGCAAACTATTTACATCCAGTCCCTCTTTTATGTACTTCATATGCAGCTTTGTATTGCGTCTCCTCTGCAGCACATATCATTTGTCTAAGGCATGTGTTAACTTCTGCTTTACAAGTTCTGGCTAAAGACAGTTTAGACACCCTCTCATACAAAGTCATTGTCAGAGTCCTAAAGGTCGGGCAGTAAATAGGGTGCTGGTCCGGACATCCTGCACCTCACTTTACATCAAAAGAGTTGGTTTTCATTTCAGAGCAGAATTCTTTTACGTTGTCTTCCCGTTTTTCTTCCTATAAGCTCTTCTGTTTTTCATTTTAAACACAGGTTATGTGAGCTGGTGAAGCTTCAGTCCAGTTGTAAGAAACTGAATCTCCTCAGTGAGCTGATGGACCACAGTGGAAATTACGTCCACACTGCGCTCCCTTTTATTCTGACGCTGCTTCAACGAGGATTGGGCCAAAGGATCCACCTCCTCACCCACTCCCTTTCTCCTGACCCTGAGGTGAGGCATATTTGGTTCGATCTGGCTTAAGATCTGTCTTTGGCAGAAGGTACACACTGACTTTGTGCCTAACTTTACAATAAGTCTAAACCCAGGTTGAATCAGCACTAATACTACTACTGATGTACATGTTTCTGAATCAGCACAGTTCAAAAGTGTCTTACAAAGGAGTGAGTCAAAAATAAACACACATCTAAACTGATGTGCAATCTTTAAATCCCTTTAAATCATGTTTGTTTCATCACAGTGGTCTGTAGAGAGCGAGGCCCCAAAACACAAAGCTCAACCTCCTCTCTCCTTCGGTTTGCTCCTACGGCCGGAGCTTGCAGCGTCTGTCTTGGAAAGAGGCCCCCCTGCAGACAGCCCCAAGGTAACCTCACCTGTCTCTCCTTTCTGCTCGTGTGTGTAGTGTTTTATTTTTGCACCTTTTAAAAGGCTTTTTGTCTTGCATGCCAAAGCCACAAACATGTTGCATGACAATTTAGAATTTATGCTTGTTTTATTAAACTGTTTGTTTTGTAGACTTTTTTTTATCGTATATGTTACCATGCTTGCGTTACAATTCAATATTAACCACAGCAGTGTTCTTCTGCCAGACAGCTGAGTTTCGTCAGTTGTGGGGTTCTCGCTCCGAGCTGCGTCGCTTCCAGGACGGCGCCATCACCGAGGCTGTGCTGTGGGAGGGAGAGAGCATGTGCCAAAAACGACTGGTCCCCAGACAGATCATTG
This sequence comes from Plectropomus leopardus, assembly GCF_026936395.1. NCBI lineage: Eukaryota > Metazoa > Chordata > Actinopteri > Perciformes > Serranidae > Plectropomus > Plectropomus leopardus. The sequence continues at coordinate 23,542,217 of NC_142179.1, forward strand.
CACACCTGCTACAGCTGTATGTATTTTATCTTTGCGTAGCACATTAACAGACACCACAGACAATCACAATAATACAGTTAATTAGTTTGGTCAGCAAATTTCTTGCTGTGTTGATAATACAAATATCCAATATACTGTCATGCTAACAAAAGAACAGACTAGTGATATTACTTCTTCAGTGTTTCAAATTTTACTGGTGAGTTTAACTCTGATTTGTAGATGAAATACCTGTGTTAAGGTAAAGGTTAAACTGTTAGCAGCCTATTAGATGGTTGGGTATGTCTGATGTTTGATGCAGAATGAGAAGGATTTGCAGTGACATTTACTCAGATATTTCTGACTTAATGTCCCCATTGGCTAAGTGTCCCCTTTTTAAAGCCAGGAGGGTCACATCCAGAGAGGTGATGAGACAAATCACTGTGTTTTAATGATGGGAACTTAATTTATAGGTAAGTTATAGTTAGGTATTTGACTGCAGCTCACAGTCACTGTTGAGGGAAAAGTTTTCATTGACAGAAAAAAAAAAAGAATTTTGTAGCCTTATTCGCACCAGCATTTACAACATACCAACAGTTAAGAGTACCTGCCATCTTCCCCATCTTCTCTCCTGTAATGTCTATACCTAACTTGCCCCCTAGCACCTTACAGTAACCTTATAATTGGTATAGGAAATCAGTGCACTTCTCCATCATGTTTGGTCATGCAAGTTACGCATTTCTGTTAACGAAGATCATCATGTCGACATGCTCTGGGTTCAGTCTTGTACGCATCGTTGCAAAAGTTTGTCCAGCCTCGGACAATAAAGACGGTAGTGATACTCCAGGTATACATAAATAGTGTCTCGCCAGAGTGGCCAGTTTGGGAAATCTCGGTCCATTTACCCTCCACCAGTCAAGCGGGTTTATGTCCAGTGAGGGAGCAATGTCTCTCAAGTAGTAATCTACCTGAGCTTCCGAGTCCGTGGCATAGGATGAGCTGTAGTTGTCACCTAGAAGCAGCATCATAGTGTTTTTGGTGTCGCTTCTCAGTTGTGAGGGCATAGTCACCTGGCTGATGTCAGGTGTGACCAGGATCTCCTGCTGTTCATCCTTTGCGCCCACAGTAGTTGTGATCACATCTAATTTTGAAACCAGTTCATGCAGTTTAACCTTTGCGGCCAGCCTCCCTGTTGGGGTCAGGAAGCTGAGGTGTTTGTGTCGAGGGTCCAGCATCGAGGCAATAAGAGCTGGTTTGGAGGCGAGATCATTAGAGTCAACCTGCGAACAGTGAAAATACATTTTTAAAGAATCATGATAAGGGAATGCAGATTATTTAACTCAATCAGCATCAGCAGGTAACAAATATATTTGCATGAAAGCGCAAATTGATTACTTTTTGCCTACCTCCATGTGATTTCTAAGTGATTTCTGAACTTTCAGCTTGAACTCAGAGACTTGCTCAACGTCATTCTCCTTTGGCACAAGGTGGGTCTGAATGAGGCTGAACGTGATTGGGTAGATGTTTGAAATGGACACTTCAGTTTCCGCAGATATGACCGTCGTTGCCCATTTCAGCGTTGCCAGCACAGGTGTGAAATTCTCAATGATTTGCCAGCAATCGTCTTCGATCTCAAGGATCTGGGCCTCCTGTCTGTTGGTGATTGTGCGATCAGAGAGCACCGCTTTAATTGCCCACCGCTGTTCAAGTAACCGTTCAAACATATCACAGATTGTGTCCCATCTAGCTTTGCTCGACTGGATGAGCTTGTGCTGTGGCAGGCACATCTGAACTTGCTTCTGCTCCAAGGCCTCACTTGCCAGCAAGTTGTGATTGAAGTGCTTAACTAGTTTCCCTGCAGCGACGATGATGCGGACTAGATCCTCACTCAGCCCATCACTCACTGCTAGCTGCAATGTGGTGGCAAAGCAAGTTGCATAGTCCCAGGTGACACGGGCACACGCATGTGTCGACAGGATGTTCTGTGTGTTGTTATGAACACATGCCGTCACTTTCCCAGCAATACCCCAGGACTGCACAGTGCTGAGAAGCCGCTCTGTGACACTGTCAGTAGTAAGGTGGCCGTCTGATGATAGCTTGTGTGTCTGCAGCACAGCTGACCTCCCCTGCCAGTCCTCTGTTATGAATGAGCAGAAAACTGTGATGTACCTCTGGTATGGGAGGGCTGTCCAGAAGTCAGCAGTGAGAGCCACTTTCTCCACTCTGCTCAGCTGCAGCACAAGCTCCTCCACCTTCTCATGAAAATGGCCCTCAACAAGGCGTGCTATATCACCAGGAGATGGCATTTTATAATTATGCACAGTGTGTGTAAGCAGCTCACGAAAACCATCACCAGTCACCACGCTGATGGGAAGCATGTCCTTCTCTATCATCCTGGAGATGAGCTCAGTCACCTCTGCATGTGTTGCCAGCGACACCCCATCATTGGGCATGGTGTCCGGGTGCTTGTTTTTGATGTGGTACATCATGCTGGTGGTGCTGCTCCTGTATTTCAGCTTTGTGTCGCACATCGTGCAGTGCACCTCGTCGTCCACTTTGATGAAAATGTCCCACACAGAGCTCCGCTTCAGGCGCTTCCTCTCTCCATAGTCCCGCTCAGGGGGGTTGGCAGTCATATTTAAATTAGGTGGCATGATGGCAACCTGCATGACGTCTGAATTAGCGGCGCTCTCCTCCTCCATGCACTGAACGGTGCAAATCACCGGTTTCTCATCCTCGTCAATGGGCGCAGTGGACGGATGGTGCCTGCTCATGTGGTTCATCATGGAGCTGGTGGCTCCGCCGCAGTACTTCAACGTAGCGTCACATTTCATGCAGCGGACGAAGTTCCCCACTTGTTCAAAGCAGTCCCACACAGAGCTTCGTCTCCTCCCCGTGCGCTTCATTTTGTTTCGTGGAGCTAACTAGCGTCTGGAAATGTTATTTACGTTAGCGAGCTAGCTAATGTTAGCGGTTAGCGTCAAGTGCCATCGCTAAAATGGGTCATAAAAAGCCGATTTGCGAGCCGCGTCATTTGTGCATATGCCCTTACAGAATACGACAGTGATGTGAGTGTAGGTATCAGTCTGCTGATGCTTCTTTCTTAAACAGAAAATAATGCATTTATTGTCCATCAGGCATGCAGATATCCCCGAATCCTGTATGCGATATGTGGGGGCGATGGTGGATGACGTCATTAAAACGGGAAGTGAGGTAAATGTCAAATCGTTACGATTGAATTTTTTAATTTCTTTTTTAAACAAAAAATCTTAGAAAAATCAAAATAAAGTCGATGAGATTCATTGAAAACAAATAAAATAGCGTCTTTTTATGTTTTATGTGATGGATATTGTATGAAAATCCTGCTCTCTTTTGATTTAACATTGTAAAGTTGTTGCTTTTTTTATTAAACTTGTGCTTTTTTGTGTTCCTGTTGGAGTATATCTTGTGTTAACTGTGCAATGCTTTTCTATTATGTTGTTTATTTCCTGAGATGTTGTAATGTTTATATTATTGGTTGCTGTTCAATCAAAAAAATGATGCAGGCCGACAGAGGTGGTAGTCAGTGTTACTGATTCATCACTAAATAAATATGGTTATGTGTATGTACCTATAATACATCCATGGTATGTACAGCATTTGTTTGACATGTATTTTGCTCTTCAGTTGTCTAGTACTGGAGAGGAGGAGAGCTTACTGGTGGTTCAGTCCTACGATGACTTGAGTAGAAAACTTTGGAGGCTGGAGGGTCTGCCTCTGTCAATCACAGCAGTGCAAGGAGCCCACCCTGCGCTCAGATACACACAGGTAAAACATCTAGATCTTAACAGGGAACTGCTCTTGTTAGTGCAGTGGTAAGTAGTGGTCATAATATGTCAGTAATTTGCATTATTTTAAACACCACAGCAAATACAACTCAAGTTCAGAGAAGTTTTGCAAAGTTGTTAATAGCTGAGGTTATTGTAAATTGTGAATTTGACTTTATGACACTTCTAACATGTAATCTGTGTCTTGCAGGTCTTTCCCCCTTCGCCACTGAAGCTGGATTTTTCCTTCTTTGACAGAGAAAAGACTTCAAGATCATTGGTACCAAAGCAGGACAAACCCTGCCCTGCTTATATCACCCCTATCACAGGTCAGCGTTTCATCCACCAGCAGCTACTTTAGAAGCTGTTAACTCTTGTTAAATATGTCGCAAACTACATCTAAACTTAATTTCTTTACCGTCTGCAGAAGAAAATGTTTTTGACTGAAACATAACTTCCTTGGTTTCTGTAATGTACCTGGTTAGTCACAGACATTTAGCAGTTCGTACTCTTAACGAACAAATTGGTAACCTTGATCTTACAGTGATCTGTCACATGGAGGGGAGCGGAAAATGGCCTCATGACCGCCTCGCCATCCGCCACATCCGAACTGCCTTCCACATCCGCCTGGGAGAGTTACTGAAGAAGCACCATAATTATACGTGCAGGCCGTGCCCCACACACCTAGATGTCTGGAAGGTATTTTTTTGAGTTTGTACAGGTCCCACACTTGTCTGTAAACTGGAATGTGGTTTCTGTGGAATCTAATTATAAGTTTGTGGTATGTCCCAGCAAGTTTGGCACAGTGTTTAACTTTAATCACAGTATTCTGTTCATTTATGGTTTTTACCCCCTTTTTTATGCATCCAGGATGGTTTGCTGTTCCGCATCCAGGTGGCATACCATCGTGAGCCTCAGGTGCTGAGGGAGAGTGTTAATGCAGAGGGTCTGCTGGTCGTAAGAGACAACGAGGAGGCTCAGGCTCTGGAGATGGCCACCGTTCACAAGCCTCTACTCACCAGCACATTGCACGGGTAAAATTAAAACAATAACAAAAGGTAGGGTCAGGAATTAGGGATGTAGGGCTCCTTCTGGTTCCCCCAGTCTTTTCAACCCTGCATGTTGCTGTTGTAAACAATAAAGCAGTTATTTTTGCTTATATGTTTTCACTTTCTTTAACCTTGTCCTAGTTTACCTCCTTTCTGTCCCCATATTTTTGTTTCTTTCCAGATTCTTCATTATTTGGTTTACCCTGCATGCACCATTTCCTCATATTGGCTCCATCTTATACATGTCATCCTGTTGTTGGCAGGCTCCAGCAGCAGCACCCATGTTTTGGGGCAGTGTGTCGCCTAGCCAAACGCTGGCTTGGGGCTCAGCTCTTCAGTGAAGACATCACAGAGGACACAGCAGACCTGCTGGTGGCGTCGCTTTTCCTGCAGCCTGCACCCTTTACTCCTCCCGGGTAACTACCGCTTCGATATTTTAATAATCTGTCCTCCTCATCAGTTTCATTTGTGGAATTATTTTTTGTTACTTCCTTTTTTTCGTTCAGTAGGTCATGTGAATGACTTTGTGTCTTCCTCAGTTCTCCACAGGCTGGCTTCCTTCGTTTCCTTCATCTGCTTTCTTCCTTTGACTGGAGGAACAACCCGCTGGTAGTTAACCTCAACAACCAGCTTGCAGGCAAGCACACACACACCTTTTCCGTCTGTCACACACAAACAAATCCCCCCCCCAGCCTCGTTCTATATACAAACCGGACATGCTTTAAGAACCCGCTCGTATTGGTCGCTGTTTCAACACCAAGTTTAATTGTTCATTTCTGTGTCACGTGCAGCTGCCGACTACACAGAGATCAAGAATGACTTCATGGCCTCCAGGGAGTCTCTGCCCGTCATGTTTATAGCTACGCCTAAGGACAGAAAACAATCTATGTGGACTAAGCGAGCACCTAGTGTACAGGTCAGTGGACACAAACACAAATACACAACTCACACAACAACACATTTAATAGATCAGCTCTCAATGCTGAATTGAAGAATTATTAAATATTACAAATGGTCAGTAACAGGGGAAAAAACACAAATTTGAATACTTGGGAACTGGGAAATCAAATGGATCACAAGCTTATAAGTCTTTTTTAACACAGAGAGAATCACAAACAGCGGTGCAGAAAGGAGTTGCATGTTCGCGGCAGAAAGCAGTCACATAGTTTCCCGATCCTGGAGCCTTTCCTTAGTGCACACTGGTCTCCTGGATCACACTGCAAAGATATGACACCAAATTAAATCAAGATGAAAAGATAACAAACATATTGCTCTTAACAGATTGACCTGACTGATTTTAGGAATTGAAATAATTAAAGATGGGCTGAGATGTTGGTTTACATACCACAGGCAGATATCCTTGCCTTTTTCTTAGAGATGGAATATGATTGTTCTGAAGTCTTTCCAAAACACCATGTAAATCATTGATCTGGAAACAAAGAAATGTTATGTATTACTTTACTTAACATTAGAATACCACCAGATTATCAAAAAAATAAACAATAGTATTGGGAGACCATCAGGTGTAGCTCACCAGTTGCTTTTCATTGCTGTCCTCAGTCGTAGTGAAATAAGTTAAATATTTAGATTTGTATTCCTCTGTTTGGACTTGACCGTAGCTGTAGAGGAGTCCAGTGGCACACAGTAGTGTACAGAAATGATAAACACACCAGCCTCCCATGCTGCGTAGCTGACCCAGATAAGCTTCCTGTGTTATCCGGCCTCACTCTCCCTACAAACCCAACATTAAAAGTGAGCCTCTCCCAGCATCCTCCTTTATAACAGTGGGGGAGAACAGGAACTTTGTGCTCTGTGACGTCCTTACACAGACGTCATGAGGCCTAATTCACCACTACAAGTTTTTTCTTGAATTTGTTCTTGAGAAAGATCCGAAGAAAAGTCTACATCAGATTCATGTTGTGTTCTTAACCGCAGAATTTTTCGTATCTGTGTTTTAATATAAGAGGAATCCCCTTGTCCTCGTAAATTGAAAGTGCCCGTCATTTAATCTTAATTAGCATACAGGGTAAACACCCCGCCAATCGCCATAAAAAGACACGAGACTGCAGAGCCATCTGCACACATAGAAACTGAAAAGAAAAGTTGAAAGAAATCAAGAATGCCCAAATGAAAGTCTGAAGAGGGTGTGTAACACGAGACTCCAAGCATTTTAAAAAAAAAATGTCAGTCGCTCTGGAACAGAGGCACTCCTACAGGAAGTGAACACTAAACAAGCTGTAATGTGTAGTAACATCAGTAAGTGATATAAAATATCACAAAAAAACAATGCATTGAATGCTATTGGGTATCAAGTGAATGCTGTATCTGCATAGTTCATTAAGTTTTTTTAAGGGTTTAATCTTAAATCTGAGGCCAAAAAAGAAATTGACAAACACAGAATAGATTTTGACCATGGAGGGGGCTTGCCTTAATCATTCGCTGCAAATAGATTTATGTGGTCCTCTTTAAGGTACCATCTGCAGCACCTGTGAGCAGCAAAAGGCTTGTTTGGGCCTATAAATGGTGTGATCAGTCACTATTTGTTGGATAACAGTGTTAGTGGAGTGATTATTTGTTTTAAAAAACCATAATGCTTTGTAAAGTAATTATTAAAAAATAATATTTATTATGAAATTATAGTTGCAATTTAAATCCTAAAATATTATACAACTGTAGAAATGAAAAGAAAAAGAAAAACACATCTACCAATTATTTTTGCACAAATGTGTTAGCATTTGTAACATTCTTTTCTTTTCCACGAAAAAAAATCCCAAATAAGAAAAACAGATGGATGTCAGAATCTCCATGAAAACTGTGTTTCAAGGAGAAATTTCTTTAAAGAAAAAAAAGGGAAAAAATGGAAAAGTTTTCTCAAATCAAATAGCTGAGGTGAAAGAATGATCCCAATTCACTCTCTTGGTTGTAGTTCTCAATGCCTCAGAATGACCACTAGGGAGCAGATTGGGATTATATGAAACTGTTAACAGAATGAGTATTGGAGTTTCTCTCAGAACACACAAGATCCTTTCCATCAACAAAATACCTTCATAACCTCAAAAATGTTAATCGGTTTTGCACATGTCATGATTTATAACTGAACCTGATAGAGATTTCAAGTTAGTTTGAATCAAAGTACAAGTTTTATATTTCCCTGGTGAGTGAACATGGGTTATAATCTGCATCATCTGCCTAACTGCAGTAAAAAAAACAACGTAGTAGTAGCAGAGGTACAAGTTCTACCTGAAGGAAATGGTACCTGTCATTACTGTAGGTTACATGCTGATGTAAATGGGCTTAAGTACCTTTAAATAAAATCCTAAAGTGATAGAAGACTACAAATTAGCACATAATAGTATAATAATGACAATACGGTGGAATTTCAAGTACATTTTTGGTATAGCTTTATGTAATTTTAAATTGTCAAAATGACAAACTGGACGACCTCCCCTTCCTGCAGTGGATCACTGCTATACGCCATTCAGGGGCTGTATTCTGGAGAAGCAACCATACAACTGTCTTCTTGGGGTTGGAATATGTGAACAGTTAAATCATTCCACAACCAGAAAGCATAAATTTCCAGAACCATCCAGAAACGTGGAGAATTATAAAAGCAGCAGCCAAGAATGTAAGAAAATGCAAAAAAGGACTAAATTGCAAAGCGCAAGTTAAGGAGCTGATACGATCCCTTTTTGCTGGAGTTGTACCTTCTATAATTCCATGGGACAAATAAATGATTAACTAATTTACAGCAGAGTGTGTGTAGTTGGCGTCGCCAGTATACAGTTGAGCCCAGAACACACGTTAAGTTAACTCTAACGCGTGTCCTCATGCTACCTGTGTTGTGTTGCAGCTATATTTGCACTAATGCAAAAAACATATGGGTGTGCTTTGATCAGATGGGTTGAAACAAATACATTAGGCGGCTCCTTTTAACACAACAATTGCTGGATATTGCTTTACATAATGTTGTCCATGTTGTTATTGCCTTTTTGCATCTGCAATTGTTGGGCATGTCGTATGTGTTCTGAGAAACTGGGAAATGGAAATCCCAGTGCTCACTGATAGCTGTTCGACCACAATGGTGGTCTATATATTATATGATATGTCACAGTATTTTCAGTGGGAATGCTCAGAAATGTCCAAAGCTACCATGTTTAACCATTAGGTATTCTGTTTTGGTCGTGTGTCTTCAGATGCTGCAGCGTGTGGTGATGGTGGCTGCGGAGAGTCTGAAGTTACTGGAACATCAGCTAATGGACGGTAGCCAAATACAAGATGTCAGGGTTAGTAAAAAAAAAAAAAAAAAACAAACTTAAAAGCTCCTATTTACTTTTGCCTTAATAAATGGTCCACAATCTGAAGGAATTCTGATTTAATGTTTCAGCGTTTTGATGCATTTGTTTTTGCAGGTGGTCATGCGCCCTCCTCTGGATGCCTACGATGTGTTGATTCACCTGAACCCCAAGCAGGTTCCCCTACTCGCTCAAGCAGTGGACCCTCCGACTGTTAACTTCAGCAGGGGCCTCATGACCGGCAGTGTGGCCCAGTCTGGAGGGCCCCTGCCTGTCGTCGACTACAACCCCGTTGCCCTCTACTTGGCAGAGCTCAGGGTGAGTCTTATCTGTTAGGGATAAACTTCAGATTAAAAGGAAGGTGTGGTGTTACTAACGCCTTGTTGACACAGGATGCGAGGAAAGCTGTACAGCAGGATTTGCGCATGCAAGTTGGCGCAAGGCTCATCAGCCCCAGAAAATATCCTATGTGGCCTCCAGCGGCTTCCTGACCATAAAAATTAATTACTGTCAAAGAGAAATACCCAGTGGCACTAGGCTGTACTTGCATTGTTCACAACACAGGTAGATTTCCTAGAAACAATGATCACATTTCTTTAACCTTTTTTAGTTCAGCAGTTATTTACCCTGGTCCTCACCTTCTCCATACACTGTTTTGCTCACAACTCTTATGGTTAAAGGTGCTTATGCATCATTCAAATCATATCTGCGATTCAGAGTCCGAGCCAGGATCAGAAAACATGGACGTGGCTGAGCCTGGCCGCTACCAGCCAACGGTGCTAATGGTGTAAACAGTGCTAGCAACAGAAACAGTGCTGACAGAGCTAATAGCGTTAAGGTTGGAGGAACTAAAAAAAACAGCACCTGATGAAACATTTTTCAATAAGGTGGAGCAGGTAGGCTAATAAAACAAATATATACTATACTATTTAAATATGAACAATCTACTACTTTCCACCTTTTCCTCTCCACATCTCTTTTCCATATAACAACATCAAAGATGAACATTACACATGAAAACCAACTACATTTTCACATTTTTCAACCATTTCTGCGACTAACTTCAATATGTTAGTCAAAGAGTTGATTACAAGCAGAGATCACACTGTTTTTCAGGAAGCACAGCAAGCTCTTCATCACATAACTCTTGTCCTTTTTAGATTTTCGTTTAAAAAACTGTAGCCAGAGGTGAAAGATATAAATGGCAAATGTAGTGAAGTAAAAAGTGGATTACTGGCTCAAAAGTATCCTCGTGTAAGGAATAGAATAGTAGTAGTATAGTATAGTTTAAAAAAAAAAAAGAAACAGGTTCCTGAAAAACTACTTTTTTAATCATGTGCATTGCTTGTTATCTGTTACTAACCACCCCTGGCAGACTGTCTACCACAACAAAGACTTACGCCACCATTATTCCACTTTATTTTTACATGGCAAATTGTTGTTGTTGATTTTTGCTGCTATATCAATGCTCTGAATGTTGTATACAGCCCCTTTAAAAACATTTCTCAGACAAGGTCTTGCGTTTTTTGGCAGTCTGGCCATAGGGCCTTTCTCTCTGTCTCCTTTATTACTCCTTCCCTTATTAGTGCGATGTGGGCTACGATAAGCAGTCAATACATGTCTAATGTTGTGCACAGTATGAACAAGTCTACACATGAACATTAATGAAAAGTCAAAGCAGACAGACTAAGAGCCGATGACTAGACCAGGCTCATCAAACCGAGCTTGTTCAATCTAACAGCTTGTGGAGGACAGTTTGGCAACGAAATGGAGTCTGTTATCTAGTGTCCTGGACTTCTACTGCATCTTCTTACCAAACTGATTTTCAGGAGGCCTTCGGAGACCTGGCCCTCTTCTTCTCTGACCCTCATGGTGGAACAGTGATCGCAGTTTTATGGAAGCCAAAGGCCTTCTTACCATTGCCCTTTAAGGTGAGTCATTTCCTCTATCTGAAAGCATCAATATGTAAACAAGCCTTTTTGACTGCCAACAGCTTGCTTTGTTGCACCATGTGTCTCCCTCACCTTTGCCATCCTCTTTTTACTCCAACATCAGCATCCACCATTCTGAACTGATGTTTTTCTTCTTCAGACGTCGCAGCTGTCTGCTCGGAGTGTACAGGTGGCTGGGGAGGAGGCAAGTACAGTTCCCAATGTCGAAGCAATACTGGAGGACTTCCGGATTATGGGAAAGGGCTTGATTAAATCAGTGGAAGCCAGGACTGAAAAATGGTCATTTTAGACACACCGTTTTTACCAGGTACATTACACTGTATTACATTACTGTTGTTTTGTTCGTGCCTGACCTATCAACAAATCAATGTCAACATCAATGCATTTCGGACATCTTGTTCACAATATTATTAATTAATATTAATATTAATGTTGCTGTTAAAGATCAGTAGCATGTTTGTTTTGGTGAAGCTGTTTCATGTCTAATAAATGCATCTCTAGTCTTATGATTTATGTTTGATTCCTTTGCCTTTGTGAAAAGAAAATGATGAGTATATAATTGGTGATTACATTATGGATGGCAAAATAATACAGACTTGGACCATTCATTTACAAATAATCTTAATTGAACTTGGAGTTTAGTTATGCTGTTACGATAGAGCTGAAATGATTCGTTGATTAATAAAAAAATAAAAATATCAGCAATAATTTTGATAGTAGATTTATTGTGTAAGTCAGTTTTCAACAAACTTCTAAAATGTGAAGATTAGTTGTTTTCTTTGGTAGTAAATTGAATACATTTAGGTTTGGGCTGTAGGTTGGACAAACGGTGCAATCTGAATGCTTCAGTTGAAGATCCTGGAATGGTAATGGTCATTTTTTGAATATTTTCTGATACATTATTGACCATATAAAATACGTTTAACTAATAATCAATGGGACAGTTGCTTGCAGCTCAGAGTTGCAGTTTTGCGTAAATCAATAAATCATGAAACTGGTTGTTAGACATTAAAAACAGGACTCAGGTTTCCATGAGTCTCCTGTTGACAGTATTTGACACTTTCAGACACATATTCACTGCTTCTAAGAAACTCAGGCATAGGGATTGTCTCACTCCTTATTTTTTTAGGAAAACTGTGATGGAGGTTCACAGCCAAAACTTTAAAGTCATTGTTACTATAAGCAAGATAATAATCACGAAAGCAGTAGACAGGGGATAATAACTAGCATAATCAGTTTCAGCAGAAGTATATTAAATGGAACTGAACATCAAGAATCTGACAAACATATAAAAGTGTTTTATGTCTGTTCTAAATTTCTGGTTAGTTGAAAACTCCAGCATAATGGCTGTGTCACAATCCTTAAGAGTACCAGTTAATTTGCTTTCAGACAGGCGCTACAGTCCCTGAAAATGTGTTTAAAATACGAGATTGGTGTTAAAGAAAAAAAACAAAAAAAACAGATTCTTCATAAATTACTGACATTATTGCTCCACTGCTTCCAAAACGCAGCTCTGGGGATCAACATACTCCACCGATTTACCAGGAAGTGGAGTACTGTTGAAATTTTACTTGATACACTGAGGCTTTGAGGTCACAGTTTCCAGTTTCTGCCTATACTTGTCATTTCTGCTAAATTAACCTACGTAAGAAAGGTGGATGTGAGCTTTCACAACCTTGGTGACAATCAACAAACAGGTGATGCAACAATAAAACGTTTCCTTGCCATCTGCGACATGTAAATACAGGCTGACAGTTTCGTTCATAAACAGTAAAACTGCTGGTCTTCAGTGGTCCTTTGATAATAAATTGTAAGTGGACCTGTGTGTGATAATCTATAATAACCTGGATTCAGGGAGGGTTTATAGTACTTAAAGGTGTTCAGTGTTTGGAGTTGCGTGATAGTCTCTCTCTCTCTGGCTGTCTTTGAGGCTTGTCTAAGATTTCACTTGTACTTCCAGCGGTGACTGAAAGGGCAATAAAATCTGAGATGCAGGTGAGGGTTGTGATTAGCGTGAGTATAAATTGTAGTCGAAGAGTGATGAGATTCCTGTCTCTGTAACATTATGTTCTTAACACAATAGTCCCTAATGTAATCAAGTAAAATGTGTGCAAAACGTCTGGACAAATGCAAGATGGTAATACTGTTTCTAATTTATATATAATTATTGCATCATTTGTTAACTGTGGGCATCTGTGGCTCAGAGGTAAAGCGGGTCGTGGATCGTCCTCTAATCGGAAGGTCAGCGGTTCAATCCCCGGCTCCTCTGGGCAACATGTCGTAGTATCCTTGGGCAAGATACTGAACCCCAAATGGCTCCCAATGCCATGTCAATGGAGTGTGAGTGCGTGTGAATAATTACTGAGTAGCAGGTGTCACCTTGTAAGGTAGCCTCGGCTACCAGTGTGTGAATGGGTTAATGTGATAATGTAGTGTGAAAGCACTTTGAGTGGTCAATAAGACTAGAAAGGCGCTATACAAGTACAGTCCATTTACCATTTTTATGAATTTGTTCAAAGAAATGTGACACTTCAATCAAAAGCAGAGATCAATTTATTGAGTCCGAGGCATCAAAATTCAACTGCAGAAACAAAAGCTAATCCATACGATGGTCTGCGGCATAGCAAAGGTCTGCAAGTGTGTTTGTAACATCATTGTGAGCTTAGCCGTGAACAACACAGCATATAAAACTTCTTACGACACATTTGGCTGTGTCATAGGATGTGTCTGTGTTTGTGTCTGCAGCTGTTGACAGAGGAGCATGTTGTTTTGATTACAGTCCAGCTTAATTATAGAGAAAGTGGAGAAAGTGGAAATGTACCAGAGACAAGCTAAATGCACCACACGCAGGACTCAGTACAACATTTAGACAGTGATATAAATCAAATCATCCAATTTGACTGATGTTTAATCGTATGCCTCTTATATATATTATACAATTATCTGTAAGTTCTTGTCTGGCTGCAAACAAATGTGAGTCTACGTTCGTTTTACAAATCCCTTTTGGAGTGATTCATCGATTACAAGACGCTGCCAACCTGATCTTGAGAGGAGCTAACAATGACTCTGCAATTTGGTGGTTGTTATTAGTCAGTTAGTCAGTTAGTCAGTTCTGTCATGATGCGACATGACTGCTGATTTCTCTTTCACACAGTTTAGACTGATATCACGGGGCTATTTGTTCTGCTAAAAACTGTTGAGCGAAGACTCATTGAGTGGATTGACACATTTTTCTTTTTTTTAACAAGGCTGTCTGTCTCAAAGGTCCAGTGTGTCAGATTTAGGGAGATTTAGTGTCGTCATCTAGCAGTGAGGACTGACAACCAGCTGAAACTTGTCATAATAAGAATTCCTTTAGTTTAGGATGTTTCTGTGATGTGATATGTTAACAAAGGTAGAGCATTTTGCTGCAGCATAACATATAATAGATTGTTGTTTTATAAAACACTCCTGCAATTTTACCTGATAACAACAGAACAACAGACAGAAGACTGCACTTACCCCATTGAGAATGATGTGTTAAATGTGTGTAATTGAGTTCACAGCTAAAATATAGCACTTTTCTATGAATCACAAACCCGGCTAGCAATTTTTGGTTCTAAAAATGTTCTGAGAATGATACTATGCAATGTTCTAATAATGCTCGCTGGCAATTTTTCTTTTAGTCCCCAGAATGATGTTCTTTAGGACAGGATAACATTCTATTTTAAAAAATCCCAAACATGTTGAGTGATAACCTTCTTAAAATGTTTTTGATAGCGCCAGACTTCATCAAAATCAAACCCAGGCTTTCTTTTACAGAAGATGTTTTGAGGAAAAGCACAGGCGTAAATAATTAAATTAATGACAGCTGATTTGATGTCAGAGTCCTTGTATCCTGCATACATGCTCACTGTCCCTCTCACAGGATAATGATGTAAAACACTGCATTCAAACATTGGAAAATAATGCCGATTCAGCAGCAGTTATTACTTTCATTGGCCTGTCTTCTTTGTTTACACAACTAATGTAAGACTGCATGCTGTGAATTTATCCCGGGAAATGCTAATCTTAACAGTCATCTAGCTAAGTTACACTGGTGAAAAGAGCGTTTACCTTAATATTAACATTAACATTAACAACAGATTTATAACAAGAATATAATATTTATCATTTTGCGTTCTTAACTACTTTAAATGACACACGTGTTATGTATACTCCAAGTATCCCTCACAATTGTCATATGTTGCATTGAATGTGTAAAGCTATTTAATAGTGGAGGAAAGAGCGATGTGGTGAAGCCAACTGTGTGTGTATGTTTTTAATGATGTTAAAATGAAACTACTTGTGTTAGCACAAAACATTTGTATAAAGTTTTTAAAGCACATTAGCCTACACTTAAGTAATGCCATTCTGGGGACACTAAAATACCTCGCTACTAAAGACATTTTGAGAATGGGAGGGCATAATGTTCCTACCTTATAGTTTAAAAATAAATAAACAAGGGTTATCTGCAAACATTTTTAGGATGTTTTTAGAGAATGTTACCCTACCTTTAGAAAGAACATTGAAGGAACTAAAAAAAAAAAAATTGCTGCTGAAAACATTATGGGAACTTGCACTGTAACATTCTAACAATGTTTTTAAAACCAAAAATTTCTAGCTGGGAAGTTTTTAGCAGCCAAATTATCCACTAAGGTCTCTTCTTTCCCAAAACAAATGGACCACATGATTTAATTTAGCAGAAACACAGTATAAAGCAGTTTAAAAAAAAAATCTGTGTTTTTCTGGCACTGTTCTTCGCGGAGGGGCTTCTAACTGTGGTGGTTGACGTGTTAAACACAAAAAATGTCAAAACGCAAATGTCCCTATCTAGACCTAGTGTTTGGTGTGTCTGTTCTGGGCTACAAGGTGGTACATGGCGATCTGTGGGGACGAGGACCCACCCCCTAGATATAAATGACTTGTATTATATTCCATTTGTGCCAATATATCCCCCTAAATCCTACACACAGGGCTCTTAACAAATCAAAAAGGGGAAATCTGAAACAATGAACTGAAGAGTTTCCTGTGCTACTTCAAGGACCCTTGACCTGCAGTGAAGTGGATCGGTCTTTTAATTTCAGTGTTTAGTTGTTGCAAACGTAATCTCTGTATGCCCCGAAGGCAGTGAGCCAAACTGTCTCTCTGAGGGATATCAATCTTTCATCACCTGTCTGTGTGTCGTGTCTTCCAGCACCTGATGGAAAACAACTGCCACACTGGCAGTCCGACTGAAAGACAGACACATCTGGTAGACACATGGTACATATGGCCATCAATCACAGACATTAAAAACAGTGATCAGCGTATTTCCTAAGGATATCAGGGTTATGAAGGAAAAACATAAAACAACAGTGCGTGCGTGTGTGTGTGTGTGTGTGTGTGTGTGTGTAAAACAGGAAAGCTTAATTGTCAAAACTTGTTATTGGAGAAAGTAGACAGAAATACATGTTGGTTTTAAAGCTTTCTCTTAATGTTTGTGGGTACCACCATTCTTTTCCCTTTTCCGATTTACTGTCCTGTCTGGGAGCCAAACCATTCCAGGAAGAGTTGTTTAAAACCATGTGGCCCAAAAATGCAGCTCCTCTAGCTTTTTATATGGGATTCCTTCTGGCAGCCTGAAGAGGTAAACTGAATCAGACACAGACAAAGGCACACAAAAAACAAAAACAAAAAACATGTGCAACCAAACTCCTTAACCTATCTTTGTAGAAGATGGCAGCACTGGTCAGGTTAAAATAAATAACTGATATATGCCAGAACAGATTTGTCAAAAGATGGCTTTGGAGCAAAACTTAAGAATGAATAAGCACCACAAGATGAAGAGTAAACTATTTATTATAGTAAGTACAATAATGCTTTTATTTTAAAAAGAATATCTTTTCTATGCATGCATACCACTTCTATGGATGCTGGTGCTTAACCTAAAAAACACACTTGTAAAACACACTTTTTTGTGGATCAATCCCTATGGTATCATTTTGTTTTCCTGATTTCTCTGTTATCACCCATTACCTCTGTTTGTAAAGGGTAACACAACTTTTACGTGAACTTGTGAACTTAACTGTAGTCTTTTTTGCTGGTGTGCTTTGAGTTTTCTCTGTGTAGCTCACGTTAGCTATAATTTATTTATTTTTATCTATTTTCTGTTTAATTGTGTGCAAAGCACTTTTTTTTTTTTTTACAAAAGTGCTATACAAATAAACTTATTATGCCCAAGGGCACACCTGTAGGTGTAAATTATAATAACCTGTAGGGGGCATTTATCTTTTCTATCTTTTCTATCTTTATATTGTTTATTTCATTTAAATATCCAATAAAAGCATAAAAGTAGCAGAGGACGTTAATTTTGTCAAAATAAGACATTTACGGTAGAAATTGATTTAGAAAAGGCAAAAATTGCTGCAGAAAAAAAATTCCCCAGAATGCAGGAAAGTGTGTAATGCTCAAAATTTTCTGGCAGAGGACCCCCAAACCCTCTTTTTCACATTTCCCTGTAAGTGTTTAAAAGTACAACCTTGCACACTTGTATGTAAAGTTTTGATAATTTCTTAATTGTACCCTCTTTGGTTGGTGTGTCACAACAGGCCCCATAGGTGACTCCTGTATGTCTGCCGGAGTGTGATTTTTATTTATTTTTTACAGTCACTTTTGTGTGTTTGGTGTGTGCCTGTTGCGTTTCAGTTTTGTCTGTCTTTTGTTCTCCCCCCACCCCTTGCCTACACTCTTTCACCCTACACACCTGGTGGCACTCATCAATCTACAAACCAGCTCTACAATCATTCCCTGCCAGATTGTTGCTGAACACAGTTTGTTGAGATGCAAGTCCAGCTCTTATTCACATTTCCATTTTTTTGCATGCTTGCCTTTTTGCGTTTTTGCTAAAACTTTTTTGTGATCTCTTATTTTTAGCAGTATTATTGCCCAGATATATAATGTGTAGTAAGCAGGTTAACAAATTAGAGACAGTCTAACACAAAATGACTCATTGTCATTCATACTCGTGGGAAATAATTGTATTACCCGTCTTCAGTCCATCTGACTTGCAGCTGGATGGTGAGAGGAACCTCAGGGAGAGCCAGTTATCACTCCTGTCATGCACAGCAACTCAAAAGTACCATAGTTCAACCTTTTGAAAATGTTTCATGTTCACATTACTTTTTAAACTTGGCTCACATCCAATCCCTTTACCTAAATTCCCGTTAACATGTCAGCAACGTATGACACGGTTGGCAAGCTCATATTTTTGTGAACCTGTCATATTCTTCT
The DNA here is from genome assembly GCF_026936395.1 of Plectropomus leopardus. Taxonomy (NCBI): domain Eukaryota; kingdom Metazoa; phylum Chordata; class Actinopteri; order Perciformes; family Serranidae; genus Plectropomus; species Plectropomus leopardus. Next base: position 23,560,582 of record NC_142179.1, read on the forward strand.
GTCCCGCCCCCCTCCACAGGGGCTGGACTCATACAGCTCCTTGTCGAGTATTGTGCAACATTCATGACGCATGTAGGTTTGACGCCGGCGCTGTGACTGACATGACTCACATTGCCACAGGGTCCTTGAGTGGTGTAACATGTCACTTATCTATAATTTTCTGTATCATTGTTCTGCCCGTGCTCTCATTGAGATACAGTCTGCGTGCAAATGAAATGGAAGATTTTCACAAAAGGGATACTTTTTTTATTCTAACTCACATCTTTCTACATCTATACAGATGTGCACAAAAGTTTAATGTTCAGTTCGCCGAAGTTGATAATGTGTTCCCCTGTCACAACAAAATAGGCATATAGCCCAAAGAGAACAAAAGAGCTCCAAACAGAGTAAAGAAATGGTACACTGATTTCCGACTGATAGAGGCATGTCTGTGGGCTTTTAAAACTGGCAATGTTCTCACACCTCTATTGAAATCAGACAAAGACGGTATAATATGTGGTGATGAAGTTTCAGACGGGGCACAAAAGAACAGGTCAGAGGAAACGAGGTGAGGAACAGAGAGGGAAAAGAGAAAAATGTGTGTGAACGGGTGAGAATGAACCAGTAAGGGCTGCAAACAAGTATGCATTACAGTTGTGTGTGTGTGTGTGTGTGTGTGTGTGTGTGTGGCGTGCTGTATTTCTGTATCTACAAAAAGAGTGGGTCTTCATCTACAGTGGTTGCCAAATTGCACTGTGTTCTACAGCAGACCAGAACAGACGAACCAAACAATGGGTCTAGATATGGCCATTTGGGTTTTTGCATTTTTCTGGTCACTGTAGTTAGCTGCCCTTCTGTGACGAGTAATGTCTCAAAACACAATTTTTTAAATATGAAACTGCGTTTTTCTGTGTTTTTACAGGTTTAAACCATCAGATCTGTTTGGTTTGGAGAGAGATCATTTAAGTCCCGCTGTAAACCTCCTCAGCGTTTGGATAAGAAGAAAAGGTGAGCACACATTAACAGATTCTGGTTGAGTTTTTGATGAGCTGAACAACATCAGAGTAACTCTTCAATCCATAACACTGTAACCTGAAACTATTTTATTCAGTATTTTTACCAGCTTAAATCACCAGGTCCATTTCTCTTGGAGAGGAAGAAACCTCTGCGGATAATTTGGCTTCTGGTAAAAACCTCTTGAAAGTCTGGATCTGAAGTTGTAGGAGAAAAAACGAGAGCGCACCTTAGCAGGTGCTGGGCTAACAGCCTGTCTGGGACGTGCCAACCATCTTAGGAGAAACACTGATTTGTGACGTTTTCTGTTTTAATCGGTTTTAAATCACCCAGTGTCTTGCAAATGAAGAGACTCCTGCGAATAATTCAGCTCCCAATGAAAACCTCCTAAACAATGAACACTTAAGGGATTCTAAGCAGGTTCAGCTGATAGCAATGTGCGATCCTCACTGCAAGATGCCACTAAATCCCCCTAAATCTTGCACACTGCTCCTTTAAGTGAAAACAGGATCTTTCAGTGCAGGCACTTCTCCTTTCTCTCTGTAAGGTATGTTTTCCCATATGTGAGTCAGGTGCCTAATCTAAGACAGGTGACTGCAAATTTATAAAGAGACAGACTCTCTGTAATCTATGTGATGTATGTAAAAACTCTGTTTCTTTGTCGTTTTTATTTTCTTCGTATCTTGTGGATGTCATTTGTGGTCTTGTCAGTTGTATGCCATGTATGTTTTTGCATCTACAAAGCTAATAAATATATCTGAAATAATAACAAGATTACCATCAGATCAGGCAACACTTAGGTTACACCATAAATCAGGTATTAGCATAGAAAGTGTACAAAATAACTGAAGAGGTAAATTTTGCTTTTCATTTAAAATAATCAAAATCAAAGGACAAGATACATACAAATCTCAAAATGCAAAGATATATAATCACACTTCTTATAAAGTGGCCTTTTACAAATTTAAGAAGCATCATTAAAGAAAATCATTAAAAATCACTAAAGAGGCATCATAAGTAAACTCTTTCTCTGTTTATGTAGCTGCCTGATCTCAAGACCATTTTGATTATGTATCTGGAAGTTTTTTTTAAGTTTTTTTTAGCTGAACTTTTAATGTGCAGATAACTGAATAATATTCAGGCAAGGTATATGGTTATGGATGGGCTTGTGTTGAGGAGGCCGAGGTATCTTGTTCCAGTAATGAATGAGGTCAATGAAGGAGTCACTGGTTTAACAATGTTAAGTGTGTGTGTGTGTGTGTGTGTGTGTGTGTGTGTGTGTGTGTGTGTGAGAGAGAGAGAGAGAGAGAGAGAGAGAGAGAGAGTGAGACAGAGACTAGACAAAGAGAGAGAGAGAGAGAGGGAGAGAAAGAGTGAGAAAACCAGAATGTGATTCACACTATGACATGCAGGGAGGCGTGGTGCAGAGGGTGGGGCTGAGCTCAGGCTTGGCACCAGCCCAGTCCAAGCCCATCTTGGCTCTATAAGAGCAACCTGGTCCTCCTAGCCTCACAGCCACTCAGAAAAACCTACCTACCCATTAGTGCCTTTCTTCTCACAGTCTCATCAGCCTCCAGCAAGAAAACATGGGCAGACAGAAGGCGTACTTAAACAAACTCTCCAGGTTCTTCCAGATCCGCAACCTGCTGCTTCGCCAGGCCCTGGCAGAGTGTCTCGGCACCCTCATCCTTGTGGTAAGTGCGTGCGTGTGTGTGTGTGTGTGTGTGTGTGTGTGTGTGTGTGTGTGTGTGTGTGTGTGTGTACAATTGTGTGTGTGCATTTAACTTATATTGCATGATCTCATGCTCAACTAAATATGTTCAAAATAACTTTACAAAGCAGCCAAGTTTTAAATGAAAAGGTCACAACGTTCATACTGTAAAAAAGGCTCTATATTGAGCAGTTGAACTCTGTCCCCTTTCAGTGTTTTCTTTTCTCTAAGTACCCGCACCATTCAATATTCTTTTGATGTTGCAATATGATCAATGACACTCTATATGACAGCATTTGTGCGCTATCATTTCTGTATTGCAATGTTTAAAGCGTGATGAATGACTGCAACAGAAACTACATGCAATTTATGAGCCATTAATAGACTTCAAGGCTAGCAAAATGACACTCTTTGTATTAGATGAAGGCATTTGATAAACTGAGTTCAGAACAAACAGGTAAGCGACAGGTTGATCAGGACTTCATGTTCTGTGGAACAACACATGTTTAAGATAACACAACAATATTTGCTTGGAAGCTGAGCTCCAGGATCCCGGAGACACGACCTCATGACATCCTATTATCACTTTGCAGTGTGTTAGGTGTGTGTGTGCATGAGAACATGCATGGTAATGTCAGAGCTGAACACTAACTCAGTGTAAAAGGTATGAAACTAAACACACAAACTACACACATTTAAACAGTCTTATGTTAGTCGCCTTTTACCACAGACTGATGCATTCCAACACACAAAGAGGAAATCTGAAAAAGTAGCTCGTCTTCCAATTATGCCCTGGTCATAAAAGCTGCCTCAGGTTCAAATGAACATAAAGCAGAAAAACAGACACTTCTTTTGTTCATTGAGTAAAATGAACAAAAGGCATTGGGCCATCTATGCTGATAAACAAACAAAGGCTACTTCTATAAAAAGTATTCTTTTATCACCCCTTTCTTGGCAGATGGTTGGCATTTGATGCAAAATAAGTTTTACAGTTAATACTAGTATAACAACCAGCTTAGTGAGCAACTTAAAGGCACCTGTAATGGTTTAACATTTGCAGTGTGACTGTGCTGAGTTTACAGACTCATTTCCAGTGATTAATAGCAACATTTATGAAAGCCTAGAAGCATGCTGCTTTTAACTGAAGTAAACATTTTATTCTAATCCAAAAATCCAGTCAGTGTAGGAAAAAAATAATTCATATTTTCCTCTGTTAGACTTTTTTCAGAATTTCAAGCAGCTCATATAAACACCAAAAATGTATAAAGACCAATATGCAGTGGAAAACTACTATCTACTACTTACATAATAGCCAGGGACTGAAAATATTTATTATCAGTTGTTAGTCAGATAATTAAGTGCATTAAGTGAAATAAGCAAGTGACTACAGATGGGACAGAAAGGTGTGGCACAGTCCTTTAACAGGTGACACATGTCGATGGCAGCAATGGGAGGATCATTTACAGAACAATAGGTATCGCATCATGCATTTGACTGACATTATATTCCTTCCGCTATCATCGAACACAGAGTCTCTCTCTCTGGTGCTGTTATCTTTGTTTGCCATCTTCTCTCTAGATGTAAGTCTGTTAACACTTGGAACACTTTCCACAAGTGGCAAATTAAACAAAGAGCGCTTCTTTCAAGGAATGACCTAGGATGAACTGGCAGGATAGGCGACACGTGAGGGTGTGCGTGGGTGTGTTGAACTCTTTGTATGCATTGATTTTGGCACTCTTGGCATGTGTCACCAGCTCCTAACTTGTTAGGATCCTTAAACAGAATATTTCAGGACTCGATTCATGCTGAGGATTTAGTGTACTTTCTGGCCATGGGCTGATGTCAATGTAATGTGTCTGGATGTCTGTTGTTCACACTCCAAAAGTGGGATGTATAGTATCAGGTCAGTCAATCTAAAGTGGCTTTGGAAAGATGTCCACATAGGCAGCCACTGTCTTCGGTCATCCTACTGTAACTGTTTTGTTAACCCCTCACTGCACTTTCACAACGTGCACTTCAGGCTTCACTTTAAAATACTTTTCCCTGCTCTGAGTTGCTGCAGGGGGGCTTCTGAGGTTCTCCATCCTGATTTGAAAAGATCACACAGGTAGTGATTTACTGGTTCCAGGCCATCAGATTTTTTTTCGCCTTCAGCTCCTAAACAATTGCCAAATGTGCTGCAGTTGGCTGACTGCTGCGTTGTTTTTTCTCATTTAATAAGTTCCCCGACTGTGCTAAAAGCTGTAAGTAGCTGCATGGATGCATGGCCAGCTGAATCAGCCAGCTGGTTAAGGAGGTGGTGGCATGAAGTTAACTATATGACAACAACAGAGCAACTTGCTGGAATGCTTTATCAGAGTGAACACACAGTCACTGGTGAATATGAGAACTTTAGAGTGAGGAATAATACTGCTCTCAGATTCAGTGTCGGATTTAAATAAGACCTTTCTAGTGGAATGTGAGGAAGTTGGCGCCAGTTAATGGACCATCATTTGCAATCGGATGCCTCTGACATTAAGAAAAACTGAAGTGAAGTGAGAAGTCCTGAGCTTTTGAGTTTTTATTGTCACATCTCACAAGTCCATTGTGGCATAACATCAAGGAGAAATTCATACCCATTCCAAAAACAAAACTAAGCACAATCCTAACATGGGGCCAATTTATGTAGTGTTTTTTTTCCAGTAATGGCTGGCTTCATCAGGGGTGGAAAAGAGTTTAGACTGAGCCCAGTGATGATGAACTCCCCTCAGGCGCCAGTCCCTCTGAGTGTGGTTCCCTCAAGCTAACCTCAACATCTGAGTCCTGTGGTCGGACTGAAAATCATCCTCATCAGGGGGCTTAAAGAGCAGTAGCCTCGGCATGGACCACACATATTCCTTTTACCAAACACATATAAAGAGGGTATACACACACATAACCACACAGTATGCAGAATAAACTGTAAGGCACCTGCTTAGCAGTAGTGCACCTACATCTAAAGGCAACACATTCTGTAAATCCTTCTTCTTTTGACAGAATCAGTCACGTTGCCCATGAACACATATGTTTTCCTCATTTTCTTCATCCAAAGTGGAAACAGAACTCGGTTTTTTTCCCTTCCTAGATAAATCAGTTGGACAGCAGCAGCGACAGTTCTGCCCCAATCATGGTCAACCTTGACCTCTACATACAGTATCTGTTCTCCTGTGTGCCATTACAAACACAATAGAGCTCATTAAAGGGGTCTTTGTTCCACTGGTTTCACTGATAATGATCACACTGCCTCATTTCACCCCTCAGTTTAACCTTGACCTTGGTTGGCTAACAAAGTACAGTGTTCATGTTTTTTGCACAAAGATACTGAATATAGTTGATGCACAAAACTTGATTATTCAAAAGCCCTGAAAAATATGCATTTTCTGTATTTTCTGCTTTTTGTAATCACACTTGAATATCACACACAGCAAACACCACAGCATCATCGCTGGATTAATTGTTGTCTCTACAACAGAAACAAATTTCAAGTTGTTACATGCACAAGAAGTTAATAGGACCCAGTGTAAACTTGCTTTTCTTCTCTCTCCCCAGATGTTTGGCTGTGGTGCTGTGGCCCAGCTGGTGTTGAGCGGTGGTTCCCATGGCATGTTCCTCACAGTCAACTTTGCCTTCGGCTTCGCTGCCATGCTTGGCATCCTGATCTGTGGCCAGATATCAGGTACGCAAAGTATTTTATTGAGAATTACAATATCTGACCTGTTTGGTTTCATTGTAGGTTTTTATTATGGCTTAGACAAATTCAATTTGCAGGAACACATTAGCAGTTTTGTACCTTGTATTGATAAATCTGGAGTCAGGGTATTTTTTCACTGTCCATAACATGTACTGACATACTGTCCTCATGTACATTATCAGGTGGCCATCTGAACCCTGCAGTGACCTTTGCCCTGTGCTTGCTCGGAAGAGAGCGCTGGAGAAAGTTCCCCATGTACTTCCTCTTTCAGACGATTGGTGCTTTTTTCGGTGCCGCCATCATTTTCGGCATGTACTATGGTAAGAGATGACTCCAGGCGTGGAACCAAATTTGATTTGATTTGATTCATTTAATATTGCCAGTCATTTAAACATGTCTAAACAAAAGATAATTTATGCTATATTTTGTTTTTTTTGTATCTCTTTAGATGCCCTGTGGGACCATCCTGGATGTTTCAATGTGACTGGGCCTAAAGCCACAGCTGGCATCTTTGCTACCTACCCTGGAAAACATCTCACCCTAGTCAATGGCTTCTTTGATCAGGTACCCATTTGAAATGTAGAAACAGCAATTGTACACTATATTTTAACTGTACATAAACAGATGATACAACTCAGGTATCCAAGTCATAATTTTGTCTCAAATGTACCTGTCTCCAACATAGATAATCGGCACAGCAGCGCTGATTGTGTGTATCCTGGCTATTGTGGATCCATACAACAACCCCATCCCCCAAGGGCTGGAGGCCTTCACTGTGGGATTTGTGGTTCTGGCCATTGGACTGTCCATGGGCTTTAACTCTGGCTATGCTGTCAATCCTGCCAGAGACCTCGGTCCCCGTCTGTTCACTGCCATGGCTGGGTGGGGCAGCGACGTTTTCACGTAAGTACACACATTTTTTAAAGCATTTTCTTTCTCAATAGTTTATGTGAGTTCTCTTTTGTAACACTCCCATAGTGCTCACTATTGACCTTGTAAAGAAAAACATTTTTTTTTATTTGTCACTCCTCAGGGTTAGAAAGGGCTGGTTCCTGGTGCCCGTTTTTGCCCCATTCCTTGGTGCCCTCATCGGTGTGATAATCTACCAGCTGATGGTTGGCTTCCACACGGAGGGAGAAGTGCGTGACAACAAAAGCAGTGAGGAGGAGAATGTCAGACTCACCAATGTCGCCGCCAACGACAAACCCAAAGACACTTCTAAAGAAATGCACTGAGTGTGTTAGAGAGCCACACACACATATGTGCACACTCTGTAAATACCGACACACACCAGCATTTTTCCTTCCAGCCACAACTGTTTTCTCCAAACCATCTTTACAGCTGTTGAGGAATCTCCCAAGATAGTTGTGTGTTTGTGAAAAACGGGTCACTGTCTTTACATTATCATATAATTGTATTATATTTTAGAGGAACGATTGTGTGTGAGCGTGGAGGCGAGAAACACAACTTCAGAAACACAGAATTACATTAATTCTTTTAGGAGATCAACGTTTGGATTTTAGTGTCTCCAGTTTGAACAGTATTGTATGCTTAACACCAGTGTAGTTTTATATAACTTTTTTATATAATTTTACATAGTGGATGTATTTAATCAAATGTACATCTTTCCCTGCCAATTACTATGCAGTCCAGAACCTTTCACTGTTAACATTTGAATCAGGGAAATTGTTGGGGAAATTAAAATTTTAAACTCCAACCTAAAAACCAAATATTTAAGAATATTGTACATTTTAAGTACAGTGAGTGAAATGATGCCATATATGTAGACTACGTCGACTCTGTTTAGAGCTGACACATGGTGGTGAAGCAAAATCCTTCCCACAACATTCCTCTCATTACCATGGCTATCTAAAAGCAGCTATGTTAAAGCTGCTGTCTTTTTATAGACACTCTCTTTGTCCTGCTAAAGTCTTAACCAGTAAAAAAATTTGTAATATGTCATCAGCTCTCAAACTTAAACATTTACCCTTTGTATGAACTAAAAATTAACAGAAGAGTCATTGTAGCCGTTTAGTTTAATGCTTGAAAATATCAGATATATGTTGAATAATGACAATGTACAGCACAATATTAACTATCTCTCTTATAGTTGTTATTTAGTTTATGTCTATTATTGTTTTTGTGTCTTGTGCTGGACTTTGAGCACCTTGGTGGATTGTATGTAGGTTGAGGGCAAATGCTTTTGTATTGATACAATAAAGTTCTGTTTTGATTGATGCATAACTGTGGATTGTGTTACATTCTTTTTCCTGTTCATTATTGTTTTCTGTCAGTAGTGCTTCTCAGTTTTAGAGCGGGGGCGGGGGGTAATCAGATTACACCACAACACAATCCATATAGAGAGTTAAACCACACTGTAAACAAATATTCAGGCCAACAGTGGGTCAGATGGGGTGTGGGGGATAAGATGTGCCCCAATTCTCTTCTCAGCAGTCTTAAAAGTTTTAATTCAAACTACTTACAGTGTTTTTACGATACAGTTGACAGCTGAAAGAGTGTACCAGCAATGTTAAGCAGGAAACAAGACTACACCGTGATCGCTCCATTCACTCAGCTTTTTTGTTCAACAACAATTTTATGCTCCCAAAACAAGACCTGCTCCGTCATTATGCAGTGCAAAGCAGTATTTTACACTGCTATTTCAAGGCTTCACTTTATTTCCAGGCATACTTCAGTATCCACAGACCAGAACTGGGCCTCCGTCCTTCAGCGCATAAATCAAATCATATCAGGCTTAGGCCTTCATGCCAAGGGACCATTTTGGTAGAAACTCTTGCCTATTTGTCATTTATATAAAAATATATATATATATGGACACATGGAACCACGCTTGGTCTTTATTCAGCTTAATACGTTTACTCTTTTTCTTTTTCTTTTTTTTTTTCTTCTTCCTCTTCGGGGGAATTTCAGGAGAGTCAGACCAAGGGCAAATCTGTTCCTGCAGTTTGGATTCTGGCAGGCCATTATGAATCAATAGTTTTGTACAACTACTTCCAACAGGTCTTAGCAGGTCAATTTGCATGTGTGGGAGAGATTACCAACTGTCGTCACTGTGAAACACTCATGTGGCATTGTTGCTGAAACAGACAGGTTTGTACAGCTTTCATCTTGATGACAAATGGAGACTAAGTAAATTGTACTGAATCAAAAAACAAGTTGTGTTATCGTCAAGAGTTTGCCTCTAAATTTATGGAAATGATTTACAGAAATGATCAAAGCATAAATCATTCCTTGTAGTAAACGATTAGGCCTTAAACACAGACCAAAAACTACCTTACAGTTATTAATACAAGCAAAATTGTTGCTCAAAAAATTGTCTAACTATCTGCCCAGCATGACACAGCAGATAAAGTAAGCAACAAGCTGGTGAACAAAGTACACCATTTAGTAACTAAATAGCCAGATGTTTTTCTCAGGAATAGGTGGACACCAAAAATAGAACTAGAAGGAGAGTGACCATTAGAGTTAGATTTGCTATGTCGCCAAAGCATGACTCCAAATTGCCAACAAAGGTGATAATATGTCAATGTTGTATTCACAGCTTGGTTCCGCTGCCCCCAAGTGGCTAAAAAATGTTGTTGCAGGTTTTAGTTTGCAGTTTACTTGTATGTTCCTTTAAGTCCAAATTTGGAATTAGTCATCTTATTATGTGAGCAACTTGATACTTTATATGTAGGTTGGCAGCTGGCAGCACTGGAGAATGAAAGATGTAACATGCAATGCAGCCCAGACAGAAAGGACCACACCAACATCTAAACAGACCCACATCATGTCTGCAGCTAAATTATGTGATGCGTTTATAAATGCTGCCACATTAAACAAAATATATTGATGTTTTGGGGAATACACGTAACTGCTCTTGTTTAAGTTAGATGAGATGCGACACACTCTTGTCTGTGCGTTAAGTATGGAGGTGGAGCCAGGAGGCAAAAGGAGGGCTACGCGCTGTAGATATTTCTTGCTGACGTGTTGGTGTATTTTCAAAATCTGAAGAAAGTCAGCCATCTACTTACCCCTGCTTCCAGTCTTTATGTTAGGCTAAGCTAATTGAATGCTGACTAGCTCCATAATGCACAGATAAGAGAGTGGTATGACTCCTCTAATGCAACTTTAAGCAAGTCAGCAGCAGAACATCATTATATTCATCATGATGTAATAAAGGCCAGATTTCTGTCATCTGATAACACCAAAGCATCTTTTAACACATAAGACTATTTGAAACCATTCCTCACAATACGCAATGAAATAAGAGTTTCAAGTTTGTGCAAGGTGATGGCAGTGAAACTAAAAGCCATTGTAATGAAATTAACAAAATGCCTTGATGCCCTTTGGAAGCTTGTCAGTAGTAATGTAAGGTACACACAATCTGCAGTTAATGGACTAAAACATGCAAAACTGCCAGTTAAGGTCTGATCCAAGCAGCACTCCAAAGCCTTATGGGGACATGTGTTTTCTATCTTGAGCTGCCTTGAAAGATACAGTATGCTGCCCGAGGCTCTAAAGGAATTCTATAGATCAGGGCTGATGTATTATGGCTTCATAAGTGAGATATTGTTGCAGCAAATTTTCTGCCCCTTATGTTCTTGAATTATCATATTTAAGTCCATCAGATTCACCTGGCTCCAGATGTTGCAGCTAGTCTTTGCCATATTTATAAAGTCTTATTAGCCACACAAAATGGGATTTGCATACCGATTATTTCTACTGCATAGCAGTTACTGGTGAAGAAATTTCTGTAGATGTCAAATGTTGCCAAAAATTTGCCAGAAATAAGCCAACCAGGTGTAACTAGCCATGACACAGGAAAGCGCTGCTTGTTTCAGCAGGTCCTCTGGTTAACCACAAAAACAAAGACACGAAAATTCATAGGAATCACAGATGCAAAGCACAAAAGCTTCTAACATAACATCTTGCAGTAAGAAGCATGCCTGGATCCCTTCAAGGCATGCTATAAAGAAAAGACCCCTCCTTCCCAAAACAGAATGCTTTCATGCTAAACCTGTGTTATACCCTCAATATAGTAACTCACATACCAGGAATATTCCTTTTCACGGGATCTGGTCCCGGGTATACCTGTAAAATCTCCATTATATCCCCAAGGCCTGGTTGCTCATGCCAGAGTCTCATCAAAGCTTTTGGGCCTGGCTATATTTTAGGGTTGTATAACACACTTTCACAGGAAAAACAAGTCGATGGATATGTGGGAAACACCAGCAGTCTTTAACTTTTTATTACAATGTCTGTTATAAAAAAGAATGAAATAAGATTTTGTTTAAGCAGCAAATTGCCCTGATAAGTTCAAACAACTTTTTCTGTATATTTTACAGAGCAATAAAATGTATCTCATACGGCTGTATGGAGTGTCTGGTTCAGGCTGGGACACTAATGGCCTGTTTTGTTAAACATAGTATGAAACACCTAAGGGGAGAGTTGGTACCATATGCAGGCCATGTGTGATAACAGCAGTTTTTACTGTGAAGCAGCAGGAATTCCAAAAAAGACACAGCTACATCAACACGTTTAATACACCGATTTTGAAGAACTCGGGGATTCCTATCCAGTTACTATCACTCTTGGAAAATTCAACAGAGTGACTATGATAGCCAGATTTACAGTAAACTACAACCTGTAGGGCAGTGAATAAATCCTCCATACCATACTTGCTTTGAAGATGGTACAAAAATGGTTTTGTGAACTTTGGTCCAATGAAGCACACAAAAATGTATCAATATTAATCACATTTTCAGTACTTGATATAAGCTGCAATAATTCTTGAATGCATTATGCAACTGCTGCCAGGGTCAGATCAGGCAGGCATATTTCAGCCACAAGCAACTCTGCAAACCTTTCCATATGTAGAAAAGAGGCATTCGCCCACTGCTTTCACTTCAAAACAAAGCCTGTTCACAACTCAGTCTAGATCTTAGAAATGAAAAGAAACGCACTAATCTAATGTGCAGACTTTGCTTTTTCTTCTTATTGTTACGCCCCTCCAACAGTCTTGGAGGCTGTTGGAGGCCAGCCTCATCAGGCAGCCTGGAAACAGCTCGTTAGCAATATTACGCTCACCTGGGCCTTCCCGGCTATAAGCCCAGGTGTTGACTCGTTCTCTCCCTTTCTCCAGCAGACATCCACTCTGCATTGTGATTTTGGTTTGGTTGGTTTGTTCTTTTTGTATGTCTTAATTAAAAAAAAAATTGAATTTCTTTTACTAAATCTGTTGTATGGACTGCTTCCTTGTCACATTCACTGAGTCAGTTGCAGTCAGACAGCAACTGGTTACATTTAAAGAAAAATAAAAAATAAAAAGTGACAACATTGAAAACAGTGAGTATCAGTCAATGGCTGTGATGAAGACAGTTTTAACAAAAATAACAGACACATGCTAACAAGATGTTAGCATGTCTCTTTGTGGAATTTGGATTAAATTGGAGAGTATCCATTGTTCATTGCTAAGGAGGAAATAGAGGATGCTTATAAAGCTTTGGTCCTTAGAACACATCTGTTTGTTGTTGCCTCTGTTCCTTCCTCTTGTCTTTTCCCTTTCATCCCAGTCTCATGCTAAAATGTCACCCACACCACTTCACAATGCAACAGGATTTTTACTGTCGCTCACTAGCTGATAGACATTTAAATAGAAAAACAAATCTACTTTTTCGAAAGGTCATGTGAAGGTCAAGGAGGCCCCATGAATTCTGCTTCATCCAAGGACTGTTTCATGTGGTATAACTGTGATGTTTAGGGATGAGCACCACAATAACTGTGGTTACTTTAAGTGTCCATGCTCTGAGAAACTGTGTTCTCCTAACAGGACTATACACTAGAGTTTTTCCACTTTCTATAGGTCCCAAAACAATAAGGAGATCACCTCATAAGTAAAACATAACAAAAAACAGGAACAAGTACAAACATCTTTTTTTTTTTTTTTAAAGAAAAGGTGATTATAATGGTTTTACAAATTGACTGATGTAAAGAAACCATTTTAGGGAGATTGTGAAACCAGATATGGGACCTGCCAGCTGTTGAGAGTGCTGAGCAAGTGCTCTCACACACACCTCTTATTCATACAAGTGTCACTCCCACCCTCCTCTGCCTCACCTGCAGGAAGACACGTCTGTGCACATAAAGTGCAGCCTCTCAGTATTTGGACAATGACACATTTACTTTTGTCTTGGCTCCAGCGCACTGGATTTCAAATGAAAGATTGGGTGTGTTTTCAACTACTTTTTTTATGCAAATTTTTCATTTCCACATAAAACTAGAATGACATAGAATTACAAACTATTGTGTGTGCCTCCACACACCAGTCAAGTAAATCTATATGGTCAGCACAGTTTCAAAGCGGGCACCCAAGATTTGTCAACAATTCAGTATCTGACGAAATGTCTCGCCTCCTATTTATGAGTTATGATGTTGGGTAATTGCCAGAAAACTGTTTTGCTGAACATTGTCATGGTGAAGCTGACTTTTGACCTATTCAATATAAAATGTCAGCATTTTATCAATATATATGATATAAGACATTTCTGTGAATTTTGCCATAATTAGCATATGAATTCTTGAGTTATGGTCAAATACATGATTTGTGAGGTCACAGTGACATTGACCTTTAACCTTCAATCACCAAATTCTAATCAGTTCATTTTTGTGTCCAAGTACATGTTTGTGCCAAATTTTAAGAAATTCCCTAACGGCAGTCTTTAGTCCTTCATGAAAATAGGACCTATGGACGTATATGTACATATGTACCCACATAGACACATAGAAGTATGGATGTACGGACATATAGACAAACGGATGTACCAACAAATGGATGGACAATCCTAAAACATAAAACCTGTGTGGAAACAACAAAATTTTGCAAAAAAAACCATTTGGCAGATAGAAAACATGGTGTATCAATTGAAGTTAAATCCAACTTGTGCAATAGACACAGATTCAATGAATGATGATGCACAATCATGACATATCGTCACTTTATAGGCCATTACAAACTCTGTCATAAGCACATGACAGCACACAGCTGTAATATTAGTTGTTGAAAACTCCCTTTTTCCATTGTTATGTGTGGTCTTTGTTATTATACATCCATTGTTTTCCTGTTCCTCTTCTAATCCTGTTGCACCTTCTTCTGCAGTAGCACTTGACTGAAGAATTAGCCCCACCTTTTCTAATGTCGAAGAACCAACTCCCAATACTTACATAACAGCAATAGATTGAAAAGTACAAGAATTCACATTCTCTTTTGCCAATTTTCTGAAATGTGTTTAAAATTTCACTACATTTGAAGGGAAACCCAACTATTGACAAGGTCAAAGTGCTGACTTTCAGCTTTAAGGGTATCACGTTGAATAAGCACTGTATTTTCCAGTGCAGTGGAAGAGGATAACAATAGGGTTATAGTTCATACACTGTTCACACAATATGTATGTAAACACTCAACACTCAGTTATAGTAATGCTAAAATCAGTACTTCACAATCATAGGCATAGATTTATCTCATATTCAATGTAATGGAGTGCAGAGCCAAAACATAAAGGAAAACCAAATAAGGACTGCATGTCTGTGTGGCAGCTCTAAAGAAAATGTGATACACCACAGTGCTAAACATGTCCTTGTCACAGCTTTTTTGGAACCTGCGTATACATGTGTATATTTACAAAAAAAACAAACAAAAAAGTGTATCTGTTTGAACATCAAATATCTTATCTTTAGACTGTATTCAATTGAATATATACTATGTGTTGAAAAATGTTTGCAGATCATCGCATTTTTTTTCTTCAATAACTGTGAAATCTCAATAATTCCTTTGCAAAAGCAAAAATAACGAAATAAAATATCCTGGGGTTTTTTCTTCAGGCATGTGGATGTGGTTTGGAAGGGTGTGGGATGCCATGTCATTTTCAGGGTGCTGTGCTGTCCATTAAACTTAGTGCCCTCTCATTAGTATAAACACTACCAGCAGGGGAGACGGGGTGTCAGCTCTAGGACCAATGTACAAAAATGTCCATTGAGAGCACACATAACAGAGGCAAAGGTACTGGTCTCAAATGTACTTCTGACAAAGCCGCAGGTTTACATGTACGACGCTAACGTTTTTTCCTTCTGGCAATGTTTTGTCCAAACACAGATCTGCTCATTATTGTTAAAATGACGGAGAGATTAAATGAACCTACCCAACAACACCCAGGCCTCTCCCAAAAAACAGTAAAACAGCCTTTGGTTTTCTGTTGTAAACAGACTCCTCCTGCTGGGAAGTTTCCATGCCACAGGGAATGCCATGTTCCCTGAAAGCCTCATCACCATCATCATCATCATCAACTTAACATATCTGTTAAGTGCAAAGTGTCTGAAGTATAAATGGTGCTTTTGTCAGCAACCATTACATTTCTCCCTAACTCGGGACAACTTTAAACTATGAAAAAGGGTTGAAGAAACTTTGAATAATACAACATGTCACTATGTAGTCATAAAAACAGTGCAAGTAACTTGTATGTATATTCAGATTTATTATCTAGTTCACAGTATAAAAATACTTTTTTGTTAAAAAACTAACACATTTACAGTATGTTAGTGGTCTATTAGATTGCCACATACAAATGCAAAAAGTCAATTATATTTGACAAAACAATCTCAAATCAAAAACTTGTTTGGTCACTTTCAACAATGTTATACAAATTTCACAGAGACCTTTTAAGAGTGAGAGGCTCCAAAAGTGAAAGGTCCTACGCAGGCTTGGGCGATATCACGGTATTATGTATACCAGGTTATTGACTTATCCAACTAGTTTGGTTTTCAATGACATAAAAAATGCAGCACAACCCAGAGGTCAGTCTCTGCTGGTGGAACAGGAAGCTGAGCTGACAGACAGCCGACTTTACAGGATTGTAATGAGCTGCAATGGCAGAGAGACTGCAGAGGAAAACAGCACAATTTACATAATAACTCAGTGAATAAGGGTTTATTTTCGACCACACTAGAGTTGGTGATTGTTTTAACTTTTGTACTTGACAATGCTCTGGCCTTACTGGAGATATCTGGATCACATGAGTCCGAAACAATGTTACGCAGCCACAACTGAACTCTAATTTAACAAATAGTATAATACTAATATTATTAGTGTAGCCTAATCTTTATCTGCAAACAGAATTAAAAGCCATGCAAAAAAAGCTCCCCTTAAAGGAGCCAAAACGCTCATCCTCAGATTTATGGAGGAAAAGTGTTTTGACTCGAAACATTACTTATTTTGCAGAATAAAATCCTTTGAGGGGAGCTCCCCAGTGTGCAGACCTCTATCTTTTCACATTTTGGTTTATCTTGGATCCATCACCCACTACGGGATGTGCGTGTCTTATTTTTGAATCTCTTTGCAATGTTATGACTAAAGCCTCAAACTATTCAGTACAGTCCCACTATTAATCCCAATATCAAGGGTGTGAGCCTAAAGAGCCAAGGTGTGTCTGGATATATTATTAGGCACAATGTTAAATGACAGATAAACACTGTGTCAAAAAACTGCCGACCTTTTAAGTTCTTCAAAATCAAAATATGTAAAGGGACACCTGAGCAAAACAAAACAATGTCTGACATCAAACTGGGATAAGATAATCATATCTCCATATAGTTTAGGCCTAGGCAAACTAAGGTAAGTCTTTTATTCAACTGAAGTCCTAAGCCATTGGTTACTTTGTTAAGCCCTTGAATTGTACTTAAAGTAAGCCTACAAACAATGGCTGAATACTTAAACATTCATTTTACAGTCCTTTCATCTATCAAGCCAACCCAAAACCTCAAATACCAGAAGTCAACTGGACTCAATATTTTTTTGAAAACTTACTCCGTTATTGATCCATGAACTCACAATTCAGTACACCAACAGTTTGCTTAATGTCATTTTGGCACCAACTGCCTGAAACAGACAACAGAAACTTCACCTTATTTCGCTTCTGTTTTTCTTTTTTTTTTTCTCCCTTTCAGAAGATATTCAGAAGATAACGTACATGCATAGCTCAGCACAGGAAACCATGTGTGTTTGCACAAACACACCCATGTCCAAACATACTTTAACAGTACAACCTTCAGGCCTCGTACAGTGGAGTAACAGTGCCATCTTTCCACTGAATGAGGATTTCTCCTCGCTGTAAAGTTGGGGAGGAGTGTGGGAGGCGCATGGCATGCTCTGTCAGCGGGGCCCTTTCGCTGGGCACCGGGGACCCAGGAACACTCACCTCTGGCCTCGGTGTGTACGACTTCAGCACACACACCACCTTCTTCCTTCTGACAAAGCAAGAGAGAAAAAGTGGGTGGAAAAGTTACTACATTTTGTTTTGTACCATAGCTTTTTGAAGTCTTCTCCTCTAATATGGTTTGGTGACATCGCACTGTCTCTTCATCCAGCTTTTTTTTTTTTTTTAATGAAGGTTAAATAACTTGTTGTTGTTGTTGTTGATTTAAACAGATTTCTATTGGCTGTGGTTAATGGATGTGGGTCTCCAACGTATACAAATCAGGTTAGGTAGACTTGTTGTCTTTTCAGTATGCACTTGTCCACTGTCTGCTTTAATTCACATTCTTGTGTTTAAATTAATGAACTACTCTGAAATGCAAAATGTTGTCAAATGCCCATCTTACATTATCAGAGACTAAAGTGATGTCTTAAGATTGCTTTTTTTCAGACAAAAATCTCAATGTCACTAATTTACAATGACAAACAGACAGAAATAGCAAATACTAGTTTTACAGAAGCTGTTACTAATAAAATTTCGTGTATTTTAACATATAAATGATTATTTTATGAGCAAAATGCAAATATATTTATATTATGTTGGTCACCTGCTTGATTAATCCACTTATCTTTTCCATAGTAAATCCAAATAAACAAAATATGTACTGTAGTGTATTTTGTGTGTATGTGTGTGTGTGTGTGTGTGTATCACTAACCTATTGGAGTACACTTGGAGAATAAGAATCACAGTCCCCAGGACCAGGGCCAAAGAGCTCAGCACAAGCATGGTTATCTTCCAGCCCATCCCTTTATACACATGCACACATGCACAAGCAACACATGATTCTTTTTAGACAACCCGCATTTGAACTCATATTTACCTCTTTCTAAGTTACAATTCTTGTTCAAGCATTTGTATTTCTGTCAGACTCTGAAGCTGAAAATAAAAGCCCACTGAAACTCCTTTGCAAACATTGCAACACACCCACCATAAACTTTGCTCAGTTTTACAATCATCCATCTCCACCTAGTGGTGGAAAACTAACTACATCTATACTGAATAAGGGAGATTTGCGCACTGCATCGATGTTAGTCTACATGAAGTATTGTGGTGTCAAACACTTCCACTGATAAAACTGGACGTATAAAGGATACATTCAATGCGATGATAGTTGACCAAACATACCATAGTCCATACTGAAGAAAACCATGGTGGGGTCTGCAGAGGTGGTGTTCAGGAAGGAAAGAGGCCCATCCATTCCAGTGTATGTTTCTGTGACATTGATGGTCATTATACCTTCAACTGGGAAGGCTGTGGGAGAAAAAAAGAAACATGTTAACAACAACTGAACTATGACCAAAACTGATCATAGGTTTAATTTCTTCTCTCTTTTGATAAAGGAAACAATAGTTGTTTTTGTCCATCTCTAGCAGTGAGACAGAAATCACTTCATGCAGGCCCAGCCCCGTGTAAAGACAACATGAATCAGTATTGTGATGATGCTGTTTCATGGAGTAGCTGGCTGCATTCCAGGATGTGGAAAATATTGATTAGAAACTGCACTTGACTAAATTGGATCACCAGGCTAAAAGCAGGCATGTTGTAATACAATCTGCAGCCCACAGCAGAATACATCAAGATCCAGCAAATATTAAATATAGCTTATGGACTTTTGAAACACAAAAACTATCCTAATGAGCTAACAATATGTGGTTTTTTCCCTACTTTTACATGTTTCAGCCCTCAGGCTATACTTTGCACACATTTAATTTTAATCCCAATCATTGTCCAAAATTCATATTATAAAGGCTCTGAAATGTGGCTGACCAAGGTTAACCATTACAATGAATGGGAAGAGTGACATCCTGTAAAAGCTTCTTATCAGTGCACTCAAAAAAGATCAGCTGCTGAATAGCAACCTTTTCAATGAAAGAGAGATGACCTAATTTATTTGTTTTATGATGGCAATGCTCACTTGATCATGTTCTTAGTTTGATTTTCTGACACCATAGCTTGTCAAAGTAATGTTTTTTTTTTATGTCAATGTTTAGATCCATGGGCCTGTTCCATGACTACCACCCAGAAGAGTTTCGAAAATGGCAAGTGCTTGCAAAAGGCAGTACTATAAAGCAATAATCTACTTTTTTTTCTCTCCAAATAATCTACAGTAATATTAGAATAAATAATAAAGAATAACATGATGCATTTTCTGCAAATAAACATTTATATTGCAGTGGCATGACCTGACACCACTAGCTGTCTGGAATGTCAGCATATTATCTCAAAACTCATGATATGACTGAAAAATGGCCAGCAGTGATGTCAGGTATTTACATATGGAATTGCCAGTAAATTTGTAAATTTGTAAATTTGTGGGGCGTTAAACTGGCAAAGTCACTGTCTGCCTTTTTAAGGAAGTGTATTTTTCTTTAATAAGACACACTGTAGGAAGACAGCATTAACTACTGCTTGTGAGGTACTTTTAGGTCCTTACGTGGTACAGACTGTTTGTGTGTATTAGAGATGGCACTTGGAAAAATTCCACGTTCCAACGACTTCCCCAGATTGTGGTGAGGTTGGTGGTGGTTGTGTTTGTTGTCTCTCCCATTGCACAGTGTCTGGTTGTCAAGTGTCCGCCACCTGCTGCCAGGCTTGCAAAGAAACACAAGATAAGGTATAGACTAACTCTTACTAGGTCTACAAAATTCATTTCCTCCCTCATGTTTAGATAGTTTTGAACTTAATTGATTAAGGACCTTTCCTGTTCCCTTTCTAAAATATTCTTACCTGCTTATGTTCCCTTGAAAGGAAGATCAAAGTGGATTCTTGAGTGGCACTCAGGTGCAGACCCCTCCCTACTAAAGTCAGGTGACCTCTCTTGGAACAGGACCATACCTGGCTGCCTGTATCTCTGCCCATATTTACCACTGCCACTTCAGCATCAGTCTCATCACTTTCAGCTCGAAAGAGGCAGGGCTGCAGGTGGACACCTTCATACTGCTCTCCTGGTGCAGTTAAACACTCCCCAGTATGGTGATTTCTCAGAGCCTGGCTGTGTGATAGCCAATGCCATTCTTGGAAAGCTGAATATGGTCTGCATTCACCCAGAGATACTCTTCCTCCTGTAGTTCCTTCCTGTGCCTGCAGACATTTACCCAGCAGCTTGTTCTGAATCTTAATGCCAGGCACCTCTGTGATGGAGACAGAAAAAAGGCATAGTCCAAGCTTGAGTTTTAACTCTTAATCATAAATATATATATTATTTGCTGTTATTTGGGGAGGGAGCTAAGTCAAAAGTTGTAAAATTATTTCAATTACTATTTTGTAATTTTTTTGTAAATTTGGGGGAAGAAAATCATGCAAGTCAGAAGATCAGAGTTTAATGTATATTATCATTTGGCAAAATGTATGTGATATTATATTCTGCAAACCAGGGAAGTCACCTTAGGGATGTTGACTGGCAAAAAAACACGGAGGTAATTTATCAAGTAGGCTATGTAAAATGCCAGCTGTCAAATACTAAACGAGTGTGAACTAAAGGCAATGAGAAAATCATCCCAAAAGAAGAGCATGTAAACCCAAATCCCATTAAAGAGATGGCAATTTAATATTTAATTGTTCCTGGCAAACATGTGTTTCAAAATATTATCTCAATGGTTTAAAAAGTTGGTGTCTTGTAATACTTAGCTCTATTCGGCATACAACTGACACAGAAAAAGACGCCTTTGTTCTATCTCTTAACACATTTTTCTCAACGTAATTTACGCTGTTTATGTAACGTTAGCGTAAACTCCGCTTTCAGCAGATAACGTTAGCTAACTACACTATTTTGGTTAAACAATTAAGGGGACATAAGTTAAAGTTAGGTAAAACGAGTTAAATGTGTTATTTAACTTAAATTAGCGTCAACAGTGTAACGCTAGTTACCTAACGCTAGCTTAGACTTGGAAAGTGTCTTTGCACTAACTTTGAGATACGAAGAATAGCTGTCTATCGCAACAATTTGTTAAGTTACAGCTAACGCAGAAAACGTGGAAAAAGTTAACGTTGGTATCCGTTTTCTTTGCCTTTAAATCACCGTGTTCTCAATTTGAGCCATTTGGAAATCAAACGATCGACTGCGTGACAAAGTGCAGTTATGTCTGCTCACTAACTCAAACAAATATAACTTTTTTACCTTGTAAAATGACGAAGACAAGAAAATAAACACACGGCAGTCTTATTCCCATGATGGCGATGACAGGCACAGACAGTCTCCTGTGACAAAACATCTATTCAGCAACAGAGGCAAGTGCAAGTGGGTGGGAACAAAACTTCTTGCAACCTCCCTCTTTGCATCCATCACTGAGCTGGATAGATGAATGGAGGACCCATACATTCCTCCCCATAACTCTTAAGGGCAGGCATGTCCAAACTTTTTGAATGGGGTCTGGATAAGATAAAATGAAAATATTTTAGGGGTCAGCTGCTTCGAGCATCATGCGGGTTACTTAAAAAAATACAAATGAGACAAACACAACAGTTTCACCTTTCAGTGAAGAAGAATTCGCTGCCAACTGAAGACTTTTTTTTGCTGTAGGGCTCTTTATTGGCAAAAATCTAGCGATATGATACATTAGACCACACAGGTTACGATTCAATATATCAAGACATATTTCAATACTACAAGGAAGGTGATGTATTGTGGAAGCCCATTTTAATTTAATTTTAAGAAAAACTGGCTTAAAGCCCACTCCACCATATTTATAAAAATTTGAGTAAAAAAAGTTTATCTTGTTTTTACTGCAACCAGAACAGCAGGATCTGCATTTATTGCAGCCCCTGTAACATGCAAGGCCTAGCCTATTGTGTCTTATGGTGGAATGGCAGTCATATGACTGACAACATATGCCTGCTGTCTGGAAGTCAGCAGTTTAAACTTTATTGATTCTCAAAAACACTATCATAAAAACATTAAGTTGTGATAAGCCTACTAAAGTGTATTTGTATTTTCGTTTAACCAACAGTTAGTTCCCATCAAGCAATTGGTGGAGTGGTATTCCAGAGTGCTGATTTACAGTACAATAGCACTGAGACTTCTAACTCTTTATGTATCACTCCGCTTTACGGTTGTTCTTAACCGTTAATTGGGCCTACGTTAACGCTCTGGAGGCCTATAGTGTGTCCCTCTGGAGTTGCCGTATGGCAGGAAAAAAGTAATGGGGAAAACTTCCACTCTTTTCGGGGCTTGTTGTGCGGGAGTTTTGGTTAAGTGAAACAAAATGGCAGCAGTTGCAGATGGGGCTGCTACAGGTTCTTTCGTCCCGTTTATTGTTTTATTAGTTATCCAGTTAGGCGAAACCAGTACGCTCGGTTACATTGGTGTTGGCGGTGTACTTAAACAAGCCGCTGAGAAGGCTTTTCTGTGGACCTGTGGAGCGGCCCTTACCCTCACTATTGTTTCTAGCTTAGCTGCCGCAGTATAGCTAGCTGGCTAACGGCGCGCGGTGCTTCAAGACTGCACAATTACGTTGTAAAAGTGTGGCGCGGAGATGATGAGCCTTTCAAAATGGACACGGGATGTTAGACAGACACTGGCCTGGCAAGACCTCCCTCACCTGCCCTCTCCGTTCACTGGCGACAGGGGCCACAATTTCCTCAGGAAGTGGCTGTCAGCGCGAGTTCGAAAGGCGGACACTGCAGTAAGTCAAGAGAAACACACATACAACAGTCTACTACAGTTAAATGACTCTGTTTCACTGGAAACACACAGATAAATGTACATGATACTACGCAGCTGCCCTGCGCATAACATGTAGACCTAACTGAGTTCCAAGCTAATTTGCAGGAAAAAGTTTTGTGTTGCTAGGCAACAGCTGTCACTTTAAGCGGGAGCGGAAGTATTTGTGTCGGCGGAGCCAAAAAATAATTAACTGAGTAAACAAATCATAATCTGTTGTCGTATTACTGTTTACTACTAAATGACACTTGTTGAGCCGCTGTATAAAAGCAATATCACAGAGAGGGAGTGCTGTTGTACTCTACTCTATTTAATCACAGCTGTGATTATCTTCGGCATATTGCTTAAATACCCCTACTCTGCTGTGGCCATGGCTGCTACCTAGCAGAAAATATATGCTGTTAGGTTACCATTCGTTTGCTTGTGCGTTGTCTGTGTGTTGTTGATGAAAACACATTAGTTCTGCCTGCGTGGTTCCTACCGGATAGACATCGACTAACAGCGCGATTATCCTGCCATCCTGAGGAAAAATTTTAAAATGATCTGGCTTTATTGACCAATAATGTGCGGAGCCACATGTAGGACATTTTGAACAACAAGCTGAGGGTCGTTTCAAATCTGTCCGAGGTGCCATGATTGCCCCCTAGGCCAGAGTTTGGACATGTGTGCCTTAGGGCATGCGTAACTACCCAAGTGTGGATTTCCGTAGACATGTTCTGTTATGCTTCAGTGATTTAATCAGTCCCTTAAATGTTAAGAGTAACTTGCTTTGAATGCTTCCACTCATTCCCATTGCTACTTCTACTCTCATTTGTTTACTGTTTTCTTTTACTGTCTTTTATTACTCTGTTTATCCCTGTGGTATGCAGGCAAGAAAATGTGTTGACAACCTGTGCCACAACTCCATGGACTACCAATTAGATTTAAAGAGCATAAATCTGTTATAAGAAGAAAACAGTGTTCTGAGCTGAATAGGATTGTCCAATCGTTACTGTGAGGAATGGGACAGCTTTTGGGGCCTGCATGGTCACATGATGTTTTTCAGTATCATGATGCAACACAAAGCATGTGAAAGGCTTTGATCAAAATAAACATTCAGTGGACGTAGCATTATGCAAACTGTATTTTCTAACATAATTTAGTTTTATTTCAGTAATATTAAACACAGTTCCCTTTTTGCATGCAATGCTTTAAGTAACTTGCTCTCTGTAAAACATTTAAGAACAACTGACAACCATACCCTTTGGTTTGCACCTTGAGCAACTTAAAGCTTGCTTATAGAAAAAAAATAGTTCAGTTAAAGGGCATTGCAATTATTAAATAAACATCTGCAATAAAAGCAAGGAACCAAATGAAAAAAAAGTTTAATAAAACCTGAAAATGTTCTCACTTACAGTGAAATTAATAAGACAGGTCATTTTTATCCAGAGCATAACTGTAAAAATGTTAAACAGTAGTACAAATATAGAGCACAGTTACACATTTGTAACACCAAATGTTTTACAAATACTATTGTTGAAGCAGAGATGGAGCAGTATCTGGGTTTAAAGCTGCACAAAGCTGCAGTGGAAAAGCATATGAAGCAGCCTGATGTGGCCACAGGTTATCACAGCCATTTTTTATGTACAGTAAAACTTGTTATTCATGTTATGGGTCCATAATAATTGTTGCTAAGTGTTGTAGGCTATATTATGTTGCTTTTATCTTTTCTTCAATACTGCTACAACAGTAAAATTTCCCACCAGGATTAATACAGAACTCTATTTATCCGTCTTATGTTTGCGTATTGAGTTGGATCTAGTGCTGGGTATTAATGAGCACAGACGCGTGAATATAGACGGTACAACACTCTGACATGCTGAGCGTGTCTGTAAGCTGAGTGAGAAGTACTAACTAGTTACTGGCATTGTCATAATAGCATGCATTGGTGCTCATCGTAACCACCTTATGCTACAGCATAAGCGCCTAAACCTGAGGACACAGGATAAGGTCACATAGGGAAGGCAGGGGGAGGGAAGTCATTGTTAATTGGGGCCCCTGCAGCACAGTAAGGCCCCACAGCCTCCCCAGGCTGAGGGGGGACAAAGCTAGGAGGAACGATGACCAGTGGGAACACCACCTCTGGGTCAGTAGCAAAACTGATGTCCAAATACACCTGGGAAACACAAACAAATGAAGAAGTAAAATCTGTCTTCATCAGAGTGTCAAAGACACTGGTACCATTAGTCAAAGGACTTAATACAAGAGTGTTTTGAATAAAAAGTCTTTACTTACAGGAAAGGTTCGTCAGACAGAAAAGCAGTCCAAACACAGGCAAAAGTATCTAAAAACTTAAGGCAAGGTCTCAGTCAAGAAATAAAAGAATAGTCTGATAAACACTATTAAAAAAGGACTTAAGGTTGGAACACTCACTGAAGGAGGAAAGATGAACTGGTAGTGAGAGAAGGGAACAAACAGACTACACTAGGGAAGGAAGGATAGTGAAGCATGTGTGCAACTAATCAGGAAAATATATAACCTTAAACAGCAGACCTGGACACAGAGAGGATTTAAAACAAACTGCCATTTATGGAACTACTAAAACCACATCATGTAGCAAGTTTCTTCGGTGCACTTTGGCGCCCACTGAAGGGCAACACCACTATTATAAAATACACATAGTGCTGGTATGCCTTCCCCTTAATAGGCAACTTGCATTTGTGAGAGGCCAAAGAGCGATGTCGACTGGCAAGGTACAGGAATATTGCTAGATTTTAAGCAAATATAACTAGCATGTTCTAGCATCTACAGCCCTGTTTGCATGTGGAGTAGGGGTGTATTTAAATTAACTGTTGCCATTGTGTTTATAAGCTGTGGCTTAATGGCCAAATTGAGGAGGGTAATTTATTACATGCTAGCTGAGATAGGTTTGTAAGGTTTTAAACTAACAAGGCTTACTTGTAAATCGACATGTACAGAGATAGCAAAAAGAGCAAACTGGTTTCTTTTTAGCTGGCAG
Source organism: Plectropomus leopardus (assembly GCF_026936395.1). Taxonomy (NCBI): domain Eukaryota; kingdom Metazoa; phylum Chordata; class Actinopteri; order Perciformes; family Serranidae; genus Plectropomus; species Plectropomus leopardus. Next base: position 23,586,958 of record NC_142179.1, read on the forward strand.
CTGGTGTTTGAAGAAGTACTGTTGAACCACACACACTTCGCAAGAAAACCACAGCTCTGTGGCCAAGTTATATACTGCTGAAAGCAGGTTCCCAGGGTGCTGTGTGGGAATGTAAAAGAGACCATTGTCCCAAATGTAAGTTAGTTACTATTAGATCGACTTCAAAGCTGCTATCTTTAGGTGGAAAAGCTACTCAGTGTTGCTTTCTGTAACCATGCAGTCTGATAAACATGATTATTTCTGGTATTATATGTGTATACATCATGTTATACTTTAGTTTTATAAGCTTTGGTGCTGTTATGTTGTTCATGATCATTGAAGCATGTGATCTATCAAAAGAATCATCTGTTACAACTTCTTAAATGCCAATAGTTGCAAACAAAAATCTTACTGAGTTGATGTAACATCACTATTTCATTGCTACTTACCTTGAGGAAATGTTCAACTGAGATTAATTCACAATTATGGAGACTGTGGGTGACATCATCAGGAATCTCCAGTTGGCAGGACACAGTTTCCTCTGAATTCACGGCGATAGTCTCCCCAACCATTTTGCAAAGACTTTTTTCACTGGGGTTAGTGGAACCACTGGCACGGTACACTGTTTTCTGCTGTAAACTGAATTTGGGCTTCATTTTTTTGGAAGAGGAGTTGCAGATTTTGGCAACAACAGATAAAGTGTCACCTATCAAAAACAAATCATAACATCTTAATATGCACCCTTTTTTTCTGGAAAAATGTCACCACACACAAAGATATATTTAACACATATTCACAGTAAGAAGGTTTTGCAAACTTGTCAATAAAGCATATGCATATATACAATCTACAAAGCTGTACAGTATCTAGTATATACTGACAATACATAGTATTTTATGTCTTACATCGACACTTGGTTGTGTTCCTTGTAAGACTGACTTTACCTGGAGAGCACACCTTTGTGTTAACAGTAGCAGACATTTGAACTTGTCCTTTGGAGAAAACCCCCATCTCTTTTTCCACTGAACCAGACTGGGGACACTAGAACAGATCATAAAAACAAACATTTCATATCAACTCAGTGCCTCATACAGCTGAAATTCAAACTTCAGAAGAAATACTGGCATCTTGCTAGCTTTAAGATGATGATGAGCAGCACTGTATGCTCTCTGTCTTCTCTAATGGGCCATACAATCAAAGGAATCAATACACCGCACCACTCTCCTCACTCCCAGCGCCACTCCTTTTAGCGGAACCCAATCCATTTCCTGTTTATTCAAACAACTGGTTTGTGGTTTCTTCTGTTTCTCAACATGTTGCAATTTTCATAATATAATATCTCAGATTACAGAAGATCCTTTTGCCTGCCTCCTCCATTTTACAGACTATTTAAGTATAGTAAATCGCCGTTATGTTTGAAATTTCTCCATGCCAGACTTCACTAATCATTGTTCAGACACATTCTGTATAAAATTGTTTTCACACTTAACTCTTTATTGCTGCCTTTCCGCTAAACCCTTTAATTTTTATTTCAATTTAAGCCACCTGACGCTTAAGTCTAGTATCTTGTTATCCAAAATATTTTTCATTAAAATGTATGAAATTCATAACATGTTTTTATTGTAGTAACCCACATACCATGACCTGCCCAATGTGTGAAAGGGACTTTGAAACAAATCTGAACTCCTGTTGTACTTTGGTAGGCCACCGCCAGCTCCTGGACATCTTTGCTTCAAGCACATAGACAGTTCTTCCATGAATCCCCTTGAAGGATGATGGCATATCCCTGTAAAATATAACCAGTCCAAATATGCAGTTATTTATAAAATCAAAAGATGGCAACATAGGATAAAATGTTAGATGCTAGAAATTGCTACTCACCCCTGTGGGATTTGAAGCCTGAATTTAAAGCGATGGATTCCTTCGGAAAGTTGAGTTCCTGCAAAAGATGTGAGATGATTAACACTTTCTGTAGAGACTTTACAAATGAAGAAGACTCTATTTACTGATCTTGATTCATGTAGGTTTACTGTGTGCTATGGGGTCAGTGAGATTTTGAGACTCTTATGGTTCTAGGAAGCATAACTTGCAGACTATAATGTAGCTATGACATACAAGTAGATAACACTCATTTGTGATGCACTTCAGGGGTGTGGTTGTCGTGGTTTTAAAAACTGAAGGAAACAGTTTTGATGTTGGTGTTGTCTCAGTCTCCATCTGCCATCACTTATAACATGCTAACTGCTTTTCACTATGTTTTTTAATCTGGTTATATATATATTTACTATTTATTAGTAATATGTTTGCATATATACATACATAACCATTATATTTAATCGTTGTAAAATTCCTGTGCAATGTTCTGCCGTGCTATAATTTTCACTTACTATATATTTCTATATATTAAAGTAAAAATGCTGCACATTGCGTCTGTATTACAGTTATCCTGTGCAACTATAAATCATGGACATACAGTATCTGTATAAGTGAAAAGTGAAATTATACAGATATATATATATTTTTTTAAATCTGTAGTAATTTCGATTTTTGCAATAACTTTTGTTATGCTTCTCCTATTAAAAACAGGCTACATGTCTCATTATCTAAAATAACATTATGTCCAAGTGGTCAAGTGAGCAAGTAAATCATACTCCGACACATGTATTCACCATACCAGTCTCCGGTACCAGGTACTTTTTGTCTTTGAAGTATCTCCTGTGTGCGCTGTATGATTTCTTGTTATCTCCGCTGCCTCGTGTCCAGCTCACGTTCGTGTCCCCTTTGGCTTTCACGAAAAGCCCTTTCAATTCTGTGTCTTCTGTCAGTGTAAAGCTGACTGTGCCTGCGATGGTATCTCCTTCAGAAAAAGTGCCCTCTTCATTGAGAAATTCATAAACGAGGTTTAAGTCCTTAATCGGAGACATTTTAGCTGTGTTGTCAGTGCTCTGTTTCTTCCACTTGTGGCTGCACGGCACGAAGGATAACTGTCAGCTGCCTCCTACAGCTGGGTGTGGCTCTGCCCAGAGACTGCGAGAGAACCATCACTATTGTTTCATGTGAGGCAATTCAACATTTATTTAAACAATTCAGATATTACAAAAGCATAATGTGCAACAGGCTATTCGGTTTTACACAATTTAAGATGATTATTTATTAATGTGGAGTCTCCGGGGTCTTCCTCCCAAAGTCCAAAGACATGCATGTCAGGTTAATTGGTGACTCTAAATTGCCGTAGGGGGGGCATGTGAGTGTGACTGTTGTCTGATTATATGTGTCAGCCCTGCGAAAGTCTGGCGACCTGTCCAGGGTGTACCCCACCTCTCGCCCAATGACAGCTGGGATAGGCTCCAGCCCCCCACGACCCTTACGAGGACAAGCGATTACGGACAATGCATGAATGAATTAATTTATTAATGTAATTGGATTTTTTGCTGGTATGAATGAAATTTTAAGTCATTTATTTATAAAGACAAAAGTAAATAAGTAGTAGTAGTAGTAGGTTGACAAAAACTTGGTACCCTATTAAAATCAACAAGTCAGAGAAAACACCAGCAGTTTATAAGTATAACAAATAAGATATGCAAAGTATTGTTCAATAAAATGGACAGAAGTAGTTGTCTCCTGTTAAACTCAACAGACTGGAAAATGTTAAGAAATGTTTAATTGGTCACTTTGTTAAATGCTTTTATAAATAATCTATTGCTTTTATAGCCCATATAAGTGTTAGTATTTTGCATCATAATTAACAAACTCATTTTGTCATTAACTATACATTCTAGTGTTTTGCATCAGATTTGCCAAAAGCAGATAATGGGACCAGCACACACCAGTGGATGGGTAAACAGGTGGTGGTGCTGAATACTTTTAGGCTCCTGGGTATCCATAACTGCCTGAGTGTGGGGATGCAGGATAAAATAATGTTGCTTGTCGCTGTTGCTTGGGCTCATGCGCACCTTTAAGTGGTACTCCACTGAGATGATGTCACATTTCTGGTTTGTTTGCATTAGGTCAAGAGGAATCTTCATCGCACATCTGACATCCTTCTGTGTTTGAGATTCAGTGCAGTTATAAATCATTTGTGGATATGATTGCAGTCACCGAAGCCACTGAAAACTGTATGCTTTGTAAAATAAAGTGATTTGCTGACTGTGGCTCCTCTGAAAAACTTATGGAAAAATAACTAACCACCACTCGAGTGACTGGTTAAATCACAAAGTAGTCCCACAATATTTTCAGTTAAAAAACTTTATTTACTGACAGGGTGTACCGGAGTAACTGTTGTTGTTTACATACATTTTCTGATAAGAGAGGAATAAAAACCATAAGACACATGATAATAATAATAATAATAATAACACAAACCATTAAATCAGTCATTGTGAGTCTGAATGGCATGCACTGCTATGAACAGCACTTCCATAAGGTGAAATCATGAGGCCACAATGGTGCCAGCCACCAATATTGAATAATCCCCTGAAGGGAACAGCTGACAGCTAGGCAGCAATTAACAGTTAAGATATTTAAAGCTATTTAACCTACAACTGATTCCATGACGACTGGCTATGAATACAATATATACTATTATAACTAACCAAACTTGCAGAATAAATGTGAATTAAAACAATACAAGTTTACAAATGGCAGAGCAGAGACGTATTGAATGTGGTTATATTAAGCAAATGCTCTATACAGATGGAAGCTAACACTGCAGACACTCATTTGGTCTTAAGTGGGCCTAATTAGCACTGCTAGCAGTAGCCAAAATGAAAAGGATACTAGAATGCATAAAATATACATAAAATACATAAAACAAATTAATTAATAAAATATGTAACCTAATGTACACATGTACAGGTCAGAAGACAAACAAAACAGTCAAGAACAAACATAGCAGCACCTGTTTTGGGCTAATTAAGAGGATGGAGTTAACTGGATTCACAAGCAAAAGTGAAGACAAATTCCTGCTTCTGTATGGTGCATGTGCAATTGTGCACAAGGTTTACTTCCAACTCAGAGTCTCTCTGACAGCCTCTCATCAGCAGCTAACCCAGTAGCACAGCTGAAAACCCCTGAGTCAAAGAACAAGGGGGCCGTTGCGCAATAATGGACTCATTTAGTTGCTGACCCTGTAGCACAGCATACCTACAGCAATGAGCAGTGAGTAGCCAGGCTGGGTAGATTATTCAAACTGAAAGACTTATACGACTTAAAGCTTGCTCAAAGAAGCAAACTAGTAAACAAAAATGTTCTTTTGCATAATTTGGGGAATTCTCATCTGAAAGACTATTTAATACATTTACTCTTAAACAGTTTAGTATTCCATATCCATAATTTCAGTCTTAGAAAATCTTTTTCGAAATGTTTTTTATGTGCCCACTGAAAATGTTTAAATTAATCATTTGCTATACATAATGTCAAGTGTTTGGTTGCTGCTTTCAACACCATACAGGCGTTAAAAATTGAATCGTGTGTTCAGGATGCATGAAGCTGGAGGTGAGAGAACAACAATATGAAGCGATTAAGCTTGGGATAATATGCTAGCAAAACCCTCAGTCTATTTTCACCACTGCAGTTATTTTGATTTGACATCAGAACACAAACTTTACGTACCAAACAGGAGCTGTCTGTATCATGTATAAGTCATGGTTATTTGTCTTCTCTGTAAAGTTCAGCTTTTTTTATCTGACCCTGTTGTACTGAAGGTGTCCTGAGCAGGAGGGAAAATAGACATGTAAGATGGAGGTGCATCTGCCTGTTGAAACAGAGGTGGAGCAGTCGGGGTTTGATGCTGCGCTGTAGATGAAGCTGCAGTTGGAAACCCGTATGGAGCGGCCTGTTGTGGCCATGGATTATTATAACCACTTGTCATGTTTGCAGGCAGAGTGGGATATAGTGCTGGGTTTCCATAAGCACCTGAACCTGCTGGTGCAGGATAAGGTCCAACAGGGAAGGCAGGGGGAGGGAAGTCGCTGTAACTTGGGGCCCCAGCAGCCCCAGCTGGATAAGGCCCCATAGCCTCCCCAGGCTGAAGTGCAGCAAAGCCGGGAGGAACGATGACCAGTGGAAACACCACCTCTGGGTCAAAGGCAAAACTGATGTCCAAATACACCTGGAGAACATGAACATGTACAAATGTAAACTCTGTCTCCATCGAAGATGTTTGAAGCAAATGATAATTGCAGCTGTTAATTACCTTGATGGTGCAGTCTGATTGATCATTGTTATTCACTATTTATACAGCACTTCATACTGTAATTTTATAAGACACTGTTATATTGTTTATGATCATTGAAGCGTGTGATACGAGCCAAGAACTGCCTGTGCTACAAATACTTCATTATTTGCTAATTACTTTCTGAGTTGATGTCAGATCACAATTACATTGTTACATACCTTAAGGTAATGTTCAACTGAGATGATGTCACAATTTTGAACAGTGTAGATGATATTGGCAGGAACTTGCACTTGGCAGGACACATTTTCCTCTGAGTTCCCCGTGATAGTCTCACCAACCGATTTCCACAGACTTTCGACACTGTGTTTGGAGCGAGCTTGGGCATGGTACGCAATTCTCTGCTCTATACTGAATTTAGGCTTCATGTTTTTGGTGGAGTTGTTGCTGATTTTGGCAACAGCAGACAATGTGTCACCTATCAAAAATACAAAAATAGATAATAACATGGGGGGGGGGGTTGAAAGAATGTTACCACACAATAATTAAACACACATTACTGACTCCATGTATGTGTTTTACTAAAGCCTGTGCGTATACTGAAACTAGCTTAAACTTGTTTTGAGATATGATAATCATGCTAACATTAATACCTGAACAATGGAAGTTGACTGAGTAATGACACAATGCTACAAACATTTTGTGTCCACATCAACACTTGGTTGTGTTCCTGTGACTTTACCTGGAGAGCAGAACTTTGTGTTCAGGGTAGCAGACATTTGGACCTTTCCTTTATGGAAAACCCCCAACTCTTTTTCCACTGAACCAGACTGGGGACACTAGAAAAAAAATTCATGCACACAAACATTATTTCATTTTAATTCAATGTCTCATATGGCTGAAATACAAGAAGGAAATACTGTCATCTTAATGGTTGAATATAGGATTGAGAAAAACTGTATGCCCTTTCTTGACTCCTTTTGGCATAATCCATTCTTTATCCCGTTTATCCAAACAACCGAATGATTCTGTTTGCTCAACTTATTCCATGTAATATCGTATGGTATTTCCAGTTACAAAGGGTCCTGCTGCCTGCCTCCTTCATGTTACATTTACGCATAGTGCACAACTGTTGTGTTAGAATTTCCTCTATGGCAGACTTCATTAGACTATGTTCAGGTACATAGTTTGTTTTCACACTTAACTCTTTATGACTGCCTTTCCCACGATCACTCTTATTCTTTTCTTTCAGTTTGATCTAACTGGCTCTTTAGTCACGTGACTTTCAAATATTTCAGTTTATTTGGAAAGTGTAGTGTGTATTCAATTCATTAAGGGTTTCAGTGTAAAGTATTCCACTTACCATTACTTTGCCAGGGTAGGAAATGGACTTAGAAACAAATTTAAGCTCTTGTTGTACTTTAGCAGGCCACCGCCAGCTCCTTGACATCTTTGCTACAAGCAAGTAGTGAATATTTCCATGTATCCCCTTGAACGATGATGGCATGTTGCTGTAAGACAACCATTCCACAAATGCATTCATTTGTGAAAGAAAACAACTATACAGAATTAATACAGAACTAATGCTAGATGCTAAAGATTACCACTTACCCCTGGGGGATTTGAAGCCTGAACTTAAAGCGATGCACTCCTTTGGGAAGTTGAGTGCCTGCAAATAAGTGAGATCATTACACTTAATGCTCTGACTCAAATGGCAATTTACTTTTATCAAAACAACATTTGTAAAAGTGCAGTTCAGAAGGTGTTTGGAGATAAAATATGGATCAAAATGTACTATATAGGCTGGCATACAAATAAATAAAATTTGTTCATGATGTATTTAAAGTGCACTTATTTGTCATTTTCAAAACTAGGGAAAAACTATTGTCAGATTTTTATTTTTTTAAACAGTGTCTCTAAAGAAATTGGATTTGGACAAAGTGTACATTGCTATAAACTTTCGGAGTAGGCTTTACTGTGCATGTGTTATGCAACCATCCTGTAAAACTAACGTCCATTACTCTAACATCTATTATGTCCACATCTATGTGCTCACGTGCACATAAAGTCCAACACATTTATTCGCCATACCAGTCTCTGGAATCAAGTACTCTTTGACTTTGAAGTATCTCCTGGACGCATGATACGATCTTCTTCTCTCTCCAGTACCCTCTGACCAGTGCACGCGCGCCTCCCCCTTGGCTTTCACGAGCAGCCCCTTCACCTCTGTGTCTTCTGTCAAAGTAAAACTGACTGTGCCTGCGATAGGATCTCCTTCTGAAAAACTGCCATCCTCGTTTAGAAATTCATAAACGATTTTTAACTCCTTTATCGGAGACATTTTAGATGTATATAAACTATGTTTCTCCCACTTGTTGCTACGCGGCTCACAGAGTCATCGCCTGAATTGTTACGAAAATTGCCATCTGACGCTTCCCGGAAGTGGGTGTGGGTTGGCTCGTGAATGTTGTTTGCCTCTTTCTAAAGAAATCCGTCAGTCGAGGTCACGTGAACTGTTGGGGCGGGGAGCACAGGGGACCAAAGAAAACAGAGAGCCTGGAGTAATTCATAGCTTTGAGGCAGGCAAAGGTGTGCTACTTGTGTAGGATGCATTGACTATCCCGTGTTCATAGACTGTCTCCACCTCTTTTGAGCAGATTAACTGTCCATTGTTTCTGAGTGCCTTGAGTGAGTGGTTTAAGTCATGTTTACTTTGCTTGGGTAGCTGTAGACCTACATCTAATATTGCTACTTAATTCTGATATTATTACGATCTAATTGAATAGGGATGTACTAATGTACTGATTTATATTCAGAAATATTTATTGATTTCTGAATCAAGAGACTAGTATAATTTAATTTGTGTTTATACCTTTATTAAGTTGTTGATGGGAAACCACTTAACTGCACCTTACAGAAGAGAAAGGGAATAATTGCTTTCAAATGGAACCTGCTTCTTCTTCATCTGTGTGCATCAATTAAGTCAAGTCCAGTGCACCCTGTAAAACGAGACCACAAGAAAACCTCCCAAAATGTTACATGTTTGGCAGATTAACATTTATTTAAGCAATCCAGGTATCACAACAACATAATGCACAACAGATTATTTAGGTTTACACAATTTAAGATGATTATCTAACAGTATCTCATGAATATGCATACACAATGTACCAATTATTAGGCCATTTTACAGTTGAAAATTAAATAATTTTCTATAAAGACAAAAGAAAGATACAAATATGTCTTTGATAAAATGGAGGATATTGGGTGGTTAAAATTATTTGCCTAGTGCTAGGAATGAAAACAGAATTAAATAGTTCTAACAAATAGTTTAAACTGAATGTTTCACAGAGAGATTGAAAATAACATATTGATTCATACAAAAATAAAATATAAAATAACACACTTATGACCCACTGAAGTGTGTATCTGTATTTGAATGGTGGAGGTGCACATGTGTCAATATACAAATGTATGTTTAAGGGTGTTTAGATACCTATTTATGGTGAGCTGTTGGTGTGGAAATAAGGCTCATGCTCATGCGCCCAGCACCACAATGACTGAGATTAATAATACAGAATCAGGCGTAGACACGTCTTTATAAATCTGATGAAAAAAATGCGGATGCACACTTTTGCCTTTGTGTGTTCACACAGTTTTAGTCGTGAATCTACACAGATTTTTATGCATCTGGCCCCAGGTGCCAGATTGTAAGCATGCATCCAAGAGAAAAGCTACAAAAATGGCAGACACAGCACAGAAAAAACACAAATACAATGAGGTGAAAACGCCAAGTGGACAAAGTTTGTTCCAAAACTAGTTTGAATCTGAAGTTGGCTTTCACCTGCTGGCAGACACCAAAGGAAATACGTGTGTGAATAATGAGGCCAAGTGTGTTCAGTGCCAAGTGAAGGCACTGGGCAGTGTGCATAAACATCACAACCATTGTATAAATCAGTCCACAGGCTTATATCTGTAACCAAGAAAGTCAAGTAAGGTCTCAGTTTTTAAGTTACATTGCAATCTAATGTCCACCCTAAGACTGAGATTACAAGACCACCTCCAACATGGTGTCATGTGAGGCAGTTAAAAAAAATTAAACAATCCAGATATCACATCAGCATGATGCACAACAGACTACTCATGTTTACCCAATTTAATCTAATTATCTGGCAAAAACAGTTAATGACAATTACCATTATCTCATGTATAAGGACCATAGCCTACTATTTAAAATGTGTTAAGTACAAGGCATTTTTTAAATGGTGTGAGTTAAATTTCACATCATTTATTTAGAAAGAATAGGTGTAGATTTGATTTAAAAAAATGATGGATTTATTGGCACGGGAAACACACTTTTACACTGCCAAAACAAACAAAACATATACACACATTAAGTAAAAATCAACAAGACATTTATTTATATAAAGGTCACTGCTAATTGGTTAACCCCTCTGAAAAACCTACCGTTGGGTCAAAATTCACAAATTTTTCTGTGGCACTTCCAACATTTAAATAAATCGATTGCTATGATGTCAAGTGTTTCTAATTGCTTTCAACACCATACAGGTGTTGGTGTATTGGCAACAACTTAACCGTCTTTCACCATTGTAGACAGGTCATGTTGGTTCAAAAGCAAAACACACACTGCACTGTACATACGAAACATGATCTGTCTGTATTTTTTAAGTCAAGATTATCTGCGTTCTTTTTGAAGTTTAGCTTTTTTTATCTGACCCTGTTGTACTGAAGGTGTCCTGAGCAGGGGGGAAAATAGACATGTAAGATGGAGGTGCATCTGCCTGTTGAAACAGAGGTGGAGCAGTCGGGGTTTGATGCTGCGCTGTAGATGAAGCTGCAGTTGGAAACCCGTATGGAGCGGCCTGTTGTGGCCATGGATTATTATAGCCACTTGTCATGTTTGCAGGCAGAGTGGGATATAGTGCTGGGTTTCCATAAGCACCTGAACCTGCTGGTGCAGGATAAGGTCCAACAGGGAAGGCAGGGGGAGGATAGTTGCTGTAATTTGGGGCCCCAGCAGCCCCAGCTGAGTAAGGCCCCACAGGGAAGGCAGGGGAAGGGAAGTTGCTGTAACTTGGGGCCCCAGCAGCTCCTGCTGGATAAGGCCCCTCAACTCTACCAGGCTGAAAGGTAGCAGAGCTAGGAGGAACGATGACCAGTGGAAACGCCACCTCTGGGTCAAAGGCAAAACTGATGTCCAAATACACCTGGAAAACACAAACATATCTCGCAAGTGGACATTGTAGCTATGAATTAAGCTGAATGTGCACTCTGATTAACATAATCATCGTTTTTTATTATATATTTACACACCATTCTACACTGTAGTTTTATAAGCTGTTGTTGTGCTGTTATGTTGTTTTTGATTGTTAAAGAGTGTGACATAAGCTACTCGACCGCTACTTGCCAACAAAAATTACTTCATTTCTAAGTTGTTGTAACATCACTATTACATTATTACATACCTTGAAGTAATGTTCAACTGAGATGATGTCGCAGTCATGGACAGTGTAGATGACATCAGCAGGAATTTTTACTTGGCAGGAAACAGTTTCCTCTTTGTCCAGTGCTACAGTCTCCCCAGATTTTTTCCACAGATTTTGGACAGTGTGTTTAGCACGGGTATTGGCACGGTACACTACTCTCTGCTGTAAACTGAATTTGGGCCTCATTTTTTTGGAAGAGGAGTTGTGGATTTTGGCGACGACATTTAAAGTATCACCTATCAAAACATATGAATAGACGGGATATTTTTATGGAAGAATGTCACCACACAATAAAAAATATTTTACATTAGGCTACACATAAACATACGCTATGTAAGTACTTTTTAAACTTGTTAATAAAGCATATATATAGTATATATATGAAAAACTTGCAAGACTTGTTGTGAGATGTGATAATCATGCTAACGTTAATATTTGAACAACTTACGTTGCCCTAGTAATGAAACAAAGCTGGAAATACATAACAGTTTTATGTTTAGATGATCGTGGTTGTGTTCCTTGTAAACCAGAGTGACTTTACCTGGAGAGCACACCTTTGTGTTAAGGGTAGCAGACATTTGTACCTTTCCTTTGGAGAAAGTCCCTACCTCTTTCGCCACCGAGCCAGTCTGGGGACACTAGAAAAAAAAAACATACAAACACCAACTCATACAGCTGAAATGTAAAATTCAGAAGAAAATACTGTCGTCTTGCCATGTCTAAGATAGGGTTGAGAAATGCTGTAAGCTCTGTCTTGATTCTCTTTTGAGTGATAGTATCAAAACACTTCTGTCCTCACTCCCAGCTCTACTTGTTTGAGCAGAATCCATTCTTTATCCTGTTTATTCCAAAACCTGTTTAGGTTTTTTTTTTTTTTTTCCTGTTTGCTCAACTCATTCCACTTCATATCAAATGATCTCAGATGACAGAGGATCTTTTTGCCTGCTTCCTTTGTTTTATATTCAAGCAGAGTACACTACTGTTAAGTTAGAGTTTTCTCCAGGCCAGACTTTGGAAAGTGTTAAAAGTATATCAAACTCATCATGTGTATCACTGTATTATCCCACTTACCAATTCTCTGTTAATGTGTGAATTGGAATTTGAAACAAATTTGAGCTCTTTTTTCACTCCAGTAGGCCACCGCCAGCTCCTTGGTATCTTTGCCTCAAGCGCATAGTAAATATATCCGTGAATCCCCCTAAAGGATGCGGGCAGGTTGCTGGAAGACAAAAAGAGTCCTCAAGTTATTTGTTTAAGAAAACAACTACACAGAACTAATGCGAGACACTACAAATTCCCACTTACCCCTGGGGGATTTGAAGCCTGAACTTAAAGCGATGGACTCCTTTGGGAAGTTGAGTGCCTGCATAATAATTGGGAATGATTAGTGTCCCAAATAACAGAGCCAGGGAGATTATTGTAGTTTGTGTTGTGTGTTCAAAGAGATTTTGAAACTCATTTGGTTATGGGAGGTTTATCAAAATTTGTGTAAGCGCAGTTCAGAGTGTGTTTGGAGATGTATAAAATAGGGATCAAAATGTATGATATAGGCCTATATACAATTAAACAACATTCATTCTTTATGAGTTTCCGGTGTGTGTGGAAATGAGAAATGAGAAATAACCAGATTTTCAGAAATGTTTTTTAACATCACATCTAAAGAAATATGCATTTGGGCAAAGTACACTTTAAAATAAAAACAGTCACTTGAAAAGCAGAAAGTATAAAGATCCTCAGGTCACATATTAAAAGTAACATGGGCACAATATAGCTGTAATTTACGAGTTAGATTACAGCTCGTGTACGTGCGTTATGCAACCACCCTGTCAGATAACCCCTTTAACGATGTCAAGTGTTCAGGTGAAAGTCCAACATATATTAACCCTACCAGTCTCTGGAATCAGGCACTCTTTGACTTTGAAGTATCTCCTGGACGCATGATACGATCTTTTCCTATCTCCAGTACCCTCTGTCCAGTGCACGCGCGCGTCCCCCTTGGCTTTCACGAGCAGCCCCTTCACCTCTGTGTCTTCTGTCAAAGTAAAACTGACTGTGCCGACGATAGGATCTCCTGCAGAAAAAGTTCCTTGTTCGTTCAGTGCTTCATAGACAAGTTGTAAATCCTTTATCGGAGACATTTTGGATGTAGTGACACAACTTTCCCTTCAGCGGTTACTGCACGGAACGAAGAGTAATCGCCCAAACAAACCGGAAGATTTGTCGCTTGGGTTTGGCGCATGAATGTTGTTCAGCTCCACCCAAAGATTAAATACTGATGTAGGTGGAGGTCATGTGACTGCTAGAGCACAGGCACGCCTCGAGGCAGGTAGAGGTGAGCAACTTACGCAGGTGACACAGGTATTTTGAGTAGTGGTGTACAAACTACATAGCATACTTTTATATATAGATAGGCCTTCTGCCTTGATTGAGCTGTAGTGAGGCCTGTTAAAAGTGTTAAAAAGTAGTAGAAATAATGAAAGTGGTTCCACATTTTGTATACAATAAATACTTTACAATATTATAAATAACTCAAATCACCTCAGGAATTATTAGGGTATTTTTTTAGACAAGAGTGTGTCCTTTTTGAAGCTCAACTTTTGTCATCTGACCCTGTGGTTCCAAAAGTTTCCTGAGAAGGTGAGAAAATGGACGTGTAGGAAGGAGGTGCATCTCCCTGTTGAAACAAAGGTGGAGCAGTCGGTGTTTGATGCTGCGCTAAGGACGAAGCTGCAGTTGAAACCCCGACCGGAGCGGTCTGTTGTGGCCACTGATAGTTAAAGCCACTTGTCATGTCTGCATGTTGAGCGGGATATCCGTAAGTGCCTGAACCTGTGGGTACAGGATAAGGTCCAACAGGGAAGGCAGAGGGAGGGAAATCGCTGTAACTCTGGCCCCCAGCAGCCCCAGCTGGATAAGGCCCCACACCCTCATCAGGCTGAAGAGCAGCAAAGCTCGAAGGAACGATGACCAGTGGAAACACCACCTCTGGGTCAAAGGCAAATTTGATGTCCAAATACACCTGGAAAACAAAAATAAGAAGGAATATGGAGAGCTAAAACATGTCTGTATTATAGACTAACTGAATTAAACCCCCATTTGTGGCACTATTAATTAAACTCATTGTACGGTCTGAGAGTAAATTTACTGTGAATGTTTCTTACAGAGACAGAGCACATTTACAGCAATGTATTGCTCTCTGTATTACACGTGGGTGCCTCCTTATCCTTACATTTTTCCTTGCTGTAAGACTTTAGGAGCTAAAATAACCCTTTACCTTGCTGATATCTAATGTTTTTAGGCTAGCTTCAGGCATTGGTTGCTTATTGTGTTTGCTGATGTTTCCACCCCCCAGTGGGCGTGGCTTCCAGGGTTGCTTTGTGCTCCTTCTCTATGCTGTGGTACTTAACCACCACTATCTGTGAACTAAAGCAGTTATTTCATGTCTGAGTCGCTGTAACATCACTATTTTGTTGTTACATACCTTGAGGTAATGTTCAACTGAGATGATTTCACAGTTATGGAGAGTGTAGACGCCATCGAGAGGAATCTTTAAATGGCATGACACAGTCTCCTCTGAGTTCTCTGCAATGGTCTCCCCAACCATTTTGCACAGAGTTTTGTCACTGCTGTTAGTGGAGCCCCTGGCATGGTACACTACTTTCTGTTGGAAACTGAATTTTGGCTTCATCTTTTTGGAAGAGGAGTTGCTGATTTGGGCAACAACAGACAGAGTGTCACCTATCAAAACACAAATCATAAAATTTGTATATGCACAGTTCTTTATTGAAAAATGTCACCACACATTAAAAAAATATTATACATGAAACAAACTGCATGTAAGTATGTTTTAGCTGGAGTGACTTTACCTGGAGAGCAAACCTTTCTGTTAACGGTAGCAGACATTTGGACCTGTCCTTTGGAGAAACCCCCCATCTTTTTACCCACCGAACCAGACTGGGGACACTGGAACAAATCATACAAACAAACATTTCACATCAATATGGCTACTCATACAGCTGAAATTCAAAGTTCAGGATAAAATACTGTCATCTTGATGTTAACCCTTGGATGAAGCCAACATTGTCTACGTCAACACCATAAAAAGTGAATTCTATAACATCTCAAAAATGACCCCCCTGACTATGTTTCCACATGTGCTGTAACAGCTTGACTCGGCCTGTCAGCTCAGCAACAGGGATTTGTGTCTTAGCAGGATACCTCTGTGAAGGTGTGTCTACTGATAACTTGGTTAGGCAGTTATTATAATTTATATTGGGGGAGACACATACCCCCAATATTCAAACATGACTTAAAAAAAGATAAGAAATTGATAGAAAAAAGTGTAATGCTATGAAAGGCAACTATGTATCATTACCAAATGTAATCATGATCATAATTAAAATTATCAAATTAAAATTAAAACTAGAATTTCATATGAGTGTGATGATAGCTATGCTGTCAACTGTTGTTGTAATTAAAAATGTCGAAGTGTAATATGTCATTTAAGAAAGAGAAACAAAATTCATAGTGTGTGCTTCCTTTGTGGCCCTCAGTGATGTACTGTTTCCCTTAAATGACACTCAGTAATCAAAACGTTGATAAAACCCTCATAATAATAAGTTTTATTTGTACAGCACCTTTCATAGATAAAATGCAGCTCAAAGTGCATTGCACACAAGATTTAAAACCTAACAATTCATGAGAAACGTGGATGTAAATACCTATATAACTCATAAAAACACACAAATATAGCGTACATATATATATATATATATATATATACACCCAAATATGCACAAATAAAAAAAGATAAAATAAAATAAAATAAATTAAAAATCATTATACAACACTTGTATACCATAGCTCTGGCAGTAAGTTGCAGAACAGATCAGAGGTGAGAAATAAAATTTAGAAATATAAAAGATATACTAACACAAGAAGAATAAAATTATATATGTGCATTAAAAGCATTTTTAAGAAGCAACACATTTTTAAGAAAGTAAAACCATAATATGGGATTAAATGAATTAGACGACTGGACTAGTTAAAAGCAAGAGTATAGAAATGGGTCTTGAGCTGCTTCTTCAAACTATCCACAGAGATTGCCTCGCTTATTTATGTTGGCAGTGTTTTTCAGGTCACAGGTGCTTAAAAACAGAATGCTGCCTCACCATACTTTTTGTAATTTACTTTTGGTATGTTTTTGTGAGATTTTTGTAACAAAAATGGTCAGTTTAGCTGTTACTTTTATACAAATTTGTCCGGGGGTTGCGTCAGAAAATGCACCTACACAGACTTTTGTAAACATCTTTCTCTCTGGTTTTCTGTGCAGACACCAGCTGAGTATTGCAACACATGCTGGTTTGACAGGAATATAGGGGGTGAAGGGGATGATCAGGGGTTGGTTGCGGCGGGTGTGACATCACCACTATCCACTTGGACGGGCGCGCCATTGTAGCAGACCTTACTCCGTTTCATTTTTATTCAAAAGAGCATTTTCTTCTGTTTGGGCAACATTCAGCCGTTTTGTATGAAACTGTTTTCAAACTTAACTTGTTAATGCTGCCTTTCCCTAAACCCCTCTATCCCTTTTTTTTTAATTTTAGCTGACCGGTTCTTCAGTCATGTATCTTAAATAATTTCCTTTCAAATATTGAAGTTCATCTAGAAAGTGTAAATAGTGTATCAAATTCATAACATGCTTCATTCTAGTGTCCAACTTACCATTAAGTGGCCAGGGTGTGAAAGGGACTTTGAAACAAATTTGAACTCTGTTTGTATTTCAGTAGGCCACCGCCAGCTCCTGGACATCTTTGCTTCAAGCATGTAGACAATTTTTCCATGAGCCCCCCTGAAGGATGATGGCATGTCGCTGTTAAACAGAACAAATGCATTTATTTGTAAAACCAAACAATGGCACAGTAGGCTACTAATTCTAGATGCTGGAAATTTCCATTTACCCTTGTGGAATTTTAAACCTAAACTTAAAGTGATGGACTCCTTCGGGAAGAGCAGTTCCTGCAAAAGAAGTGAGAATGAGTCATACTTGCTGTAGTGACCTTCATACAGAAATGCATTGCATTCACTGAATTAAAAAAAATGTACGTCTTATCTCATAATTACAAGAAAAGATCTCATTATTACAAGATCCTAATCTCGTAATTATGAGATCCTGAACTTGTAATGATGAGTAAAGTGACTATTAGTTGACTGAAGGCTGATTTAGGGACCATCAATAACTTAACGACTACTTGATGCAATAATTGCAGTTATTTTTCAATAGCTTTCATATCATGTGACCTGGTGGCTTCAAACCAATGCCAGATTGTTTACCTACACTGGAAGAATAAGACAAATCACTTTCATTGATTTCAGTGCTTCTTGTATTTTCAATTATTTTTTTTAGTAAAAATGTTGCACTTTTTTTTCAAGTTGTCATGTCACAATGTCACAATGTCATGTGATCAAGTGACTCCAAACGAATGCTAAATTGTTTTACTAAACTGAACAAATGAGACCTCTTTCTCATTGGTTTAGTGTGTCTTTTGTTATATAGTTGTAATATTTATAAAAAATATAAATATAAAATACAAGATGCACTGAAATCAATTAAAAAAGTGTGTGTCTCATTTGTCAAGTGTAGTAAAACAAGATGGCATTGTTTTGGAATCACTTGGTCACCTGACATGGAAGGTCTTGAAAAAAGTTTTTTTTTTTTAGTAAAAATATTGATAGAAAATACAGGAAGCACTGAAATCAACGAGAAAGAAATATTACGCCCCATGTACAGAGGCTGTGTCCTCACTGCAGCGGCTGCGGGTTCGAATCCGGTCTCAGCCCTTTGCTGCATGTCTCCCCCTCTCTCTCTCTCCCCCTTTAACACTCTCACTGTCCTGTCAATTAAAGGCAATAAAAGCCCAAAAAAATAATCTTAAAAAAAGGAGTTTGTCTCATTTGTCTGGTGTAATAGAATAATTCAGCATTGATTTGCAGTCATATAGTCTCATGAAATCATAGCTATTGAAAATAATGTAGAATTATCATAAGACATATTAATATAAATTAGAAAATCCACTTACATCAGTTGAGGAGAGGTGTGTCTCACTCTTCTGGTGTGTTAAAACAATTCAGCATTGATTTGGAGCCATTTGGTCAGATGACATGGAAGTTATTGAAAAAAGAATGCATAATTTTACTAAAAATATTAACAGAAAATACTAGAAACACAGAAAGCAATGCAAATGTGATGTGTGTCATTCTTTTAGAGTAGTTAAACAATTTGGCATTGGTTCGGAGTCACTGGGTCAAGCTACTGAAAAAAATGCATTATTGCCAAGTAAACAGTAAGTTATTGATAGTCCCTAAATCAGCCTCCAGCGGTTAACTGCGGGGATCTAAGGTGATCTAACGGACCTCCTACTGCCAACACAGTGTAAAACAGAGCGAAAAAGACGCTTCTAGGTCCAGAATGAGTGTCTGTCTAATATTCAACTTGAAACTAAGATAACTTTTCTCTTAACGCGATATCTGGACCCCTTATTAGACGACGAGATCTCATCTCGAAATTAGGAGGTGTCAATGGGCTATTGAAAGCAATGCGCTTCCATATCTTACAACTGACAGTGTCTTACCCAGCTGAATTCACGCAGCTTTACAGTGTGTTGTTTACGCAATGAAATCGTGAGATCGTGAAATCATGTGCTTCTAGAAAGCCGTCGTGTAAACAAATGAGTTTACTGGCAACAACAGTGGAGCAGCCTAAAAATAGATCATGCTTCCTACATACAAGTTCAACGCGCAGTTTAGATGTATTTACTTGTTGTTGCCAACACTGGAAGAAAGCTGTAAAGAAACTTTATGCATAGAAATAATGGTCCATATTTTGCAATAGAAGATGACAAGCAGACAGTGTAAAGATCCTCTTGAACCAAGAGCCTACTAAAAACAATTTAGGTACAATATAATCTACACATCATTTACAAGGCAGGCTATAAAGACAATATATTCATCTTACTCATCGAACTAACGCCCATAATTGCAGAACAAAAAAGTATGCCCATAGCTGCGATTAGAGAGCAGATCAAAAAAACACATTTACCATTTGCATTTTTTGGAACCAGATACTCTTTGAGTTTAAAGTATCTCTTGTGCGCACTGTACGATGTCTCGTCTTCGCCGCTGCCCTCTGTCCAGTGTACATTGGCGTCCCCTTTGGCTTTCACCATCAGCCCCTTCACTTTGGTTTGTTTTGTCAAAGTGAAAGTCACGGCGCCTGAGATAGTATCTCCTTCAGAAAAAGTGCCATCTTCGTTGAGAGATTCATAAACCAGATTAAAGTTCTTTATCGGAGACATTTTAAGTCAAGCACACACATTTGACTACATGGAAAGAAGGATCCGCTGACTGCCTTCTGAGAGCTGATAGCTGATAACTTTCAGCTCGTTGCTACAAATGGGTGTGGCTCCGTTCGGATGTTGAGGCCACATAAACATCTCCAGTATTGCTTCATGCCAGGCAGTTAGAACATTTAGTCATAGTCTAGTACATTCAGTGCCCTAGGCACACGCACGCACGTACACGCACGCACACACAAATATTATCATTACATGTATGGTTATCATGTATATTTATTATATATCTAGCCTATAAAGACCCAAGAGAGAAATAGGTAGGCCTTTTTAATTGATTCATTTTATTTACCTGTGGAAATACAGTAGTTACGGGTCTGCAACATTGCTGCTGCAGCAACTCTGTGTGAACAGCGTACAGAATGGACTAAAAAATCTCTCAATCAATGGATTCATCTTACTATCTTTTATTATAAAAATACACCCTGGCATACCTTTAAATGGTACTTCACTGAGATAATGTCACAGTTCTGGATTGTTTGCATCAGACTACCAGGATGTTATTTGACAGGGTGTATAACAGTAACTTTTTAGTTTACATGTATGGTTTCTGAAAAGGGAGGAATAAAAACTGAGTGAGAAAAACATAATCCAAACCAAAAAAACAGTCATGATGAGAAATTAAATGGCATGCACTGCTATGCATAGCACTGCCACAAGGTGGAATCATGAGGCCATAGTGGTGTCAGCTACATATGTTAAAATCAGCACACTGGAGGAAACAGCTTACAGCTCAGTGGCAATGAACAATCAAGATATTGAAAAGTATGAAACCCACAACTGATATGTGTAAAATACTAACACAAAAGACTAAATGTACAAAATAAATATTAACTTTACAATACAAAAAGTATACAAATGAAAAATGACAGAAGTGCACTGAATGTCATTAAATCAAAATAGGCTATACATGAAAGGAAGCTCACACTGCAGACACTCAATTGCTCTTCAGTGGGCCTAGTTAGCATTACCAGCAGTAGCCAAAATGAAAATGATGCAAGAATTACCTTAAAAAGGGTTGGGGGATTCGGACTCAAAGGTACACTGAAAAGGATCAAATTCGAAAGCCTTTTTTCTGTTGGAAAAATGTGTGTTATGGTGGCAGACGAAGGCGCTCATGGGGCGTGCATGAGTGTCACATCCATTGGATTTTCCTGTAAAATGCATCCCGTGCCCTTTTCGTAGAGCTTAGCCCTGTTCTTTTGTATGTCGCTGGGAAGTTGAGTAAGGTCACGGTTTTTAAGTTATACTAGATTCTGCTCTAGCACTGGCAAAACAAAGCAATTATTACATATGAAAAGTTACATATAGGACCTTTAAGTGGGCCTAATTAGCATTACTAGCTATAGCATAAGTGAAACGGATGCAAGGATAACCTAAAAAGGGATGAATACACATAAGAAACAAATTGCTTTGATCCATCAGAACACACTGTACATATGTGAAATATTTTTACACATCTGGCATAACTGTACAAAATTTTAAACAGGAGTAAAAATGCAGAATGCAGTTTCACATTTATGTACATTAAGTACTTTACAGCATTATAAATAGCTCAGGTGCCATGAGAATTATCAAGTTTTTTTCAGTCAAGATTGTGTTCTTTTTGAAGCTCAGCTTTGGTTATCTGACCCAGACCTTTCAAGAGTTTCCTAAGAAGGTGAGAAAACGGACTCGTAAGAAGGAGGTGCTTCTCCCTGTTGAAACAGAGGTGTAGCAATCAGGGTTTGATGCTGCGCTGAAGATGAAGCTGCAGCTGGAAACATTTGTTGTGGCCACTGATAATTAAAGCCACTTGTCATGTTTGCATATTGAGCGGGATTTGGCACCGCAGGTGCAGGATAAGGTCCAACAGGGAAGGCAGAGGCAGGGGAGTCGCTGTAACTTGCGCCCCCAGCAGCCTCATCAGGCTGAAAAGCAGCAAAGCTTGAAGGAACGATGACCAGTGGAAACACCACCTCTGGGTCAAAGGCAAATTTGATGTCCAAATACACCTGGAAAACCAAAATATAAATGAATATGGAGAGGTAAAACATGTCTAGAATAGACTATTTGAATCCAACTGTCATTATGGCACTATTAATAAAACTGATTGTACTGTCTGACAGTTAATTTACTGTGAATGTTTATACATCATCTTACAGAGACAGCACATTTAAGTGAGTGGCTGGCCAGAGACGATTTTTGTGTTGTATTGTATATATGGGATCATTTCTTTTAAATTCGTAAGGTAAGAAGAAGAGGACACTAAGACAGCCTGAAAATATTGAGTTTGTCATACTAATTTTTTTCTCTGGAAGACTTTAGGAGCTAAAATAATCATTTGCCATGCTGATATCAAATGTTTTTAGGCAAGCTTCAGGCATTGGTTGCTTATTGTGTTTGCTGATGTTTCCACCCCCCAGTGGGCGTGGCTTCCAGGGTTGCTTTGTGCTCTATCTTCATACTGTAGTACTTAACCACCACTATCTATAAGTATGTTTTAGCTGGAGTGACTTTACCTGGAGAGCAAACCTTTGTGTGAACAGTAGTAGACATTTGGACCCATCCCTCGGAGAAAACACCCACCTTTTTACCCACCGAACCAAACTGGGGACACTGGAACAAATCATACAAACAAACATTTCACATCAATATGGCTACTCATACAACTGAAATTCAAAGTTCAGGATAAAATACTGTCATCTTGCTGTTAACATTTGGATGAAGCCAACATTGTCTTCATCAACACCATAAAAAGTGAATTCTATAACATCTCAAAAATAAATCCTCCATTGCTGGTACAATGAATGTCAAACACTGTAGTATTACTCTATTTCATTCATTTCAAATGTAATCAAAGTTGTAAAAACTATGATTTTATATAAGTGTGATGAATGATACCTATGTGGTCAGTTGTTATTACTGTCATTAAAAATATCAATGTGTAATATGTCATTTAAAAAAGTGAAGAAAAAAAAAATCCATAGTGTGTGTCCTCAATCATATACTCCCCGTATCTCCCTAAAATGACACTCAGTCATCAAAACTTCGATGAAACCCTCATCTAAGAGTTTTGTATCAAAAATGGTCTGTTTAGTTTTTAGAGTTTATTTAGCTGATAAAAAATTCTCCCTGGGGGTTGGGTCAGAACGTGCATCTACACAGACTTCTGTAAACGTCTTTCTCTCTGGTCTTCTGCACAGACATTAGCTGAGTATCCCACTTACCATTACCTGGCCGCGGTGTGAAAGGGACTTTGAAACACATTTGAACTCTGTTTGTTTTTTAGTAGGCCAACACCAGCTCATGGACATCTTTGCCTCAAGCATGTAGACAATTTTTCCATGAGCCCCCCTGAAGGATGATGGCATGTTGCTGTTAAACAGAACAGATGAATTTATTAGTAGAAGCACACAATGACACAGTAGTCTACTAATTCTAGATGCTAGAAAAATTACCACTTACCCCTGTGGAATTTTTAAATGGAACTTAAAGTTATGGACTCCTCTGGGAAGAACAGTGCCTGCAAAAGAAGTGAGAATGATTTACACTTACTGTAGTGACCCTACTATGGAAGCGCATTGCATTATCTGAATTTAAAAAAAAAAAGTACACCTTATCTTGTAATTGTGAGAAAAGATCTCAAAATTATGAGATTCCGATATCATAATTACTAGAAAAGATCTTGTAATCACGAAAAAAGATCTTGTAATTATAAAATCCTAATCTCGTTATTATGAGACAGGTGAACTTGAAGGCTGATTTAGGGACTGTCAATAACCTATTGTGTACTTGACCCAACAGACGCTGACAAACAGACAGTGCAGATCCTCTTGTACGGATAGCCCACTAAAAGCAATATAACAAGGCTTGCTTCATCTTGTCAAAGTCACATCCCAAATCACAGAGCCAAAATGATGCCCCTCAAAGCCAACACACCTACCTTTCGTATGTTCTGGAACCAGATACTGTTTGAGTTTAAAGTATCTCTTGTGTGCACTGTATGTTGTCTCGCCATTTTCACTGCACTCTTTCCAGTGTACATTGGCGTCCCCTTTGGCTTTCACCATCAGCCCCTTCACGTTGGTTTGTTTTGTCAAAGTAAAAGTCACGGCGCCTGAGATAGTATCTCCTTCAGAAAAAATACCCTCTTCATTAAGAGAATGATAAACTAGATGGAAGTCCTTTATCAGAGACATTTTAAGTCAATCGGCGCTCTGTTATCAAAACTTCTGATCATGAATGATCAGCTGACTGCCTGCTGTGACACGAAAGTAGAGCTGATAACTTTCAGCTTGCTGCCAAAACCAGATATTGTGGTGTCAAAAAATTCTAATGTTGCTAATTGCCAGGCAGTGACATCGTTAACAGCATCATGCCTAACAGGTCATACTAGATCACAAAATAAAATTTTGCTTAAGGGCTCTTATAAGGCCCAAGTGTATAAGCAGGCCACATTCAGCCCCATCAGCGCCCAAGGCAATCTGCTCATAATGCTCCCCTCAGTGACTTTATATGGATGTTTTTTATAGGGAAGCCACAGTTGTCAGCTATGCAGAGTTTTGCTAGCAATATACACACAAGATAAACATTCAATTGTAACAGTACCAAGCTATACACTGCTGCAGTTAGCATTGGATAACAAGACCACATAGGCCTACTGTTATACCAGTGAATTGTTTGAAGTATAAGTTATGTAAAACTAAAATGCTAAAATGACTGTGGGCCTAATGTGACCCCGAATCACCTACTTAACGCAGTTCCTTTATTTTTTGCGTTCAGGATTTGCCCTGACAAAAGGCATCGGGAGGGAGCTGGAATGAAGATTAGGCTCATTTTTTGAGAGGAGTAAACTCAGTCTAAGCACCTGGCTTATGTATGTACACTTTAAGCCATGTATTTATATGCTAGATGCTGGTGTAAATGTTTCTGGGACAATTTCTGGGAAAGACATTGTGGTAAGATAATGAGATGAGATTTGGTTAAAACTCCATTTGTGGTATCATGTCATCTTTTAATTAGGGCCGGGACTTTAACGCGTTAATCACGATTAATTAATTACACAAAAATTATTAATATTAATTATTATTAAAAATTAACACATTTTAATCACACCAATTTTTGCACCGCGGAACCTTTCTCACTTGATGAGTTTCTGGGGGAACCGATTATACTAGCGCACCACCTACCGTTCATGACTTCAGACCATTCATGCTACAGACAACAACAATGAACGAAGAAGCGGATGAGACCGCTTTGGTTGGCCCCATGGATGGGAAATTTTGTTTTAAAAAGCGGGCGGATGGTAGCGTAGACAAGAGCACGGTTGTGTGCAAATTATGCAAGAAGGAGTTTGCGTATCACCGCAGCACATCAAGCCTCAGATATCACCTAAATGCTAAGCATATAGCAGCTAGCGTTAGCATGGGAGCTAGCGTGGACGTTAGCCCGACTCCGAGTACAAGGACCCACACCCAACCCACACTCAACCAGATGGCTGGTTTCAGGACCAGCCATCTGATCTAATCAAATTGAATTTGATTAGATCAAAAGTGTTGCTGTAGCTGTTAAAAGTGTGTTACGGCCTCTAATAGTCAGGGTTCTGAATATACTTGAAACTTAGGTATTGTGTTTAGAAAAATTGCACTGGTCTGTTGGCCTAGAAAAAAAATAAACAATGTTTTGTTGCTTAAGCTTATGTATTCAGTCATTATTCAATGGTATACTCAAATTCATTTGGAAAAATAAATTGCTCCTCACTGTTCTCTGGCCAAATATTTATATGCGATTAAAATGCGATTAATTTCGATTAATTAATTACAAAGCCTCTGATTAATTAGATTAATTTTTTTAATCGAGTCCCGGCCCTACTTTTAATGAAACACTTAAAGATAGAACTCTTAGATATGGTACAGAAATATCTAGCTTCTTAATAAATAAGCATGCCATAGCCTTTGAAGACAGAAATATTGGCCTCTGCTATGAGCTGCTTTTGTGCTACCTTCTGGCCTATAAATGAAAAACACAACAGAATGAAGTAGTTATAACAAAGTGTCCATGCTCACACTGATAGTGAAACTTCACCTTTGAGTTCTTTATTCAAAGTCACAGGAAACACTTGCAGTTTGTTAGTATAACAAATCAAATTTGCAAAGTAGTAATTAAATAGACAGAAGTAGTTGTCTGATGTTATATTAAACAGTCTGAAAAATATAGAGAAATGTTTATTTGGCCTTTTAACAAACATAAAACTGATTGTTTTTCTTGATACAGTACACTACATGTTGTCCATTTTTTACTAACCAGCCTTCGAACAGAAGTGTGAGGTAGAGTGAATAGGTATAACCTTTAACACTTAAAAACAAATCAATCTAGGACACTTGAGTTGAACAAGGCACCTGAAATACACAGTGTATCCTGATGGCTGAAGTTGAGCAGCTGGGCAAAGCAAAATATAAACCTGAACTGACCAGGAAACCACATTAACACATTGCAGAAGTCCTGTTTTGCTTATAGTTTATATGGTGCGGTAAATACTGCACAATGCCATTTTCATTTTAAATTCATACTTCAAGCTTAACAACATAAATAAAGTATTAAAGACAGAATTTAGTTGATCAGAGTTCACATTTTTAACTAAAAATTAGTGTTTTACTTAAAAATTAATGAAGTGATTCAGTCATTTATTATACATTCTATTGTTTTGCATCAGATTCGTCAGTAGCAGAAGACGGGAAAAGAAGTGAATATGCTGGAGGAGCTTCATCCATTTGAGACAGGAAGTCTGTGTTCATCATTGGTGCAGAAGGCAGCAGGTAGTATGAGGGAGCACTTGGGGAAATGTCAAAGGTTGGAGGAGGAGGGGATGGGTGGATCTCTGGGGCAGATGGGGATGGTTGAAATGTTGGGGCAGTGGGTGGAGGGTGAAGTACAGAGGACGATGATGAAGATGAAAATGGAGATCCATACGGAGAAGCCCCATGCGGCACTGGATTATTGTAACCCCCACTCAGGTAAGCTGGCTGAGCAGGGTACATCGGTGAGTTACCTGGGTACACAGGCGGTGGTGCTGAATATCTTTGGGCTCCTGGGTATCTATAACTGCCTGAGGATGGGGATGCAGGATAAGGACCCATAGACATGGCAGGTGGAGGGAAATCGCTGTTGCTCGGGCCCCCAACTGCTCCAGCTGGATGTGTATGTGCAGCCACACCAGGCTGAGGGCCTCGAGTGAGGTCTGGAGGAATAATGACCACTGGGAAAATGATCTCTGGATCAAAAGCAAAGCTGATGTCCAGATATGCCTGAGAAAAAAAATGTCACAGCCTTATTACATTAGGCTTTATTTTCAAAACAGAACAGCAAGAGAACATCTGGCTGCCACAATGAATTTGGAAAATCTTTATCAATATTTATGGGTAAAAAGTTTTACAAAGTCAGTCAAAAAAATCCCTCAGCCAATGGATTCAGTTTACTATGCTTTACGTTGCAGATACACTGTTGCATACCTTTAAGTGGTACTCCACTGAGATAATGTCACAATTCTGGATTGTTTGTATCAGATCACGAGGAATCTTCATGGCACACCTGACATCCTTCTGTGTTTGAGATTTAATACAGTGGTCAACCACTTTGTGGATAACATTGCAGTCATGTTTGGTATTTCCGTTGGCACGGTACACCACATCCTGGATTAAATTGAATTTGGGTGTCATCTCACTGGATGAGGAATTGTTGATCTTTGCAAGAATTGCCATTGTTTCACCTATGAAGAAAAAAAAATATATATAAATATATATAATTCATTCTAATTCAAATGCCACATAGGACAATACAGTGTGCTCCAGAGTGTATATTAAATTCAGGAAGTGCATCATTGCGCCTGGGAGACACAACTTCCTCACATATCTTATTTCAACAATGCTGAAATGCTAAGCCCCACCTGTGTATTTTTCCATGCATGTCTTATTAAAGAACTATCTGATCAAGTCTGTTAATATCACAATGGCAATGATGTTCAATTATGGTATTCTACTGTTGAATAGAACCCTAACCCCCTAAAACTTTAACCACATTTCCAAAAACAACCCCTTTTCTTTTTTAAAATTATTGTTAATTCATTAATTAATTAATTTGCTGTTATTTGATAGGACACAGTTCCTAGAGTGAAAGGGGGAGAGAGGGACTGACATGCAGCAAAGGGTCAGGGTTTTGAATCAAACTTACAGCCACTGCGGCTGCAGCTGAGCTACTGATTGCTCCACAACCCGTTATCTTAATGCTTTACTGAAATCATCATCGACAACAGACCATTTCATCATGGCAGCCACTTTGTTTTGTCTTAACAACTTGTTAAGAGTGCCGATGTAAGCCAGTATGCACAATACACAATACACAGCACTGGATTGGATGAATCTAATGGAATACAGCTATTATTATTTAATTAGTGCTTCTCCTAAACTGACATGTCAAAATACCTGTTGTGAAAAAAAGACTGTAGAATTCATTACATTTTTTTGTTGGTAACAGAGGTAAGTAAGATGAGACAATTCACGGCCTATAACAGTATTCCAGTTTTACTTTATTACCTGGGGCATAGGCCCTCTTGTCAACAATGACATCCATGTTTGCGTGTCCTCTTGAGAAAAGCCCCATCTCTTTCTTTGTTGAACCAACTTGGCGAGACTAGAATGCAAAAAATACCAGAAAAAATTACTTTTTGTTACATTATTGAGACAATGCAGTGCATGACTTAAGTGTTTGAGCTGTAAAGCAGGGCAAGATACTTAGACCAGGAGTCAGTACCACTGCATTAGTTTCAGTGTTTAGGATTTAATGATGTAGTGGTGAGGCTGCAGAACTGAAACCTTCCCTGTGTGCTATGCAGTGCTATGAATTACCCTATTAAAAGTGAGTGTTTGATCTGTCCGCTTTGTATGTTGTACTAATGAGAACATAGTTAGAAATTTTGTAAACCGTTTCTGCCAATAGATGCCCCTAAATTCTACACACGGGACCTTAAAATCTTATTGCTTACTGCGCAGAATGTCATGGTGAGCAGTTTTCAGTACTAAAACTAAATTCTACGAAAGAAAGTATATCTATGAAAACTGTCCACATGGTTTGTAAATTGTCCAAAGTAATTGGAACGTGTTCCAGAAAAGACACATTGTTGTTGAGCTTTTAAAATGGAATGTGATCAGCACAAATTGAAATCAGAGCCTGACAGGCATTTTTTTCACAGCAGATGTTTTGATTTGTCATAGCAGGAAAAGCAGGCATGAAACCAGTACAGTTAAATATGGCTCTTTTTGATGTATTCCAGTAGGCCAAAACAGTGACGGAGCATGCATAACAGCTGAAACCTGCAAGTGACAAGTCTAAATTGAATGGTCATCACTTCTTTTATGCTTTACAACTGTGCTTTTGAAATGTAGAAATGTCTGATGTGAAAAATAGGCCTATCACCTCCACTGTATTGCAGTGGCACAATAGATTTCGGAGCTTGTTATCTCAAAACTTTGGCAAACAAAAGCAAATGGGCATAACTAGATAAAACAAGAGATAACTTAAAATTTGGTTTTTGGAAACTGTGTAATAGGCTACCTGTATGTTTCCTCTCGTATAGTCTAGTTCTCTTCTCTGCTTCACCCCTAATGAAAAGTGCTGCATCCGAGAAAAGGATTGCAGCCCATGTTGAACACCACATTACAAAATGTAATTTCCACATACTTTACTGTGGAATAAGGGAATATCATTTTCATGAAGGGACATAAAATACCAGAATTTTTTTTTGTCTCTATTCTACAATGTGTTACACACCATCAGAGAATTAAGACTTGGAAAGGACTTGGAGACGAAATGTATGTCTTTTTCTACTGTGCGGTCAATTCTCCAACTCCTAGAAAGCTTGGCCTCCAGCTTGTAGACAATCTTTCCATGACTCCCCCTGAATGATGAAGGCATGCTCCTGTAATGGAGAACCAGCAGATTAATTGTATGTAATATGAACTGAATTTATATCGGTAGCTAGAATATGTAGGAGTCTAGAATATTTGGTCCTGTTTATGAAAATCAATAACATTGTGCAAACATGTTTGGTAAATTGTTAACTGTACTTACCCTGGTGGTATTTTAAAGCTGAATTTATAGACATGGGTTCCTTGGGGAACCACAGTGTCTGAAAGGAGAAGGATTTCGGTATTAACATTGTTCTATGCCGTTACCAGCCAATAAAACAAAGTGGTGGAAGAAACACTTGCAGTTTTTGCAAGTCTTACCATTTAATACTCCACTGCACTTCTTTTCAATATTGTACATTCTGTTAACTACAATCTAAGAGCTGGAATGAAGTAATTACTCACTTAGTACGGTTAGGGAATAAGCTATAAATTAAAGTAGCTCTAAATCGACCAACTCTACCATACTTTTACTTCGGTTTTGAATGTCTGATTTAACTTGTTTACATCATGTGGTATTGTTATTCTTATAAGCAAAGTCAGTGTGTATTTCAACATTAATGAACTATTGTTCCATGATCATCACTGGACAAAAAAAAGGACAACCACGTCAACAAACAGTCAGGGAGGAAGAAATACAGCATGCACACACCGTCAGCACTGAATGGGTTAAGGCATGCCTAACTAACAAGAGGTCCACCGCCTACCCGAGTCCTCCGGGATTAGAAACTGCTTCAATTTGAAGTATCTCTTGTGTGACGAGTATGTATAGGTGCGATCGCCGCTCTTTTTCGTCCAGCACACTTCTGCGTCTCCTTTAGCTTTTACAAACAAGCTTTCGACTGTGGTCTCCTTTAATAAAGCCAGTGTTACTTTCCCAGCGATGGTGTCCCCCTCCGAAAACGTCCCGTGCTCATTCAGCGCGTCGTAAGTCATCGTTAGGCTTTTAATTGAAGGCATTGTCGGAGTTAAAAGAAGATTTTGTTGGTTAAATGAATAAAGAAACCATAAGATCGATCAATCTGCTTATTTCCAATCGCTTTCACTGTTTGCTGTTTTAATATGTGGGGGTGCTTATGGCGTCTTGACCGTGGGAGAAGACACGCCCTATACAAGTCTACCCAAAGACCTCTACTGCCATCCAATGTACAAGGCAGAGACTGTGGTCTTAGTGGGGAACAAGTGCAGACCACTGTGCATAAGCGGCATTGCAATAATTCAAAAGTAATGGTACAGTGCCCCCTAGTGGTCACTTATATATATAACATCAGTATCGTGGAAATTCATAGTTGGTGGCTATAGTGATATAGATATTTGTATACAGTCTATTGTGAGGACTGATAAATTACGCTCAGATGAAAAATCTGGAGGAAAGTTATGTGGAGGTGTGGTCATTGAAGATAAACCACATACTTCCGATATGGGCCTCTGACTTTTGGGATAAAAACTATTGTGTGTAATAGTTTTAAAATAATCTGATATGATGAGCTGTTTAGACTGATGTTTCAACCCATAAATTTTAAGCACAGAGAGTGTTAATGTGAGAATATTTACTGCAAATTATAAGTGTAAGTAACTGGACACCATGCAAGTCCTATTTTTTCTTTACTTTTAAATTTTTTATTTTAGTGATAAATAATATAAATAATATATCAGCACATACAAGCATGGATATTTTGACCATAGACTATGATTTTGACATATCATGTCCCCCAGAGCAATCAAAGGACAAATTACAACTACTGCTGTGAGTAGTTTATTGCCTTGTATTTGGATCATACATTCAGTGGTGGATGCAGGCCTACCAGAAAACCATACTTGAGTAAAAGTAGAGATCTCTTACCAGAAAATAACTTTGGTGAAGTTAAAGTCACCTATTAAAATATATCTTGAGTAAAAGTCTTAGAGTATCTCATATTTACTGTAGTTAAGTTACTGTAGTTAAGTATTAAAAGTAATTTTAACTCTACCAAATGTAATTAAGTAGGCTACTGAAAGTGAAAGTACAAGTAAAAGCTGGTAGAATTTTGAGAATTATGATGTTTACTTCTTTGTAACATACACCACCTTGAACATGGGGCCTATAATATGCTTGAAGCAAAACACAGTCTTTTTAAAATAATAATTTAAAGATTTAAAGAACAAAATCCAGTTTGTCCTCTCTCCCTTCCTTGCCCATTTGTATAGGGAAATGTAGTGGAGTTAAAGTATACATTTTATTTAGGAAATTTAGCAGGGTAAAAGGGAAAGTTGGCAGAAATATAAAAACTTAAGTAAAGATTCTCCCAATAAATATGAGACCTAATGAAACAATATATTATTGCCTTCTTTGTTACATTACACCATTGTACACTTTATTATCTTACCTTTAGCCTACATGCAGGTTTTATTAGCCTATGTCTTTAAGTTTAATATGCCATTTCATATGAAGCACTTGGTGCTTGTAATTTCTTTGTTTTAAAGCATGTTGGGCTGCATTTCTTGTATGAAAGAGATACATTTTATTATTATTATTACTACTATCATTAGGCCTATTACAAAATATTTTTGTCTCACCAGTTTTTTGTCCATGATTTTACTAAGATGCAACCAAAAAAAATAACAACAACAAAACAAAAACAAACAAACAAAAAAACTCCAACAGAATTACAATTTCCTGCTTTTATTCTGAAGGCTTGATGCAACGCATTCTCCGGAAGTCTTGAAATTATAGTTAGGTTATATTTTTCAAACTTTGGCTTTTCTTTGGAAATTTTAACAAAGAGACGTTTACTTTATTCACCAGTGACACCACTGCAACTTTCATATTGATAATCAATAGACCAAACTCAAGTTTGTTCAGTTCCTAGATATGTTAAAAGTAAAAGGAATTTGGGCGGGAGACCGCTAATGCGCATGTCAGAAGCCACGGTCAAGACGGTGGATGAACCCATTGATGAGCGTCGGTGGAAGACCAAACTAACCAAAGCCAGCGTTTCAGTTTACTTCCAGCCTCATGTAAGTCAGTCAAGTAAGTTTTATTTTCAACAGTAACATAATTTGAGGAACCTGTTTGCAGTCACAAATTGCCACAGTCTTTTATTCGCTGCTCGTTTGTCAGCGTCAGTTAGCTAACGATAGCGTAACTAACTAGGAAACGGCTGACGTTATGTGTAGTATGTGTGTTAATGTCGATTAAACTAGTTAGCCTCTTGAGTTTGAGGTTCAAATAAGTTATATTTTCAAATCAATTGGTTAGAGACGTCCTAAAATGTCAGTGCAGGTGGCACGCTCGAAGTTATTAGTCAAAAAGTTGCATTTGACATGATTGCTAGCTTAAGGCTACGTTCGAATATATAGCTATTACGCTAACATAATGCTTCTCAGGAATTCAAAAACTAGCGTGCAGATGTGTGATGGGCTCGTGCAGAAAGCGGCAAAACTGAAGCATATCCGCATGGTCAAAGTTGACCAACGCTAAACTCTGACCTGCGAATCAACCAGAGCCGGTCGGAGGAAAAAAGGAAACGCATACTTAAATTTTTGCATCTGTCGGGCTTCGAAAGGTTGAATGACAAACTGAGCGACCTTTTGTGTAACGCGTTTCCCCGTCGATATGTGTTGCCTTCTTTCTTGACTTAAACCAGACTTTAACCACTGCGGGTGTTATAACGTAACAAGCGGAAATACATAATAACCAACGGAGCAACAGGCCTGGATTCAACGCAGAAAATGTAATTGCTGAAACGGTATACTATAACCAGTATTGGAATGTAACTCAGTACATTTACTCAATACTCTTACTATGCAAAAGTCTTAGGCCACCATACACTTATTTTAGCAAGGTTATGATGATCATACATATTCTCAGTAGTCTCTTTACTAAAATACAACCAGAACATACAGGAAATATGTATGCAGTATTGAAAACGCACCAAATAAACAACTTCAGTAGGCTGAAGTTGCAAGTATTTAGTGAAGTCTCTTTCCTCCTAGCATGTCTTGAGCTGTCTTGTGCAGACAATATATAGAGACTAACAATACTAATCTTCTGGCGTTTATGCATCATGTTGCATTCCAGACATGTCCAAAACTCAGTATTGATTGTTTGAGCTACTTTTTTGTTATGGTTTAAGATTTCATGTCTCACTGTAAATATTGACTTCTGTCTAAAGAGGCCATTTTGTTCTGACTTTCGGCATTTTAATGCATTGTACATGTTCTCTGTATATTGTTTGTATTTTTATAAAGAGACAGAGAAATAAATATACATCTTTCCTCATTACAACTTTGCTAAAACAATAGTATAGTTACCGAAGACTTTTGCACAATACAATTTTGAGATATCTAATTGTTTCTATTTAATTCTACTTTCGACTTCTATTCTTTAAGTACCTTTCAGAGGTAAATATTAAACTTTACTACTCTACTACATTTTTTAATGCTTTAGTTACTACTTATTTAATTTATTTCTTCTAAATTTGCTTATAGGTTCTAATATATTCTTAAAAGCATCCCAGCAGTAGGTAAAGCAATTTAAAGGAGCTCCATCTTTACCAGCTATAGCATTTAAGTGATGAACACATAAATGTATTAATCATTATAGGTCAATAATATAATATACATGATGCTAAAATTCCCAAGTCTACACTTTTACTTTTGGTGCTTTAAATATATTTTGATGCTTATACTTTTGTACTTTTACTTAAGATCTTGAATGCAGGACTTTTACTTGTAACAGTGTTTTTACACTGAAGTGTCGGTTCATTTACTCAATTAAAAGATCTGAATATTTCATCCACCACTGACTATGACGGTTGGTACTACTGTATAGAATTTACTTTGTGAGATTGATTTGAGACACAGCTTTAGTGCACAACTGACCTCATCACTTGCAAGGACATTGAAAAGTAACACTGCAGACAGCTGTTGTAGGAGTCCACAAACTCAGTCTTCTCTTCACTGTCTATGTTTAAACCTTGAAATGCAGTTCAGTAGTACTGAACTTACCATCATAATGTAAGTGTCAGTGTCTTTTCAAAATACCTCTTGTGAATTATAAAACTTTCCCTGGCTTAGATGGTAATAGGTTAATCTCAATCAGCTGGTGTGCTGCCAACACAAGGTGCCATGGAGACAGTTGCCCTGCCACTGTGTTGAGTGCAGTGG
This sequence comes from Plectropomus leopardus, assembly GCF_026936395.1. Lineage (NCBI taxonomy): Eukaryota > Metazoa > Chordata > Actinopteri > Perciformes > Serranidae > Plectropomus > Plectropomus leopardus. The sequence goes on from NC_142179.1 coordinate 23,622,113, forward strand.
GTGGTGGGCGTGTAAATAAAGTCAGGGCCACTAGACAACCAAATGCGACCAGCACGCGAGGAAAAAAAGGGACCAACTGCACAAGTATAAACAGAGAAAAGGTAGCGTGATATAAGAAGACAGTGAAATGAAAAGTTCTTGTCCTTACAGAAATGGCACAGGTTAGTTCCTCATAGCATTATTTTGTCAAGTGTATTTCTGCCTTTTTTTTCTTTGATGTTGTGTATGTTTGGCATTCAAAGTTACAAACCATAGCTTGTCTTCACAATGTGCACTTAAGCCTTTTTCTATGGCAATGTGTTTGTAATTAGGGCAATTAAAGCCCCACTCTTTACCTTTTTTGTCAGTTGAATATGTTAAGTTAGGGCTGGGCAGTGTATCAATATTATATTTATTATTGGGGTATGTGACCAGGTATTGTCTTCTTAGTAATATTCTGAGATATTGTGGTATTTTTGTCTTTTCCTGGTTTTAAAGGCTGCAATAAGTAATGTAATAAAAAAAATACTAGAATGTTTTAGTGGTTTTATTATTTCCCTTTTACCCAATTGGTCATTATAACCACATTCCTGATGAATATTAATCCATTTATCACGTAAATATTTTGTGAAAGCGCCAAAGTTCAACCCTACAAAATTGCAGCAATATCAATATAGAGGTATTTGGTCCAACATTTTGAGATGTGTAATTTTCTTCATATTACCCAGCCCTATGTCAAGGTGTGTTTTTTCCTGAATAGATTTCCTTGAATGTTCTTACCAGGTTTGTTTTTTTTAGTTGCTATGTCTCATGTTTTTGTTGGTAAAGCCAACAAAAAGGGTATTATACTGCATGTAATGAACTCCAGCAAACTGTTTATTTTTCGAAATGAATTAATAAAACAACTAAAGAAGAATAAGGCCTAGCCTTTAAAATTCAATACAGTCAGAAGATAGTCAGATTTCTTCCTGAAATAAATAGTAAAAAACAGACTTCAAGTTCTGCAGTAGGCACAACAATACACACACACAAAAATTAGTAAAATATATATATTTATTTTTCCAGCAGCGGGTTATGGCCAGGGCAGCAAGAAACAGCAAGTCCAAGTTGCAAGACTTGATTTGTGGTGTGGCCTTTGATTTGTGGTGTGGCCAATGTATTCATGTAATAGAACCATTGTCCAAGTGTGTTTATTTCAAAATTGTCTGGTAGTCAAATCCCTGACTTAAGGCTGGGCAATACGTAGAAAATTATAACCATACGTTGATCAGATACCTCAGTATTGTTGTGATGATATTGTAGGGTTGACCTTTTGCTTTTACAAAATATTTACACAGGGAGATTTTTTTGATAAATAATATTAGTAATGTGGGTAAAATGACTAAGTTGGTAAACACAAATAGTAGAGATGCGACAACAGTCTCGTAATTTCAGAGTTACATCACTTTACTGTAAATGCAGCCTTTTGAAAAAATAAAAGAAAACACACAAGATATTACAATACCCAAAATCTAAGACAAAATCTAGTCTCATATCACAATATAGATTTAATATCAATACATTTCCTTGCCCTACCCTAACAAGGGGATACACATGATGCAAATTATGGCAACAGCCTAACTGCCAATCACTTGTGAGCAGGAAACATATGATTAAGTGTGGCAGAAATATGAAAGTAATTAAAAGTAAGAAAAGTGAGCAAATGAAATCCTGCTTAGGGCCCTCATTAAGCTAAGGACAGCCCTGCACGCTTTGAAACTCATCTACATAAGACAGAGATGAAAGTGGCTGTTAGGCTGCGCCTGATAACATTTGTCCATTATGGACTGCGGAGGGCCATCTGTAGCATAACAGCAGATGCAGCTTCATCTCACACAAAGACCTCATTACTGCAGCCCTGCTTGTTTTGTATAGTTTCTTTGAAATTTCTCAACAAATAAACAGTTAGGTAGTCAGTATAAATTTTAAAATGTGTTTAGCTGCACACTAGGTAAAAGTAAGTGCTATTATAAAATGTGTTCTTTTGTAATTGATCTATTAATGGCAAAGACTTAAATCACATCTCACAGTAGCAGCTCATTAATCTATGCCGTGTGTATGCCCCTAGTTGGATAGGTTGTATCCCTGCATTGGGAAAAAGGGTGCCTTGGTCAAGTCCAGTCTTTATTAAGATTAATGAACAGCTTGACATTTTTAGTCCTCTGTCTGAATCGATAATTTTAATACTCATGAGGGCCAATGGGGATCTAAGCTTGCAGAACACACATTGTGGCCACAGGGCGCATGTTAAATGTCCAAGTGGTAATCAATGCAAAGAAATTAGCTATTGATCTCTTATAGTTTTGTAATAGGTTATCTATTGGTTTGCTCTTTCGGCAAATTCCAATAACAGTCGGATGGAATTGGGCTGGTAATATTGCTGTTGGTTGTGTGTGTGTGTGTGTGTGTGTGTGTGTGTGTGTGTGTGTGTGTGTGTGTGTGTGTGTGTGTGTGTGTGTGTGTGTGTGTGTGTGTGTGTGTGTGTGTGCGTGTGTGCGTGTGTGCGTGCATGCACATACATCCAGCTTCCATGTGTGTTTGCTTGTGTGCAGGGTCACTTTCTAATTAGCACAGAGGGCAGATTGTAAATAAACATGTTGAGGAGAATATTGTTGCACTGCATCAGATTCACAGTTCATCACAAATAAGGCTGGGAAAATTCAGATTGGTTTTATGAAAGCTTAATGTGCACCAGAAGACCAGCATTTGCAAACAGCTATTTCTAATTAACACTATTTCCACTATTTTCAGCATACTATATGCGGGACCACATCTTTCATATACTAGTGACAGATTATGACTCTGGTATCACTTGAGCATCCGAAAAAAACACATCATATGTTTATTTATGTGTGGTGTATAAAGTATATGATGAGAGACTTCTGCTGTATAAATATCTGTTCAAGTCAAAAACTCTAGTTCCTAACCTGTGTTCTAACCTTAGAGAAAACTAATGTCACACATAGCACACTTTGTGTTTTTCTGTTGTTGCATACATTGAGCTAGGTTGTGACACAATGTTGCTAAAACACATCTCACTGTTTATGTTCTCAGGACAAACAGTGTGAGTTGGATATGAAACTGCTCTGCTGGGGTAGTGGGGAGCTCGGCCAGACTGGACATGGCAGACCAAGGGACATTGGTCCAGAAGAAGCCCATCTGAAAGAGTTCACAATGGCAAGGCTGGGCAGAGTGAAGCTACTGGCATGTGGATCAAGTCACTCCATTGTGGTTACAGGTACAGAATCCATTTCCCTTGTATACTGTTTGATGTCTTTTTTTTATGGCAGACTGTAGCCATTCACTGATGGTAAAATGCCATTGACTATGTTGGTATGAGTTAATGCTTTATGTATGAGTATAAAGCCTGATTGGTTTGTGTTAGGTTGTGATTTGGTACACGTTTTATGGAATTAAAGAAAGCATTTTGTCATTTGTCCACTATAGAGAAAGCATTACTTATTAGACTGACTTGTCCTTTTGATGGTTTTTATTAACTAATTCTTAACCATCATTGTTTACTGTGATTAAGTCTATAATGCATCTTAAGACATAGAGTTGTCTCATAAGGTATTGTCATGTTCGATATAAGGTTTATGCTAGACTTTTTTTTTGACGGCCATTGTGTTGAGGAGACCCATGGTGTGGTGAAGGTGTTATTGTAGAATGTGATCCGTTAAGCTGTTGCTTAACTATGATAATTGCGCTGAGAGGAAGACGGTGATTGCCATGGATGTGCCGTATGCTCTGAAGAGGCAGGGACGCACTCCGCATGGCCTTAGTGGATAAATAGATCTGTCCGTAATAAAATCAAAGTCTGGTCTGCATAATATAAGTTTATATTAAAACTGTCTTGGCAACATATCTTACAGGTCAAGCAATATTAGGCTATTTTATATTATGTTAATGAATTTAGTTATTTGACCTTATTTCCATCAGACTTTTGGCCATTAATATTTTAATCTGACTTGACAACTACACGTGACATTAGCAAAAAAAAACCAAAAAAAAGGCATATGCAGGCTAACATAAACCCTCGTCTGGTAGGTGTTACAGCATTTGGAAGTAATTAGAGCAAGGTACTATTAAGAGTTTGATATTTTTAAAATGTTTACAGAACAATTGGCTTAAAAAGACATTTGATTAAAAACGTGTAAACAACCAAGCCCATGGAATCCATTAGCAACTGTCGTACACACTGTGTGACATTTGATGGACATGGTTGTCCAAACTACCTTGCAGTACATGAGTGTATGGAGTGCACATATATTACCTGGAAAATAATTATCTGTTGGTGCAGTAAAGGGATATTTAGGTTTAAAAGGCCCATAATGTCATTTACATAGGGTTTACACACAGCACGAAGTGTCTTCCTCCCTGCCCATGAGGTAATACTGGCCTACTTATTTGCCAATTTCATAGAAACCCTGATGACAGGAAGGGAGGAGGCTCCTTTAGTACATTAGCTGGCAGTAGTCATAAATCAGTAGCACTAGATAAGTCTTATAGATCACCCCAACACAGGGATCCTATACCTCTACCATCATTACAGGGAAAAAGGTGACATTTTTGATTGATTAAAATGGTGCAGGCTAGCTTAGGCTAAATCATGTTAAGTGATGTGACATTGCAGTTTCACATATCATATTTCTGTCAAGACAATGATGGTGGAAGGCATTGTCATGGCATGATATCTGACAACAGCAGACATCTGGGGGGACTGGAGGAGATTTATGGGAAGGTTTTAGTGGTCTGAGGGAGATGAGAGAGAGTAAAAAGTGGTCCTTTTTTGTGCATTGTCACTTCCCGAGTGACTGTAAATTTTACTCCAGTGCTGTTGGGAATTGGAGACATTTACACATCCTGACAAATTGCCTGCTGTAAAAGTATTTACTGGTCTTGTCCTCCCTTTTATTCCTGGCCAGCTCGCAAACACATACCCCCCTCACAGACACAAAAATATTTACCCACAGCAAATTTATGTGACACACGTTTATGTGGCGTACCTGAGCTCTAGCCCAACATATGTCATAATAGTGTCATGTTGAGAGTACTGGTCTAGTGTTAATGTTTTAATAGAGGAGGTCTTGAGTAGGTCATAATGGTTTTATGTCAGCCACATTGTCTAAGATATCTGGCCATTTGGCCCAGTCAGCCCAAGGAAGGGCTTGTTTATGGAAAAACAGGTGACAAGGAAATTTCATAAGCTGCTCAAAAGCGTGTAGAACAACTAACCTCATGTCACTCACACATGCAACATCCACAGAACAAGTGAAAATGCTATTATGGAACTTATTTTCATATATATGCAATTTTTGATTCAAGGTAAATTGTAGACTGTAAAAATAAGGATGTAAAACATCAGATAAGGGTGGAATGATTACCTTTAAGTAAATTTAATCTCCTGTTGACTTTTTTGCCAATGTGCAAATATTGCTCCACATTTTAGAAACGCATTATAAATTGCTGCCACTCGGTGGCACTATTAGACTGCCAATAAGACAGTGTTGTCGAGGAGAATGGCGGGGGGGAGTTGGGAGAAGGGAGGCCCATACTTACCTCACACTCAGACAGAGCTATAATTTACTAATAGTGTGGGAGCCGCCATTGCTGTTATCTTTTAATAGATTTGTACGGGGGAAAGCAGGTGCCTGTTGTTAATGTGTCCAATTGCCCAAGTTGCCTACAGAATTTAGGGCATCCATCACTGTCGTCGGCGGTGACACCCTGTCGTTCTACTTCACGCGGCGGGCCGGCCGGGCTGGGCTGGTAACAGATGAGGCTTCTCTCTCCTCCAGACGCCCACAGTCACACAGAGACGACCGCCATACGTGCTTGCACATGCATACACACAAAAACACACACAATATACCACATTCTTAGAGGGCAAACTAAACTCAAACCCATCACAACAGGAAATGCATATATTTATAGCATATATGTTAACTAGATGTTATTAAAAAGGCATGATTACCTGATGATAATGTTAATACGTTTATATCTAAAATTAAGTGAAAAAATGGGCCATGTTGGAGAGAGAAAAGTGCCATTAAAAATAATCTCTGTAAACTTTGGCCTCCGTTGCTTTGAATTCTTGACCTTCCAGCTGCACCCTTGAGCTTAGCCAGGGGCACCACGTTGCTTGCAGGTTTGCCCTCCGCCCTGGAAAACACCCCGTGCAGCTGTGTTTCTTTAGACCCGGGCTGAGAGTTGGAGGGTATACAGAGGTGCCTGCTAATACCTTGTTAGGGCTGTTTCAGTTGCTGGGTCTCAGTGAGGTCAGTGTCAGTACTGCTTTAGTTCGAGGCCCTTGATCTGCTGGATGTTGGATGAAGCCAGGGACTCATGTGCTGGCCGTTTGTGACCTACCCCGATTTGTCTATAGGAGGCTTCGTTCTTGTGAGTCCCACGGACTGTTAGAAGTCAGATGTCTTTGTTCAGACATGGCTACTTTGATTAGGTCTTTCAATGTAGTGAGCAAAAACTAAATTATCTTTTATTATTTATGATTCTTTTTTTTTTTTTATTTCTTAGCTTGTACCCAGTTGTGATAGGAAATATTTGATGCAAAGTGAATATGCCCCCCCCCCAAAAAAAGGGTTAGGGGCTAGGGTTATTCCTTTGTTTTATTTCCACGTCCTTGTTTTTTCTTCACCTCTCTTTCCATATGAGTTATGAACCTTGGTTAGGCCTTGGTGTCAGGTGTTAAACAGCATATGAGGGCTGTGACCTAGCTTCCTAACCCTCTCTTCCTCTCTGACATCTCTCTTAACAAAAAACAGAGCCTGCACTCTCACCGTAATTGTAACCAGCATGTTACTTTTGCACTGTTTTCCCCTCTGCATGCTGTTGTTAAGCATTGTGCCATTCAAGAGTTAAGCATTCCTCAGATGCTCCCCTCATTCCTCAGCTGTGAACGCATAGTTCCTTCCTCAGCCTAAAACTTAAAAAATGTAGTATTGAAATGACATCATGCACCTGTTAGTAATAAAGAACATAGTCTGGAATTTTTAAAGTGCATAACATAACACTCGTCAGTAAAAGCTAGTATTGATACATACTCCATTCTTCAACTCATCATAAAAATCTCTCTGCAAACATGGAGAGATGCATAGTTGTGTTTATTCAGTTTAATGATGTCCATTAAACTAGATTACAGCAGGCATAGTTTTCTCTGAATTACTTGGCCCTGAAATCCAATACCTTGTAGAAAAAATAAAATCCTCTGAAGTAACAGGAATGGACAATTGACCTGCCAACTTCCTGGTCCTTATTGGCATTCAGGGCACAGTTACATCTCTGTAGAATCAAAGTGAGATGTGAGATATATAGGCATAGAGAGAGACAGATGGAGGCACATACAGTCACAATGGCAGAAAAAAAATCCTCAAGGTGCACACACGACTTTCCCTTTCAAATCACCAGTCATGGCCAGGTTGTGCCTTGAGGAAAGTGTTCATACAGACTTGTGTGGCTACTTCTGTAAATGTATAATTCACTTGGACTTTCAGGAAACTGTGTTGCTAATATGGAGACCTGTTTTCTCATTTTCTCTTTTTTCCCGTCTTTCTTTCAAGCCATCTATGCCTGTAGGCAAATACACCTTCACCTATGTATTTTATTGTCTTGTTTAATGTTTGTCAAAGAGTGCAATACTCAGAATAATTCTAGGAAAGTATTGGCCATCCCCCTGCATGACAACTCCAATATGTCTGCTTTGGACCCTGCACCAAGGGGAGCTTTGGTAATAATTTGTTGTTTAGCTGTGTTGATGTTTTTCTACAATTTCCCAGTTGGGAAAGGTGAATGAGTGGAAAAAGGGGGAAAGGGGGAAAATAACCTCTGTCCTTGCTTCTTGACCTCTCTCTCACTCATTGTTTTTTCTTCTTTTTTTTTCTGTCTCGCTCTTGTTGTTGATCTCTGTACTAATCTGGTTGAGCAGGTTTGGCTTCTAGTTTTGCTCTCAGTTGCTTTTTAAGGTTTAATCGTTGGACATAAGTGTTTATGTTGCTGTAATATGGGCCTAACTCTTCTTTCTCAGCGAAGCATGGAGCACATGAAATATGTAGTTCACCATAGTCCCCCCCGCAAATAAAAAAAGAAAAAGACAAATGTTATGCAGAACAAAAGATGGGGGAAAGTCTTGCCAATTAGCAGCTAATGAGACAAGCTTGTGAGGATATCCAAATCCTCAACGTGTTAACGTTTACGATCCTCCCCCCTCCTCTCGACTCCTTCAACCTGCGCCTCCCCCATCTGCCCTTGCATCCAGCCTCTTGTAAGGCGGCGAGGGCACCTCTGAGGCCCTCTGTGTGATTATTCACACATGGCTGTGGCCCTGGTGCTTTGAGCAGCGGGTAGAAGAGGAAGAAAGAAATGCCTTACGTATGGCTAATGTAAAAATGCTCAACTGACACATGGCCAAGGCTCTCTTCTTCTGCTTTTTTTTTAATTTCATTTTTCCTTTTTACCTCCGTTCCACCCTCCTACCACCCACACACACACACACACACACACACACACACACACACACACACACACACACACACACACACCAACTCAACCCCACCTTCTATAGATAGATAGATTGATCCAATCAGGCACTCTGTCCCTCGCCATCCGTTCCCAATTTTCCTTAATATAGTGAAGCCAGGAATTGGGTGGGTAGGTTGTGGTTGGGAGGCTGGTAAGGGAAACACATTTTGATAAGTGAAAAATAATATGCCAAGAGAAAAACCAGTCATCCCAGTTGCCTTTGACATGCTTTTTATCAGAGATGTCTGTGTTGGAAGTGAAAATAAAATCTGCTTTTGTAACAAAGATCTTTGGACAGCCTTGAATGATTCGCCACTACTCCTTTCCGGCCTCATTTTCTCCAGAGCGTGTATTGGGAGTGTATTTGGAAACTCAGCAGGGAAAATCAAATGTGAGTTGGCCTGGAAGTGTTGCAGTAAACAGTGAGAAAAAGCAAACACGGGCCAGATCAGGGAATATCATGCAGAGTAATGTTTGGACTAAAAAGAGGAATTGTGTAATGGAACAGCACATATTCCACTCTCCAAAGGGACTTCTAATTGATTCTGTGCTTCATTACTAGTTTTCTCAGGGAGAAATGGACAGCTCACTTTATTATGAAAAAGGAGCAATAGACATTTAAATGGATGTCATTGTGATTATTGCGATACAGTTCTCACAGTATTTGGCAGCAGATGACTGCTTTATTGCTGTAGCTTTTTCTTAAATTGCATTATTTTTTCCATGAAGGTAGCAGGGAGTAGCAACCTTAACCCTGACTGAAACAATTAAATGAAAAGCAGCGAATTGAAAGAGAGAGGTTTGGGAGCACAAAATAATCCAGGGCTCCACTTGATATGTTATTTGTCGGGGGCAGTGCATTTGTGCATGTTAACTAACTGTGCCACTGGACTTGGCCTGCTCGTAATAGGGTTCCAGCGCAAACATTTTCTCTGAGGGATTTCTATTATTAATTCTGTCTGAACACATCCACAAATGAATAATGAAATAAATAATGAAAACGTTATTACTTTTGGCAGCTGGGTCATTTCTCGTTTCCTGCTTTTTCCTCAGCTTGTTTCCTACTAATTAACTTTCCAAGGAGTTGTCCTCCTTTTCACAAAATGAATTTCATCAGGATGGTAGGCCACAGTAAGTGTGGGTACACAGTCTCATGAAAAGACAACAACAAGAACCATACACAAATACTTTACTTTTGCTTGACCTTTTAAAAGAAGAAAATATTATTACTGTAATTTTTTTATTTTTTAGAATTGGTTAAAGTTGTAACCACTCCTCAAACCAACAGATTTAACCACAGAAAACTTTAAGCCTTGGGCCCATTGCAAAATAATGTGTACTTAACTTTCACTTTACTGACCGGTGAAACCCATGTGTTATTGGCTTGCTTCCCTCATAAAGTATAAAACAGGAAGCGCTTCTAGCAATATCTTATTTGGCAAATCAAGGTTCCTCCCTCCCTTCCCTGCTCCACCACCACTCATCTTCCTCCCTTCAGATTCCTGCCCTATGCCCTGCACCATGCTGTTAAAGGCTTGTGTGCTGGGACAGAGGCTTGGCGATAAGTAGCCCTCATTTAATATGGATCTTAAAGAGGGCAGTAAACGTAGAGCCTCAGTAGAAGTCCCCCCCATCCCTCTGGCGTTACTATATAGATGACCCCTCTCTCTCTCTCTCTCTCTCTCTCTCCCCCCTCATTAGAGTCATTGCAAACTCTTTCAAACTGCTCTTTCCCTCTCTCTGCGTTTTACTGTTAATTAGTTTGCTTTGTAAGGTTAGACGTGCGGACGGAGCAACTTTGGGAGTGTTTGGCTGCCATCTGTGTGCATACGGCTCTAACTATGTACAGATGGTGTGTGCTTACAGACAGGTTGCTTCTTGTGGGGAAAAAAAGCGCAAGAGACGGTTTTGGTTATTTTAACAAGATTTATGGCCATTCTCACAGGTAACTGTTTGAGCTGTAACAATGATTGTTAGTCAGCTGTCAAAAAAGGATAATTTAAGGCAAGAGTAAGTAGTATGTATGTTTCTTCATTTCCCCGTCCTGTGTGATGAATATTTTAGAAAAAAGTTGTGAATTCCTGGGAAAGTTGCTTTGTTAAATTTTTTAACTGTGAAACATGTTGAACCAATTTTGTTGCGGCTACTTCAGAAAAGCTCTCATAATTTAGACAAGTTAAAATACCATTAGCCACTCAGTGAACCAGTGAACCAGGTAAGTAGAGAAAAAGGTAGAGATTGCCAAATAATTGCTTGACAAGGTCACAAAATTAGCAAACATAATCAAATAAGGAGCTGACTGAATTATTTATGGTTTTGCTCACCAGCACTGAAATGTCATACTGAAGTCCCCATTAAGATTGGATTTTACATTTAGTACAAGACAAAAAACACATTAGGTACTCGTTGTTTTAGAATTATACATCCAAGGCCAGCTTGCACATGGCTTTTAATACAGCATTTCTTTGTTTTTTTTTCCCTTTCTTGGCCTGCCTGCAAGGTGCCTCTTGCTAGTGGGAAACCTGCCCTTGTCAGTCGCAGTTCAGTGGTTAATGCTTTCTACTGGGCATTGTGAATGACCCTCCCACAATTAAAAAAGGGTTAGCAAAATTATTGTTGGCCTCCTGCCACATACTTTATGTGACTTAGCAGTGGTCAGAGACAGCTTGTGGGCCCAGAGTCCCCAAAACGTGACTTTTTCTATCAACCCAGCTCTCTAAAATTGCCCGGTGTAATTAGCAAATTGAAGGAAACTTAGGAACAAGGAAGTTGTGCTGTAAGAGGAGGAAACGGAACACAGACAAAATGTATGATTCCTCAATTAAACTCGAATGCAGTGAACACCGCTATTGTTCTTTAAACATTTTGCTTGAAGTTAATTCACTGATACATAGGAAGAGGAAGAGAAAATCTTTTTTACTAATTGTATCTGTTAAGACATGGCCTGATATGTGAGAGATTTTAGTGCAAAGTACATTTTTGTAGTTTTGTAAATGAAATAAAAAAAGGACCATTTTTACTTGGTTAAACAGATCCAGTACTTTCGGACTGCAAATCTATAGGTCAATATGTATGCTTGAAAGGGACAAAAAATGCTTGATCCTAGGTATTCAAAGTGATGTAGAGATTAAAGTGAGAAGAGTACTTGTAAAAAGACATTAGAAAACGATGAGCATTTTCACAGAAACGTCACAGTTTTGTCAAACACAATCAAATAAAGGTTTATTAATGATTATACTTTGCTGTGCTGACACCTTTTTTCATGATGAAATGGAGTGTTGAGGCTGGGCTGAGAGGTATTGCAGTGCGGTGTCAGCGCTTACGGAGTCAGTTAGAAGAGAATCTGTCATTTCATTAGATTTGCAACAGCATTATTCATTATCATGTATTGACGCATGTAACTTGGTGAGACAGGTCACAAATAACATGTATAGACATTTATGCTAATCAGTGCTTTCCATGCACAATTGTTTAAAAATACTGGAAAATTAGGAAGGTATGACATTTAAGATTGCAAGATGCAGTACATCTCTACATATTTTTCTTTTTTTAATACTCACCTTTATTGAATCCATAAACATAAACCTTTAGTTATGGCATGTCATAATGCTGCTTACTAATGCTTAAAAATGAATACAGCAATTCAAATGTATAAAAAAACTCATTTGCTACAGCTATTCAACATTGTTCAATGAAAAGCCCCTTCTTTTGTCTTTCTTTCTTTTTAAAACCTCAAACCCTCCGTGTGAGTGAAGAGGATCCTCTACAAATGTCTGAGAAAGCAGCCAAAAATACAGGGGGAAAAAAGATTGCTTTGTTCATTTCTCCCCCCCCCCCCTTTCTCTCTTTCCCACTCTCCCCAAGGTTCTATTAGGAAATAGATCCCAGGTGTTCGATAAGCCTGTAGTGGACATGACAGCAGTGCAATCAAGTGTATAAATTTAATTGCAGGCTCATTTTGTGCCGTTTATTAGCCGTTTAGGGGCACATCGCTCCACTTGAACCCTGTTATTGCCAGACAGAACAGCTGTTTGGTTCCTTTTTAAATGTTTGTCTCGTTGCATAGTTTTGAAAAAGTACATACTTAAATGCCAAATGCTGCTTATGAGAACTAGAAATTATATTACAAATGCATACATATATTTAATCATGCATTTTTAAGTAGTTTTTTTTAGAGAAATCTTTTATACTATTTGATGAAAAAAAAAAATTTAATCAGTAAACAGAAAAGAAATTTAATGTGATTAATTTTGTTGTTACCAGAAAACGCTAATGCTAATTCTAAAACAACAATGTGTTTTGTAAACTAATTTGTCTAAATTTATCTTAATACATAAAATAAAGAAAAATACAATATATGTTATTTTCAATTGAAAAAGTGAGATAACACAAACAGCACATGCACCCACCTTACTGTGTTCATGCACACGTTCAGACACACACTCACACAGACATACATGCACACAGACACACACACACACACACACACACACACACACACACACCCAAAGTGAGTGAGTGAGTCTCTTTGCGCAGTCAGTGTGGCTTTTTCTGAACTGGGTTAGTCTGTCCCCCATCTTTGCTGCTGGACGGTGCCACACACCGAGAGGCCTGCAGATGTACTAGCTTTGGTTGAAACCTTCTGGTGCGACACCCCATTAATAAAAAGCCTGGAGAAAGCTGTGTTAATTGTTACCATGCATTCGGCCACGGCATTCCTATAAATCACCCGACTAATTGCAACAAATTGTGGGCTGACACTAAGCTATGATTCCGAACCGGCAAATATTCATCAACATTGCAACTCAGCCCATAAAACACACGGCCAGCCGTTTCCCAGGCCAAACACATATCTACCATCTAACTTCCCCATTATTTATGGATCTTTCTTGTCTTCAGCATTTAAGTGCTGCATGGTGAGTGAATGAGATGCCATCTTGTTTATTTATTATTTCCCTGGATAAAGCCCAAGTAGTGGCAGGCATATGACCAGTCACAGACCTTGTTTTCCATGTTACCCTTGAAGCCTGGTGTGTTGTGCTCGCTGCCCTGTATTGATTACTGTGTTACTTGTCACAACAGAATTACCTTGAAGCGTTTTTGTTAATGCAAGGCTGTTGAGTTAGATTGCAAAGAACAGATTAGTAAAAATATGCTTTATCAGTATATATCTGACGGTGTACAGTCTTTTGAAATAATAGCCTTAAATGAGCTGCCTAAAAGTCTACACTATTCCTCGTGTGGATCACTGGGTTTTTCAATATTATTTAGCAAATGCTCATTACTGCAGTGGGTACTTAGAAAGTGCTTGATTCTTCGCCAAGCAGTCATATGTTGGAGCATTTAACCTCCCATGCAATGTTTATTTCATGCAGACAAAAGGCCAGTTAAATCTCTTTCTCTACGCTCTGACAGGCACCATAACTGTCACTGCAGATGATCTATTTCACAGCCCAATGCATTACTACCACTAATGTTTCACTATCCTGCCAATTCACCCTGGTACTGTGCAAAACAGCTACAGTATGTGTCAAAACAGTGCTTAATAGGCTGTCCCCCAGGTGTGCATCAGCAGCTAAAGATGTAGGAGTCAAAGGTCAGGATCTGATTTGATATGTGGGAGTTCACGGGGAATTTTGATGTGCACTGATCAATTCCACGCTCAACATGCACATAAATCAATTCTGCATCTTGAAAGAAGGTATACATGGTTGCACTTGGTGTGTGAACATGCACACACATGCACAAATGGACTTGTGCAGACCATAGCGCAATTAATCATAAATCTCTTTCAGCATTATGTGAGCATGGTTTTTATCCCCTTCCCCGCTTCCCTTCTTACCTTTCCCCCTCGTTTATCCCTCTGTCTTAAATTGCTGAGATCCTAGCTGACTTGATGGACCTGGCTAGCTGGCACTACCATGGGGAGTGGGGGTGATGGGCTGGAGAAGAGTGAGCAAAAAAATCCTTCCTTTTGACACTGTTAAACATTGACGGGCTTATTACCGTGTTCTCTGATTCAGCTGGATGTGTTCAAGGATCTTCTCGGCGGTGAAAAAGGTCAGCTGCTCTTAGTTGTGCTCAGCTAGAATACTAATACTGTCCTTATTCAAATGATCTGCTCCAGCGCTTATTAAATTGATGGCCCAGGCGCTCTAATTTAATAGTGTTGCAGTCCAGGAGAGGGACACAGCTGCAGTCACTGGTGAATTAGGTGCTTCTGAGGCAAAGTTCAAGCAGGAGCCCCTTTTGCTTTTGGGATGTATTTTTCCCAGCAAATTAGCAGTCAGTGGCAGTGTGCAATTAATTAGCGCAAACCAGGAAAAGCTTGTCATTTAATAAGGTGCCTTTTTCCACTCACACCTCTCCCACACATAGAAATATCTCTCCCTATCTTACCATATCTCATTCCCTCCCTTAATCCCTCCCTCCCTTTTTTGCCTCTCGCTTTCTCTCTGTCTTCTACTCCCTCCTCTCTTGCACTCCACTTTACATAAACAGAGGGAATTGATCCATTAAGTGGTGTGCTATTAATACCGTTTAATGTATGTCTAGTTAAATGAAAGCTGTGGGTTGGATATTTTCTGTGGCGTCAGAGTTTGAGAGCTCCCTCTGGGTTGGCTAAAAAGACTAGACATGGGCCACTCACTGATGATTTCATCCAATCAATATCTGTGATTTGAGGGATAGATTTAACAGAGGTGGACAGGCAGACTGAGGCACATGACATCTTCAGAGTGTGTTGGCATGTATGCAGGACCTCTTGTGTGCATGCGTATATTTGTAAGTGCAACCATGCATTGTTAATTCTTTGTGTGCATATGAAACCCATAAAGTGGTATTTTATTTTTCATTTATTTGAACTACGGTATAAGAGGCAATAAACTGTATAAGATAGAGCCAAACAATTACATTTACTCCATATTACAGTTGTTGTTAAGTGCTGAGATAAATAGAGTACGGTGTTTGTCTGGGTTGTTGTAACAGCTTTTTTATATCAGTAAAACTGACCTTCACATTAGAATGTATTTTTCACTTTTAATCCTTACCTTGCAATTTTTGAATCTCATCTCCTGAAGAAGCTAAATTTATAACACTTATGCAGCGAGAGAGAGGTAGACAACACACAAACTCAAGATTGCCTATTGCAGTAATTTCACACAGAAAACTTAGATATCCACTTTTCCTCGATGAAAAAGTACACACGTGTAACACTAAGTATTTACATTGTGTATTTATTAAGAAAAATTATTTTAATTTTTTTAAATGTCCAGCAAATTACTTATTTGTATAAAATACTGTAACTTTAGCTACTGAGTAATTATACTAGCTACCATGGGCTCTGTGTGAATGTGTGTGTATGTTGTCCTGAGAGAGAAAATGCACATGCATACATTTTTATTGCTGGCAACAGGAACAGAGGGGAACATGAGTTAAATTATGCTATTTGACACACAGAATCTCCCTTCTCTTTAACAGTTGCCATTTGAGAGGATGTGATTGTTAGTCTTAATGTTTTCATCAACGTTTCCTTCCACTGTTTTGATTTATAAATGAGGTTTTTAATTTTGTGAACAGATTTAAAGCCTGTAAGATGACCGTAACTGCACAGTGAAATGTCACAAGTGTAGCAAATGTAGGAAGTTGCTTTAAAATATTGTTTTCTAATTTAATATTGATTTTCATTCATTTTCATATATTTCTGCGTGATATTGCAGTGCAAGGTTTCAGTGTCAATGACTTTACATGTGGAGCAAACCCCAAAATATGAAGACCTGTAACACGATTACGGCACAATATATATTTATGCCACAAGGATATTATAATGAACAGTACTTAAAACTAATGTAAAGAATATGTATCACCATATTTGTTTATGGATGTGTTTTCCAATGTATTACTTTGTGTGTGTGTGTGTGTGTGTGTGTGTGTGTGTGTGTGTGTGTGTGTGTGTGTGTGTGTGTGTGTCTTTGTGATACAAATCTGCTGAAAAATACTAACTAGTAGTGCTCAAGTCTGCAGAATTTTCTCACTGTCTTAAAGTCAAGATTTTTTTGACTTATCAATGGCTTGATTTAATTAAACAATTTGTCAAATTACTTCATCAATATTATTGTCACAGATGAATGCTGACAAACAGGATCTTTAAAAAGATAATGCTTGTTAAAGAAGCAACAGCTGTGGCAACTACATTGCTTTCATGCTTATTATTTAAAAAAAAAAAATCAATTATATGACACTGAATCCTTAGATAAGCAGATAAGCAACACAAGTGTCTGTGTCATCTAGTATTTGTCATTTTTACCTGAAAGTCATGTTCTTTCTTAGGACAGCAGTAAAGAAATAGCGAGGGGCTGGGAACCAGCAAGCTTACACTATGTTTTTTATACAATACAACACACACACACACACACACACACACACACACACACACACACAGTTAGAAGTCTGTACCATTGTCCTATTTACAGGCTGAAGGCTGAATGCTGAACATGGAGTACAGTAGGCCATAAATAAGAGTGGTTGGGCTCTATCAGTGCTGACAGAGGTCTCTTTCCCCCTACACACACAGACACACACACACACACACACACACACACACACACACACACACACACACACACACACACACACACACACACACGCGCTTACACACAGTGCCTGGCCCCGTGCCTGCTTGTTTCCCCCCTCAACTAATAGACTCTGGTGAAACCAGTCAGCATTGTTGTTCTCAGATTGATGTGACCTTGATGCCGTTTAGTGCAGTGATTTGTTTATTGGCACTTATTTTGATGCATGTGGAAGTGAGCCTTAAAAGCCCTACCACAGACATCACACACAAACACACAAACACACACACAAACACACACACACACACACACACACACACACACACACACACACACACACACAGTGAGGAAGATAAAGATGGGAAAAACAGAGCTAGAAAGATGGAAGGGGAGAAAAAGTGAGGGAGATGGAGTAGAAGAGATATACTCCCGGGGCAGATTACATAATACATCATTCACAAAGCATTGTTGCCAATATGTCTTTTATACTCCTTAAATTGCCGTTGCCATCCCAGGGCCCCCTCTGCGCTTTGACAAACACATCACAACACACACAAACATATTGTATTCTCTCTCTCCGTACAGTTTGTGTACAGTTAGTGGAGTCTATCACAGGCCTCCTGGGACGCTACTGTGTGAGGAGAGAAGCTGGTGCTGAGGAGTACTGTACAGTATTGATGGAGCTGTGTTTCTGTTAGGCAGTGAAAACAAAGTCTCCCTGATGCACAGTGGAGTGTAGGGGGATCAATAGACGTGGAGCGCTTCATTTCCTCAGGCTTCTTCTGAAGAAACACTCACTGATGTGTCAGGGCTGCTGCAGTTGTTGCTTTGACATAGAGGAGATACCAAACCATCAGGCTGTACTGTATGGGAGAGAATTGAAACATACACACACTCTCATCCAAAAAGATAGACACGCTGTAAGTGTGCACGCGTATATACAGTACTTTGAGGAAAAGGTAAAAAGAAAGGTCAGTGTTTTCAGTCACATTGTGCTGTGTTAGAGTAACAAGAAACACACATGGACTAAGGGGGAAGGGTTTAACTGACACACAGGATATAACGAGGCATGAGCTTGAGTGATGGGGAAGGGTTTGGCCACTGCACAGGATGTAACTAGACATGTGATTCTGCTGGGGAAGGGTTTGGCTGGCGCATGGGATGACACAGGGCCAGAGCCTGGGGCAGCCAGGGAGAGTGGAGAGCCCAGCTGTCACCTCAGTCAGCCCCTTCTCTGGGGGCAACTGTCAATCAGCAGCCTCTCATATCGCTCCGTCATTGAAGCTAATTGCTATTGTCAACCCAAGAGACCTAGGGGATGCTAATGCTAGTGCAATTGCCCTTTTGGAGAGAGAATACTGCCTCCAAACATGAGATAAAAAAACGCAGGAAATCCAGAGAAGCAAATCAAAGGTGGTTCTGGTAGAGCATTAATAAGGCATTAGAAAATTAAAGGCAGGATCACACAAAATTACCTCAAACAGCATACATCCAGGCCCACAGAGCAAAGGCTGGACTATAAGGGAGTGTGGCAATGTTGTTGAGTGGAATCATTCAACAACACATAAATATGCATGTGGTTACACAGTCTCTCTAACATTCACATGCATGCACAAGCACACGCTTGCACACAAGCCGGCACACATATACACGCAGCAATAGACCTAATGAAAATAAGATGGATGCTCTCTGAGAGACGGGTGGCTGTGTTATTAATTGCTGTCTGTCCCCTCCTCCTGATAATGATGGGCTGTATCCTGGAGAATTTGCACAGAATAGATTTTATTTGGAAGGATTATTTATTGTCCTTCTCATTGGAGGGGTGGTGTGTTTAGAATAGTGAGGGTTTAAATAATGGCCCGCACGAGATAAGTCCTCATGTTAATTCCTCTTGCTCCTCTTCCCTCTCTGGCACCTTCTTCATCGCACCAACCCCATTACATAGATTTATCCACACAGACAGTGAGACTTCACATGGGATATTTACAGCTTCACTTTTCATTTCTTAATTTAAAGGCAAATGGCAAAAATGTGTTGTCTGATGTTGATAGGCATTATAAACAGTTCTCATAGATTTGTAATCTTCCCCCCAATGGTGTTATTGATATTCTAATCCATCATGACTCGCTGCCGTTGCGCCCAGCGTCACTGCCCTTTGACAAGTGGACACGCAAATTTAGAGCAATTATTACAATAAAGATTACCATTCTGTCTGCATGTAGAGCCAGTTGGCTGAAACAAAAGGACCATGTCACAGAGAAGACAGTGAAAAGAGAAAAAAAACACCCACGTGGGTGCAGGGGAGGTTGAGTCTGCTCTCTCTCCTCTCTTTTGCTTCATGTCTCTCACTCCCTTCATTTGTGGGAGTACAGAGGGACAGCATTATCATAAAATAACACTGCCCCCCCACCCCCCACCTCCATCTCATCACCCTCTCACAACCCATAAATCAGAATGGTGGTGTTATGGCGGCTGGAGGCGTGGTAGCTGTGGTGACATGGAGGATCCTGGTGTGGGTGTGAAATCACTTGACCCCCAGCATTAACCTTTCTGGAGTGAATGGCCACTGCTCTCCTCAGCAGGCTGGGAACAAAAGAGGCCTGGTATTGATTAAACTCCACTGCGCGCACTTGATATTAAACACTGGTTTAGACGCCTGTGTTCCGTGAACCCCTCTTGCTCAACGCTGCCACCGCCTTACCTCGCTTGCACAAGCATGAAAATGCCTTTGAATACATATCTCTGTGTATTCTATTGTCAGTCATGACGCTCACCCAAATGGACGACTCTGTGCAAACACTCACAAACCTATATAAACATAGTGGGTAAAAACTGTGAGGCTGATCATGGCTTTAGGCTGGGGTGCCGAAGGTCACGCAGAATGATGGAGAAAGCGAGAGCAGGGAAGGTCTAGGTCTCCGGGGTGATCAGTGTTTTGTCATCTGGAGCAGTGTTTACTTTTCCTCAGCACAGGTTCTCCTCCCTTCATCTCCTCCCCATCTTCCAGATCGATACTCTGCATCCACAAAGGTCTGGGAGAAGGCATACAAGCATGTGAGTCAGTCAACACTTACTGAGCTAAAGGCAATGGAGTTTGAAATCTCCCAGGCTGCAGTCAGCGTTCTATCACCTTTTCTCCCACTTTGTAGACTTTCTGCAGTGCGAGATATTGAGTGCACATACTGTAGGTGTTAGGCTGATTCCTGTGTCGACTACTTAAATTACTTCACAAAAAGCTATAGAAAACCTACACAATATCTCTCATGTGTTGCTGCCATTAAAATGCTTTATCATGTTTGAAAAAAATATAACTTTTCTGATTGGGTATACATTTTTTCCAGAAATTAGACAAAGGGCAGAAGTGACATGTACCATTCATAATTAAAAAATAATTTTAAGCATTTTAAGCTCTTTAAAACGAGTACAGAGTGCACAGACAGAGCGGTGAGTTCTGCTTGGATAACCTTTTAGAGAGAGCTCTTCATTTGCTTTTTTATTCTTTAATCAGCTGAAATGCTTTTCATTCAAGTGGCCATTTTATCAAATAAGATTAAAGAGACTAAAACAGACTAGTTGTGCTACAGGTGTCCTGTAACCTGACCAAAAAAAAAGTTACCAAGACATTATATTAATTTGCCTGTTGTCATGAAAATTATTATTATTTTTATTCTATCATCAATTTAAATAACTTCAAATACAATAAAACAACACATGGACCTGTTGAAAAGTTAACAAGTAAATTGTAGTTTTGTATTCTTCCTTACAATACGGTGTGAACATAAACATTGTTAAATTATTTTAAAAAAGCACTCAAAGTTTAACAATTTATTTACCTGCTTGCCACAACTTAAGGAGGGCTTCGAGTTTCGAGCCTCGGATCCATCACACACAAGTCACAAAAACATTCCCCATATTGTTGGTCAGGAATTGAACAGTAAAATGCATTCACCTCCTCAGACAAGCTTCACCGGCCTTCCTGGCGTACTTTCTCTGAGGCTGCCCTTTGATTATAAATGGTCCATCACAGGTCTGTTAGTTCATTTAGAGGCAATGGTAACTCTGCTACACACACCTTAACCTCAGAGGCAGGACAGGGGTGCTTTTCACAGGGAACGCCAGCATCTGTTCCAGGAAGTGCCTGTCTCGTTCAGGCCTAATTGTCGTTCCTCTATAAGAAGGCTGGTAAGTGAGAGCAGGAGGGGGGCTGTCACGTTCCCGTCACATCCCAATGGTCCGGTAAATAGAGCGTGTGAGTGTACCCCCCCCCAGTTACTGACGGACGAATAGCCCCCCTTCCCTTCTCTCCGTCCTCCCTTTCTCCGGGTTCCCTCCGCCTTCTCCACAATTCCACTCTAGCTTTCTCTCCCCGTATTTATCTCTACTCTGTCATGTTCTTCACACGAGTAGAAAATAATTAATTACTGCACCCAGTGATGATTTATGATATTACTGACATAATTAATGATACACATCAATTTTCCTGCTTAATTGAAGGGGGCTGCAGAGCCTATCCTGGCACCAAGAAAGGCCACTGCCCTGAGAACGTGAAAACACCCCTCCACACTCACATACACCCCACCCTCAGGTCTCTTCCTCTTTTCCCACTCTTTCTTCTTCCCTCACCAGCCTCTCATTCATACTCAAGTGCTACAGTGGCGCGGATGTTTCGTCTTCCAGGCCTGTTCAGCAGAAACCATAATCCTTGTCCATATGCTCTAAATATACCTTAAGAGCCGGACAGTTGTTTTCTCCTGTAGATATGCACTCATACATATCTTTGTCTTGTTACGTGTGTGTGTGTGTGTGTGTGTGTGTGTGTGTGTGTGTGTGTGTGTGTGTGTGTGTGTGTATATATGTGTGTGTGTGGGGGGGGGACTCCATAATGGCCACTATGAGTGTGTGTAGGTATACAGTGATATATGATTCATGAAGATGCGTGTGAGGCATATGTAATTCCAGCTCTACCCTCAGGACTAGAGACAACAAGGTAGTGCATGAATATTTGATTTGCAGGGAGAAAGTATAGGATCTATGCACAGCATTTTAAACAGACAACCCAGAGTATTCCTCTTGGAAATCTGTACACTCAGGTTTATCATCATGCAAATATATGTTTTTTAATTGTCTATACCCTGCATCGTGACTATTTTGAAAACATAATAACAAGACCTTATTATAGTGTATGTTTTGAAGAAATGCTGTTTATGTCCAAGGGATTTTTTTAGTTCATATGTGTAATGAAATTAGTTGTTCCAATATTTGAATAGCAGTTCTTTTAAGTAGTTTTTTAAAAGGTATTTTTAATCTTATTTTAATTTGACATGATACTAATTTGATCAAGTTTTATTCAAATACATTTACCCCAAAATATTCATGTAATTCAATCCAGGGCAATGCAGGGTTCTTTTAAAAAACGGTCACAACCGTTTTAAACCTTGTTCACAAAAAGGAAAAAAAAAAATGTATTTATTTTTGACAGATACTCAGTCAGCTACAATGTAAGAGAGAAAATCTGTGTTTCAAGTTTCTGTGTATATGCAAGAATGCGTGTGTGTGTGAGTGTTAGTCACAGAGAGTGACGGAGTCCTCTTACCGACCTCGAGTACAGTGAACTCCATTTGAGAGCTTCCCGGTGGCTCCACCAGCCTCCAGCGAAACGTGTGATCAGGTAGTTTCAAAAACTGCCTGATGGTGTCAACATGCAGAATGTGGACAGGGGGTGCGGGGGGAGTTGTGGACTCAGATTAGTCTCCATAGCAACGGCAAAGTATCCCTGTTTGTACACTGACAAATTCTGCTACATGTGAAAATGATTGGCAGGTCTATTCCTCCACAGCTGACCCATAGAAATTAGCAAGTAAGCGTTATAATACGCAGCTGCATTGACAGGGTCTCCATACTTTTTAAAGTCCTCTTGTAAGTGCTTCTCTTTGGCATTTGCATAAGAAACATGGCATGCTTATTGGAGGGGCTTTGGGGTTGTTGTGGGGTGCTTTCATATCTTTAGCTTGACGGCTTCTTTGTGATCAAGGGGATTGAGGGGAGAGAGGGTTGCCAGATGAGAATAACTTAATTTCCAAAGCTCAAGATGAGAGAGAAGAGTTGAGGGTATAAGTTCATGATGCAGTCTCACTTAGGCATAGTGAAGAAAAAAAAATCTACAGCGTCTGTGCATGTTAGTGTGTGTGTGTGTGTGTGTGTGTGTGTGTGTGTGTGTGTGTGTGTGTGTGTGTGTTAGTCAACAAATGTATGTGGCAGAGCGTAAGGGGACCGTTTTTGCAAGAAGTTAAGTCAGAGTGTGTGCCAAGTGGTCACAATTATCTACATCAAAAAGCTGCTCATATTCTTTGAGACCGCATATTTTGTTTTTCAATAATTTAAGACCACGGGCAAAAATGGTTTAAGATGTGACCTCATGGTGTCAGTTGAAACGGGATGTCAGCAATATGCACAGTTTTTTTACTTGTAGCCATGGAGCTGTAATAACGGCAGAGAACTAGAGTGTATGTCACTGTCGGCGCTGGCTTAAGTTCACATCACAGAGATACTGGGAAAGAGAGCATCTTGCTCCCGTGTCTAATACACACACACAAAAATCACACTCTCACAGATAATAAGGACAGGGAAATGAGAGTTGGTAATACTTACCCTGATGTCGGTACCGGCAATTTTGGCATTTTTTTGAATTAAATAAAATGTGATTGATTGATGGCAGCAAGAAGAGATTTGTTTTTAGGTTACGAAAATTTTCAAATATTTCAAATAAAAAAAAAATTGTATATTTAAATCAAAAAGCACCTCAGATTTTTATTTTATCATATGATTAAATGTTTATCAGTTTATCTTGAGTTTGTTTATTGAAACTTGTGGATAATAGTTTAAAAGAAAGAAAATTAAATTAAATCCAGAGTTCTTGTCCACACACAGTATGTGAGTAGAATAAAAATGTGAAACAAGTAGAGGCCTCTGTGAAAGAAAGTGTATTTCCTGCCAGCTAGTATTGATTGGACATAATTTCAATCAGGGTTTATCTAATCAAAAGGTCATATAATTAACACTAGGGGGCACCAGTGTTCCACACAATGTTGTATTTCCATTGTGGAGACATCACTGGAAAAGAAATTAAGCCCTGATAAATGATGGGCTTTTGACACCAAAATGCATGTTCACAAGGAAGAGGAATTACAAAGTTACCTTACAAATATTTTAATTAATTTTGAAGAGCCTTTTAGAATAATTCAAATCATGCTAGATGAATTTACTTTGACAGTACAGCAACTTGATTATTTTCTTTTCAGAAGAAATGATTGCTGGAGAAGCTGAGGTCAAGGTAGTCACAAAGAAACTAATGAAAACAATCACCTGTTATCAGTGGTTAATACACTTCTCGTTTTCATCAACTATAGAGAAATCAAAGTGAACAATTATCCAATCAAATTTTACTTTGGCTTGGAAAAGATTTCTTTCATTTCATGTGAAAATGTGTAAGTCAGCTAGAACAAAATAAGTTTCTACTTGCTAATCCAGTTTTAGAAAACAAAAGCTAAAAAAAAAAAATCTTTCCATCGCATTTCATTTGTTTATCCCAAATGTCAAGTATTAAGTTAATTTAGATTCATTTTACATACTTTCTCTACCTTACTTACCTCAGTGTCACCTCCAAAATAATGCTTCTAAGACTTTTATATTCTGCCAAAATGACAAGGAAGTAATTTAATTTGTTAATCTTAATGTGTAATAATTATCCTTAAATTCCATTATTGTAGAACTAAAAACACAGCTGATATTTAATAGTTTGAAGTTTTAACTGTTTCATAATTTGAAAGCTCTGCAGTGGGTTGAAATTTTAAGCCTAGTTTTTCAGTTCCTGCTTTGGCTTTTGTACTAGAATGATCTGATTAACAATCTCTTTTCTAAAATAATTTAAGTGAAAGAAGCAAGACTTTATCAAATGCACTAATTAATTTAATGTGTATTTATTAAAAATACAATTTCATAGCATAATTTATCATTATTGTTATTAATATTATTATTGTTACTGTTCATCTTATTATTATTCTTATTGTTTTTATTAATAATAATAGTAATAATGTCATTATAATTATTATTGCTATTGCAGAATAACATTTATTTCAACTTTGTTTTATTTACCATTTTCTCTATGGTAATCTTGCATTATTAAATTAATGAAATAACAACAGAACATTTAAATTCCTAAAGGTTGTTTGTTTAAACTAAACTTTTACAAACTGATAAATGATAGAATAAACATAAATTATAAATTAATACGCAATAAATGCCACAACACTGTTTTCATAGCGATACGCTTTAGACAGTGTTCCACTCCGTTTCCTCTGCTAAGTTTTTATCAATGTCATCGTCATCCCAAAGCGTCATTTCATCTCAGTTTTCTTTTTTATGCAGGATACTCCTGGGAATTCTACTTGTATCTTTATGAAGAATAAAAGGGAAAATACCCCCCTTTTTTTTGAAGCTTTAAAGCTTCACGTCGTTTTCTTTCTCTGGTGCATGCGCTCTCTCTCACACACACCCACACACGCACACGCATACACACACCTCCAACTCCCTGAGTAATCATTGTTCAGTGGCTCTGGTCAGCATGTTGTCACCTGTATCCCATTATGAACATTCTCACCTCAGCACACAATCACACACACCAAATCTTTCTCTCCTTCTCTCTTTCTCACTCTCACTCTTTCTCTCTCTCTCTCTCTTTCTCTCTCTCGCACACACACACACACACACACACACACACACACACACACACACACGTACCTTATCCTCCTCTCCACTCACCAGTCCTCCTCTCCTTTCCACTATTTGTAACCCACAATTCCACACCTGGTGCATTGCCCTCTTTCCGACCTATGGTTTGGAGCTGCCCTTTTCCATCTGCATTTTTTTGCCTTCTATTGGTAAGACCTTGAGAATCACTTCTACAACATCTTTTTAGGCCATTCTGCATTTTTGCTTTTAATACAGTTTTCCTCATTGACAATACATTGTAGTAGGTTTGTGAGGAGGAGAGTGCAGTATAGACAAGACATCTGCATGAGTGAGGTTCCCTCAGGGGCTTGGGTCAGGGGGCATTATAAGCCACACCCTTAACCACCTCCTCCCACACCCACTGGATTCTGATTGGTTTACAGTGTGAGGCCAGGGAAAGCTTAAATTGACTTTTTCTCACTATCCCTTGAACAGAGGACTTGAATGATATATTTAGTTATATTTACTTAGCTATATTTCCTTAGTTTTTATGAAATGGAGATATAAAATCTCTTTCCTGAAGTGTTATCGCTTTAGAGTTAGGCCGTGTGAGGTCATAAGGAATAAAAGCGTACAGTGTTTGCCGTGGGAGCTGTGTTGTTTATCATTATTTTGCATTCATTAGAATAACAGATTATTGAAAATAGACTGTGGTAAGACCAAAACTGTTTCACATATGAATTTTTAAGTTCTTTCTTTTTTCCTAGTTTCTTGTAAATTTCCAAGCCCTTCACTTGTTGTGTTGGGTATATATTGTGGATAAATTATGGGTCAAAAAATATTCCTAGGAAGATTTAGTATGGCTGTTTGAATGAGGTTATGTTTGTGTATGTGTGTACACTCTTGGCTATCTATGCATATTAATGCATTAATATGTGCATGTGTGTGTGCACGCGCACCTACTCC
Organism: Plectropomus leopardus; assembly: GCF_026936395.1. Lineage (NCBI taxonomy): Eukaryota > Metazoa > Chordata > Actinopteri > Perciformes > Serranidae > Plectropomus > Plectropomus leopardus. Next base: position 23,648,929 of record NC_142179.1, read on the forward strand.
TGCATCTACAATTCGGCAGCACTGCCCATGCCATTGTTGGTTTGGGAGCGGGTACCCTGTCCCCATCATCTGGTTGTGACACCCGCTCTGTGGGACGTGGCAGCTCCCTTAGAAACCGGCAGAGTTCCAATCATCTACATGCCATAACCTTACGGCCGCCTTTGTCCACACCTCCGCCAAGATTCATTTGTGTCGCCCCAGCAGGTCTGACCGCTGAACAATTCCCGGGCGGAGCAGGAGGGAAATACATTTCACTGATTAAAGATATCTGGTGACTGTTCTACATGCTGTCAGCACACTGTTAGTGTTCCCCCACCGCCAACAACCCCTCCTTTCTCCCACTCCCCTCATGTGTGTCATCTCCTAGACTCTCTCCCCTGTACTCTTTCTACTTTCTTCACCTCTCACCCAATCCCACCCAATCCCACCCAAGCATGCTGTGATTTTACTGCATGTACACAGATCTTCTGAAAATTTAGTTGAATAAATGCCATGAATTCCATTATTTATTTATTTATTTACATTTCTTTCTTTTTAATTGATATTCCAGATTCATACAAGACTGTAATCTGTCAGAAACAAATCCATTAATGGCAATAAAAGCAAAAGTATAGAAAAACAACATAGTTTTGTGCAGGGAAGTGACTGTTGATGGAAGCAACCTGCAGTCAGAGAGGAACACAGTGAAATAGCCACTAATGTTGGATGGGCAGAGTAAAGAGAGGACATGATGTGTATGCGTTAATATCAGTGTGTGTCTCATCTCAGTGGCTGTGTGGCCTGACCTTGGGCTTTTTGCGGTGTCCTCCTGCAGCGGCATCCCAGCCAGCTGTAAAATAAAATGGAGGACGGCACGCACACAATAAATCAGAAATAGCTGGGCCACTGTGCACTGTATGTGTTTAAGAGTCCCATACTGCAGTATAAGGGCCTTGCAACAGGGGGTAGAGGCAGGGTGAGCAGCTCTGTGCAAGTGATATGGGGCATCTCCCGACTCCTCCTCACCCTGATCAAGTATCAGTGTTGACAAGTTATAAATAAGGTGCTCCTTGCTTCTTTTCTTTTTGCTTCTTTCTTTCTCCTTTTGCTTTCTTGAATTCTGCCTTTTTTCTGCTTTTTTTCCCCTATTTTCCCCCTCTCAACTCTTGCTGTACTTCACATAGCTTTCCTTTTAAGAGGAGGAAATGGCAGAACTGCGTATGAGTATGAAGCTTCTTTTGCACATGTAGCACTTCTCCAGGCCAGCAGGGGACAGTGTTACTTGACATGCAAATTGAGATGCTTGAACAAATATGTATGCACAATTAATTAAAGAAGGAACATTCTCTTCTTTGTTCTCTTATTTGTTGTTGACTTTGTTCACATACAAGTTTTAGCCTATTTCACATTAGATGTTTGACTGAACTGCCCTGCCTACGTTGGCAAGAACACACAAATACAGAGTGGCCTATAACTTCAAATGACTTGATTGTTCTACTTTTCTTCACTAGGTACTTCAGTATATGGGTCACATGTTTTGGAAGGTGGAGATGGAGGGGGTGTGGGAATTGGCACATTTTTTTTGAACATTTTGCCCATTTCCATTTCAGGAGTCACCTCCAAACCCTAATTAACAGGGAAAGCCATCAAATCAAACTTTACCAATCCCAAAGGTGCCGTCGGGAGGCAACTGGCACAGACGCTCCCAATGCCACTCTCTCCTGCCACCTTTTGCTCCACTGTTAACTCACTCACCAGTGTGCCAGCGCCTGTGTGTGACTGCCGTGTGCTTGTGTGTGCGGGGATGTGTTGGGAGGTGTAGAGGGGGCAGAGATCAGTGGGAATGACAAGTGCAGCTACTATCATGAAGGGCAAGAATCTAGAGACATCAAACCCTCCACAGGCTAATCATCCATGTGTGCATTTGGCTTTGTGTGTTGCTAATTTACAGTATGTGTGTCCGCAGTAGCACAAGTTCATGCAGGTGGTGTTAGCGGCTGTGCACTCAAGCGCGTTTGTATGCACGCGTACACGTCTGAGGCGACAAGCGAGTGTTAGATGTCAGTTGAGGTGAGGGACTGTGGAATATGGAGAGCAGTAGAGTGGTGCCCTGTGTGACACCAGTCCTGTAGACAAGGGTTAAGCAGGGAATAGGGAATAGTCCTGAGGTAATAGCATGGGGGCAGAGGGGTTGATGAAGGGTGAACAAAGGTGATGCAGTGTTTCACAGACACGACGCCCTGATATGCTTTGTTGGCTCATTTGATAGGAGCATGTGAGTGAAGGAGGGTGCCCTCGAGGGAAATTTAATAGCAGTCAACATCAGCCTTTATGCTATGAAAGTAAAAAATAGGGTAAATATACAGGCTGTGAGAGCTGAATAATTCGACAATGTACTGGCGAAGCTCGGTACGTGTAAGTGTATCTCTTGCACTCTTAAGCCAATAGGACACAGCTATTCGTAGCCTTTATTTCTGTTATCATTCAACCTGCGTCTAAATATGAAAGTCTCAGTGTGCACATAGTAAGGACACTCATCATTAAACAGGCAGACTCCAGGGTCTCCCCTCATTGTCTCATCCACTGTCCTTTCTTCTTTTAGATTCATATCTGATATTTAGCCACAGAGCCACATTATGCTCTCTTTTCTCCAAGTCTAGACGGAAACCAAAGGCTGTGTCTACCTCGCACTACAGACTACAGAGGTGACTTATTCCCATGTGTGAAGCACTATTCTGAAAACCAGACAGGAGCTGATGGGCTCTGAACTTCAAATTCTGTGTCAGGGGCCCAATGGCATCTAGAAAAGGGTAACAGGCAAATACTTGACCTTCCATTAATTGTCTTCCATGCATAACCACTTGTTAATTACTGGAAGAGCCAAAATGGCTTCCAAAGCTAGTTTGTAAAAGGTCACTTACCACTGGGTAATGAACAGTCTCAGTGGCTCTTAAGTTTGCTGGTCTGCTGGTCTAGTAGACCGTCACCGACTAAAGATGTATGATGTAATAATGTAGACGCCACCTTTGACTAAGAGGCGATGGAGGATGGTACTTTGTCTTTCAAGTTTCTTTGACCATTGTGAGGATTGTCTGCCTGTTAAAGTCAGAGTCACTGGGTTGAATATAAATTCCCTGCAGAAGGCCTATTCAACATTCATGCCAAATACCATAGTGTTAAAGTGGAATGAATGTAAGCCTATGTGAGATGCCAATTAATAACCTTGTGGTTTATAACTTTATTACATGCACGCGCGCTCACACACATAGACTCAGACACACGTATGAACACGCACCCCTCCCTCATCTCATTAGCCTCTGTCCCCATTCTCTTTATCTTTTCCACCTAGTCTGCATAAGGAGAATATATATACATTCTTTGTAGTGACAGTATTATCAGCAAGGGTCATCTTTCTTGCCTCTTGCACACAGTGTAACGATAAGGACTTGTGTTATTTTAAAGAACCCGTTCAAAGAGAGGAGCGATAATACAGCGATAAGGTGATTAAACAGAAAGGGTTTTATATGTTGCACATTAACAGTTTTGTCCCCTTTCATGTCTCAGAAATGATTACCATTAAGTACCTCACCTGCTCTTTATTGGAGCTTATGAAAGCATCTAAATGGCAGCTCGGAAAATGGGAGTGAACTTTCTAGGCTTCCTTTCTGATTATTCTTAAATGTTTTCCCAGAGGTGTTTTTCAGTCAGCCATTTTGTTTTCCATCTAGGTAGAACTTTTTTCTTTTCCTTTGTTTTGTCCTTACATTTTTGTGAGTCTATCAGTCCCATGAGTGTGGCGCAGTGATATTAAAATTTAAATTACAGTTTGAACCTGAGCACAAAGGTCCGATCCCATATTGTGCTAACTCTCCACCTGATCCATCTCATGCCTGTCTTGGCTTTGTATCAGGGTTATACGCAGATGCCTTGCATCAACACACATTTGATTGTGGGTTAGCAAAATGTGCTGGCTTCAACCTTGCTGGGGTCCGTAACCTTTCAGTGGGGTAAACATAAGAGGTATGCAATCTCGGCTGATGTTTAGCGGTATATTCTCACCTCTTTCACTCTCCACTTCTTTTTCCTCTCTCCTTCTCTACCCCTTTTTTAATAGCTCCTGGTATTGTCTTGGTCCTTGCTGACAACAAAGGGGATAAATGCAATGCCTACTGTAAGTCCCTGTGGTTAGGCCTTGGACATGACACGTGTCAGCCTATGATAAATTGGCTGTGTGTCTGTTCAATTTCAAATGCAAAGCTCTAGAGAGAGAGAGGGAGAGAGAAGGAGAGTGAGGGAGAAAAGGGAAAGAACATGATGGAGAATGGGGTGAGAGAGAGGGAGAGAGATGCCGGCATATTTCTGGCACAGAGAGGGAAGGATGCCTCAGATGCAGGATGTTAGTGTGTGGGGTACAGATAAGGCATTGCACAAGTTTGAGAGCGGGATGCCCACGTCCCGGGGTTTGGGAGGTGAAATCTTGGCATCAGGACAGGTGCTAGACAGCGGAGGAGGAGATGGGAGAGGGGGGAGAGAGAGAGAGACAAGGTATGAAAGATGAGAGAGCTTTTTTCACAATGCTGATGAATCACTTTTTGCTGATGTATCCACAAGCAGTACTAACAAATTTGCGTCACCTAACTGCCCACTTTGCTTCTTTAAGTGTGGGGCTAATTGTTTTCTTTACTTTGTCCTTTACTTAAGTCTTTTGCTTTGTGATTAGGCACATACAGTAAACAGTGTGGGCCGCATTGATTTGAAAGTGAAACAACAAAGGGTAAAAAAAAAAAAGTATGCAGTGCTTCCAGGAGATGCCTGGCTAATAATCTGCCTGTGCTAATCAGTGCAGCTGGGCCGGGAGAGTTGGCGCTCTGACACCAGGCAGCCACGCAGAGCGTTGGGGAAGAGGCAAGGATGCGAGCCAAATCCAGCTTGTATCTCCCAAGCGGAGCTTCACAGGAGGGGGGAGTGCTGGGTGAAGCGAGAGGAGAAAGCGGCTTCTATACCTTGGGATGCCTGCCTGCCTGCTTGATGCCTCCATGGGAAAAGAGGAAAGGATGGCACTTTTTCTTAACAATTGGCCTGCGAGGTGACAAAGCCGATATTATGGTAATGTCAATCTAATCACAGAGAAAGATATCTCGTGGAAATCCTTGGCAGAGGACAGGCCTCGCAGATCTCTCAGGGTCTCCTAGTCTGTGCCCCCCTCTTATGCCCCCCACCCAGCCGCTCTCACTTTTAAGAGTATCTCTGTCACTGGATAGGATGGCACATTTCTGCCGTTGCAGCAGTGGATCTTGAATGGTGTGTGATGCATTGCGAAAATAGCCTGTTTTTTTATTAGCACAATGAGTTGATTTCCCTCGGTGGTTTAGGCTACCTGGCAACTTGGCACTGTTCTCTGAGTATTTTTTTTTTTATGACTACCCCCTTGAAACAGCTCGTTTTAGTCATCATCTGTTTCTAAGTCTTTCCTTCTCTCTCAGACGTTCCTCTTATTTGACTCCCTGCTTCCTCCAGCAATCTTGATGCTCCATATTATGTATCACGAGACTCCACACCCGTACGTGTCGTTTTGACCTTTAAATGTCATTTGCAGGTGTGTTGAGGCGGCTCGCTGCTAATGCACAAATTTGATAAGAAGTTTATCTATCCCAGAATGCAAGAGGCCTGTGAGAAGGAAGGCGGGTGGATGTGCTGACATCAACGCCAAACCAAGCCTGCAGGAAAGCCAAAAAAGAAAATCTTGATATTATAAATTTCTGCAGACCACTGAAAGAAAGGCGGAAAGAAAGGGAATGGGACAAAAGGGGAATAGAAAGAAAGGTCCAAGGCATGCAAGACCCTGACTGTGCTGAGCCAGGAACTGTTTTTTTCCCTGTGATCTATCCACAGCTGAACTCTCTGACACCTCATCTGCCGTGCTGACGAGACGTCGCCGTGCCTTAATTGAAGTGGGTTTGTCTCATCCCTGCTCTCCCATGATCCTCTTCTCTATGGGTCAGTGAGAGGTGGGGGGAACCCCCTTGAGTACACAGCATTGGTGGGATTGCTATTTGCCTCCTACCGCCCCACTGAGAGGATGTTAGATTGAAGTTATTTTATGCTTGGCTTAACTCTCTCTTCCACTCTTCTGCATCGTATCTCCTGCTCTCTCGTCTTCCTCCCTCTTTTTCACCGTTCCCCCAATCCCACCATTCTTAAAACCTCTCATGCAGCAAGAAGGGAGGAAGGCATCCGTTACAGTGTGAAACTACTGTGATTTTATGGAGGTCCTGCAGTTGAATAGGTATACTTTTCCCAGTGGAGCTCAATTCACTTTGAAATGGCTCTCATCTTTTTTTGTCTTGAAATGCATTGAATGTGTTTTCAGAATGGGGAAGGATTCAAGGGTGTGGAGAAGTGCCTTCTTTTGCTTACTTTGTTAAGAATAGGTTTAGGAGAGCCACTATACACCGCGGTGGCCTCCTACAAACAGCCTGTTGTATAGTTTTGTGTTAAAATCTAAGATTATGGGATTGTTTTTCTCCTGTTTTTAATTACATTCAAACTAGAAATTTCATACTCAGTTAATTTTGCTTTTGATAGGCCAACACCCATTAACCTGTAACTAACCACTTTATTTTTAAGAAAAGAAAAAGGTGTGAAATGTGAGGCCTTTCCATTTAATCCAGGCCTACATTACTACAGTGAGCTTTAGCCCTGCATGTCAGAGCGCTATCTGGTGGCTAAATTTTAATGTTTTATGATATAAATGTCTTGACTTTTATTTTTTAAACCCTCTTAGTATTGTTAATTATGTTAGCACCACAAGCTGTGCTGACAAGGTTTTTACAGCTCAAAACTGAGCTGCTTACTCGCCAGTGCGAGCTGAGGGATGACTGGAGGATGAACAAAAGTGTTGCCACAGCAATGCTGTTGGGTCAGAACGGTGCGGCTCTGCTTGCTAGCTAGCTTTTACCAGATCAAAGTAGTGTGCAGTGGAATAAACTGAAGAGTAGCAAAATTAACCTATTTACCGGCATGTGTAGCCGCTCAAATTTTTCTTCAGCGGTTAATCGATCAAAATTTATCCGTTCACATCCCCAATTCAAAGAGAGATATAGAGTTATAGTTATTTTGGTGCTTAAAGTAGCTGTATGAAACTTTCAGAACATTAATACAGCATCAATGGACTATTTGTGTAAAGATAAAGTGCATTAATGGCATCCTGAGCAGAGAATTAAGTAATGTTACCTCTCTGATGTTATAATCTGAGCTTCTCTGCTTCTGATTTAGTTGATGGTCCAGCCATGCCTTCATGTTTGTGCATGTGAGTCCTTGTGGGTGAGTCATATTGGCTTGCTAACAGCTGCCACTCTGCACTGTCCTCATATGGTGGTTACTACAATATTGGAACAGCATTGCCTTTGAAAAGTAGCACCCACCATCTGAGTCCCTTGCAGTTAACAATGTTAGTTCTTTCAGCACTGATGCCATCCTTAGCATGGTTTTAGCATTGTTTTTTGAGTTAGAAGAGTTAGCTGCGAGCCGCTGGCTCAATGACCTCCATGTTGAAAACCTTGTGCAGACTTTTTCGTCCAAGACTCTAAATCATAGATATGCCCTGAATATTGCATACAGCTCCTTTGAAGAGAGAGTTTTATTTGTACACTACAGTAAACAATGGTACATCACACGTTGCTTGTGTGTGTGTAGGCACATGTGAGTTCATACGTCTGTGTGTGGTATCCTGTGTGAGTGCGTGCGCCTTTATATTTGTGTGCCTGTGTGTTGTGGAGTCAAGCCTGTCTGTAGCTCTAAGTGTTGTGCGCATTAGGGTGATGAGGGTAATGATGTGCGAGGCAGTTGTGTTTTGTGCCAGGGCGACCCTGCGGCTCGCACCCCATTCCCAGCCCAATGTGTTTCTGATTCTCTCCATCCCTCATCACCAGTCAGCTTCTTCTGACAGCAACCACATACATATGAAGTTAGCCCACAAGCATGTGCACATGCCCATTCTCTCAGACACATATATATTGTATCTATACTTGCATTCATACATATGCAGTAAACACAGAGCATACACACACACACACACACACACACCACACCTCAGAGTCACGTCAAAGTGCACATACTGTATTTACAGCCACATCAAGGTATGCGTACACACACTTGTATTTTTTTTCCTCAGCTACACAATGGAATGATCATTCCACCCAGCTACCTCTTCTTTTTACTCACATGCAAGCGCAGAGCAATATTCAACCTCATTCCAAGGGTGAAATGGTAAGGTCATTGCATAAGTAGAAGTCAGCCTTCATTCACCATTTCAAGATACAAACATGTGGGTAGACTCACATTCACCCATATAAACGTAGTCCCAAAAACCTGTCAGAAACATGCCTCTGCATATTGATTTCTCTGTTGTCAAAGCTATTAGAAAGATCTTTGACATTCCCTGTATTTCCTGCTTCCCACTGTGGGGGTCTGGCAGGGACACAAAGGCAAATATATGACAAAACCCTCTTCAGCACAGCTTACCTTTATGGTTCACTGCTGTAATTGGCCTAGGGTGAACATACCCGCTCGACACTGGCAGTAATGTATTTGAGAAGATATTGAAAAAGCTGATGAGGGAGACACAAGATGTGTTGTAGAATACAAAAGTTAATAATGGTGGGGATTTTGACGAATGGATCTCTAAATGTATCCTGATATCGGCCTAAATTGCATTCTTTTGCTCACAGTTTTTTTTTTATGTTTTTAATTTATACATTCTCTCATTGACTATGCAAGGTGGTTGTGCTGTAGAAGTGAACGGTTCACTTTGTGTGGAGGATAATGCATGCAGAAAAAGTGCTGTTGTGCTATGTTTATACAAATGTCCATGGAGATAGTTCAGACAACACTACGAAACCCTCCAATGCTGTCATCAAACAGACACAGTGAATGTGTCTAAAAGAGTCATGGACTCAACACTCATACAATGTGCTTTTGAGTACATACATATCATTTTATTGCTGCATATATCACCCCCACACTGAGACATCTGAAAAGAGAGCATGATCTATACCAAAACATTAATCATCATTCATTGTATGTTAATAAATTCAGAATTTCTCCATTTACCATGTGGACGTCCACGCGTGCTGGAAATGCAACCTTTCCAGAGCTCATAAATCACACACACAGAGTCGTCTGACAAAGTACCCCAAACACAGGCTGAGGCGCTGCGATCCCTAGGGCACAAACACACGCCATCTAATGTGGCGGAATCAGAGCGGGGACCAGTGCTTTCTGACGCCTCTTGCCGATGCTTCGACGCCAGCCCCTACCAACAAAGAGCATTCGCCGCAACCTGGGAAAACAACAGGCAGAATCAGAGGGGATTGTGGGATGCCCCTCTCTATCTCTGTCTCTCTGCTGCGAGTTTTCTTCTGTCTTTTCCCTCACTGCCTCCAGGGGTTGAGGCCATGTGCAAACAACAACACTTGCACCTGGAGGGTTGCTTGGTGCTGCGTACAGTGGGGACCACCTGTCTTTGCCTTATTCAATAGATTTCATCATTGCAACTTTAAAAAGAGAGGGACTGTGAGTAATGTTACTCCCAGCACTTTCAGTTGCCTGTCTGTGTAAAGAAAATAGAGTGAATGTATTTAAAAAAAAAATCCTCAAACAATAACAAAAGAAAAAAAAGCACTTCACTAGGAGTTAAGGAGACACATCAGAGTAGCCGTTTGTGCATTACTTGTTTTATGCAGCAGAACAGTAATTTTTATCAACCATAAATCTAAACTATAACAATACATCTATGCTTTTATCACTACAGATAATACATTTTTGTAGTTCTTCCTAGAATGTAGATTTTAATTAAAGTATTGTAGATGATTTTATTCAGTCTGTACCGCTCTGCTCTCTTCCATTCAGCGCAAATTGCTCCAATCTGGTGGTTCAGAGAGATTACCAAAAGCAAGAAGGAAATCTGAGCAGATACAATAGCCTCTCTATACCACAGCACAGATGAAGAGAAACAGATTTATCTGCTACCAACTTCAGAAGCCTGGTAATAATGGGTGCTATTCAGGTGTAAGGCTGTTATTTATGCACCTACATGACAGATTAAATTATTTTTAGCCTGCAGCAAAGGATCTTCATTGTTCCCCTTTACACAGAATAATCATGTCTCTTTACCTTTTAGCAAAGTGGTCACATGATCTCTGTGCTGTATACACTTGCTTTATGCTTCAGATTAAAAGATTAAAGGCTTTGTGGTGAGGAAAAAGACACAAACAGCAGCCCAAAGAAAACCATGATACTGTCAAGAAGGGTTTGAGTTGGTGCTACAGTTGTGTTGTATACATTATAGAGGAGACCTTCTGTAGTGCGATTAGGAATATAATGTCATCACATGTTAATGACCGGAGTGTTTGCAGCGTGCAAAATGAGTGCCCTCTGATATGCAAAGCACTTCTGCTGAGAGTGTAGAATTGTCTGTATGTATGGAAATCCAGTGGAAATAGAGACGCTAGTTTGTGCAATATAGAACAGACAGCATTATTTATCCCCATTTCTCCTTTTCTCTCATTTTCCTCCTTTTTACCCCCCTTTGGGTCTCTGGATCCTTTCCCATCTCTCCTCTGTTGCCCGGGCCTATCCCCGGCTCCCTGGAGACTGTAGGACGAGTGGTTATTTCTGACTCTGGAAGATGGTCGTGACTAATTGATTCGACATCTGATGGAACGTGTGTAACGTCTCTTTTCCCCCGCTGCTCCAGCCTTGCCACTTGCTCAGATGAGCAAGAACCATTAATGTATTGTGCATATATTTATGTACTATACGGCTGTGTTTGATATGAGAAATGTGTTTATGCCAGCACTGTCTGTGTTCCTCTGTAAACCCCACGTAGTGTTGTCCCTGGTAATCTAAATTATTACTGGACTGTTTGATGTCATCCTTAGAGAAAAGAAATTCTGTATACCAGTGCATTCCCATTGGTCTCATAACAATGGATTATATGGCTAACACTCAAAATACTCCCACTTATGTATCTGTTAGATCGCTTTGTATTGTTTTTACATGTTTTTGAGATGTTGCACCACATAAACACAATTGATCCCAGAGGTGCTTTACTGTAGGAATGAATCTAATTCACCTACTGAAGTTTAGTCTTTTCTCTTTCTCTCCGCCTCTCTTCTACCCGCTGTCTTCCTCTCCTCTGGTCCTCTGTCTTTGTCTTTGTGGTGTGGTTTTGGGTCGAGTCCAGAGACCTAATGAGGCGGTTCTGATGGGCCAAGTCCCTCAGGTCTTGAAGCTGCAGCAGGCCACTGTTGATGCCCACTCCAAAGTACCTAATTGATCTAATCATTTAGCCGATTGGTCAAAGTAATCAGTCTCTTGTGGGCACGCATGGGATGAACAATGACAAGTGTTTAGTGGCTGCTGGCCGGTTTCCTGTCTCTTACTATAATAGGCTGGAGGTAGATAGGGCTATATATGTGTGTATGAGTGGGTATTTGTGCGTGCACGGGTGCTTGTTGATTAACTGTAGGTACACCCAAGGTGCCAGAGTATCACTCTGCTGAAATGCCTTAGTGAATAAAAAGTTTAGGGTTGTTTCAGTTTTCTTTTGCTCATCCAAAGTTCCTGTTTATGAGATACATTTTTCATGAAATCTTGATAACTCGAGTTTAAAGTTCTCATTCAAGCCCTCACGGAGTGGATAATGTTTTGCATGTAATTTTAATGAACAGTGTAAAGTATATTTCAAAGAAGTACCCTTAATTTACATCTTTAAAGGTCTACAAAGCAGGGCGCAGTGGAACTTCCTTTATGAGGAAGACACATTCAGTATATTGTCTGGATGTGGAGAAGGCCACTAGGGAATGATCAAGTGTGCATCCCATCGACCCGCATCCTCTTCCCCATTACCCTGACATTTCATCCCCACATTTAATTCCAGGCCTTTCTAAAGAGCAGGTAATAGTGCAGAGGGGTACAGGGACCCAGAATTAAGCAGTTTTACACCGAAGGGTAATTTGGTGTGATAAATGTGCCGTCGCTAGTAACTAATAATACATATTTTAAGTAGCAGCGGCGCGGCTCCGCGGCCCAGTAAAGGTAGCATCATTATTAATGTGGGAGTCGCTGCGTGTTTTAGTCAGGGTTACGGCACCAAGGTCAGAGCTACGTTTCACTGAATTAAAAGCCATTTTGAGCTATGGCACTCCTAATCAACTCGGACCTAAAGGTGCATAGCTCAGTTATAATGAGGCACCAATGAATTTAAATAAACAGCAAGATCTAGTGATTTATAAAGGCAATGTGCTATCCTTATAGCTCGTTAGCCATGACGGATACTCTTTATTCTCTGGGCCTCTTTACCCACAGGACCCTGAGCTTTTAACCAAGTAATGTCTGCCTCCATTGTCAGCGGATACGCATTCGGAGCAGGACACTTATCCCCGTCATTATGAAAAGTGGAGACACAATACAAGAGTAATGGTAATGTATGCCATCCAAATAGGTGATTTTTCTCCTCCCCTCCCTCCGTTTTTCGCCGATGTAAAAACTACCCCAGAGTTTTAGGCCCATGAATTCATCATCATATTTTTACAAAGGGTTTTTCATATATCCTGAAAGGAAGCATAATCCTTGATAGCGGAAATGTTTTGCATTTAAAGGGGTACTTTTGGTCGGGGAATTGATGGTGATGTTTTGGGGGGGCCGTGGAGAAAGGAAAGTTCTAGTTTTTAGAGTGATCACTTATATGAATTATAATATTTTCTTTGAGTGAAATAGTCAGTGGCTTATTTCAACTACTTTACTTTGAAATAATAGAAACTTCTGCAGTCAATGTGCCGTCATTAATATGCTGATTAGGAACTTTCTAGAATAATGATGTTTGATACTCAGACTCTCCATCCCCCATATTGTAGGAATTTATTCTTAAACAGTCCCTTGTCTGTTGGCAAGAGTAACTTTTTCCCTGTTTTTCTTTTCCAATATTGATCTGGCCCTTGCAACTACAGGTGTTGCTCCTGGTTTTGCATTTCTTAATCTAATGACCCTGGTAGTATAGTTAGTGCTTCAGCTGGGGCCAGATGGGGCAGTGAGGCGTGCACATGTAGCCGCCTCTGGCCGCCCCCCTGCCTGGGGCATGCCAGGGCATTAGTCACTTCATCAGGTTCTTTGTTGCCCGCCTCTCTTTTGTGTTGCCCTTGAAGGACGTTGCAAGCAAAGCCATGGCTACAGCCTCCTCTTTACATCTTGATACAGCTTGTTTAGGGGACCTTTTTTTGAGAAATCAGTGGCTTGGGACGAGCCCCCTCCCCCCCCTTTTTTTTTTCTAAGCTCCAGATTCAGGATTTGTTTCTCTGTCATTGATTACAGCTCAAGCAAATCACCTCATGTTAAGAATGGCTGATTTTATCGCAGCACATGTTATAGCACTACAAGGAAGAGACAAGTATTCTACCACTCAGAGTGTAATTGGTTCAGTTGTGCTTGAGCAGGTACCGTATCCTGATTCGCACTTAACTTTTCTTTGTATGTGGCAGCACCTGAGGTCAATCTGAATTTAAACTGACATCAAATATTTTCATTTTCCAAAGGGCAAAAGTGTTGACTCACCTCTAAAATACACTTGTTTGATTTCCCATGTGAACATAGTACACTGTGACACCCATAGCTTTCACCATTCAGAGACTCACTCACTCAGCCTCTCACTGTGCTCCGCATTTCAGAGTAATTTTCACTCCTGACACCACGACTCTGCCTACCTGCCAATTTCTGTCTCAGTTCCTGAATGGGTGATTTGTAAAGCCATGTTCACCTCAACACTCAGAAGATTTACTCAGGAGTGAGCTTGCCAGGTGTTTGAGCTGTCAGTTCGCTCTGTGTTCACAAACTTGCTGAAGGGAAAGTAATAGCCATACTCCAGTTGACTCAGCTAACAGATCTGCTATTGTAGCAATAGTGGAATAAATATGGCCATTACTGTTAATTTGTAACTTGCAACAATGGAAGTTATTTCATAAAACTGTTTTAGATTTTCTTTCCTGTTATACTTGTTTTTCTAAAAAAAAAAAAAAAGAAATAAATTGACTAATGTTTTTGAAGTCACATGACACCCTGAAAGCCACCCTGAAATACCCCTCCCCTTAATACCTGTATACACTCTGTTGTCTTCTCAACTGATGTTTTTGATTTGGCAACACATCCTCCAGCTTTTTCTTTTCCTGGTTACGTTCCCTCCTTCGTCTCACCAGGGTTTATAAACAAGCTGTAGTTGTTTTTGGGGCTGGAGGTCGTTGATTTGTCTGCCTCTCCCCGTAGGTCGTCGAGGTCACCATGGCCCCGGAAGCATCAAGCTTCGAAAATGAGAAGCCCCGCTCAGCTCTCCCGCTGGCGACCGGGAGCACCCCTTGCCCGCGCCCGCCCTGATGATTAATGCCACCCCCGTCCAGCCACAAACCTTTCTGCCTCAGATAATGCCAGGCAGCAAGCGCGGCTGACACTTTTAATGTATAATTAAGTAGAAAAAGTCAGCACTGGCTATGCAAATTTTTTAAAATGATAAATGACGCTGTACAGCAGCAGGGATTGATTTGGTGTAAATGAAACTAATTAAGGAAATGTCAAACATAATTAATAAAACAGGTTTAAGCTGCAAAACATTGTCAATTGAATGAATGAGGAGGCATTGGCTCCCATTGTTCAGGCTTTATTTAGGTCTTGTGTTTAGCTTGTTCCCTGCTCCAGAATGCTCTCTCCCCTCCTCACTCCCTCCACCACCAATTCCCTGAGAGGGGGAAAATAAATTTGCTTGTCTCTCCGCTGACTGTAGAAATTAATTGCTGAAATCTTGTCCCATCCAAGTGTTACATTCACACGCAGGACATTAACATAACTAATTTGAAAGAGCTCAAATGACTGCATAATGGAGCTCCGTCACCATGCATGACAGTCGCTGGTCATACCAAATTAGCTTGGTTTTATAATTGAAAATTTTCCCCCCCTTTCTAATTTTTACACCATTTCCCTCCTTTTTCTTCATCTACTTTAGCTTCCTCCCTGCTCCTCTTCATTCCATGGTATCTTTCCTTTCAGTTCTGTTTTTATGATAAGAACAAAGGTTTTATAATTTACAAAAAGAGTGCTTGACCTATAATTAGAGGAGTGAGGGGAGAGGAGGGGGAGTGCCAAGTGGTGGCAGCAGAGTCAGATCCTTAGTCCTGGTAATGATGCTGGAGACCTTGCGGCCCCCGGGGAGGCAGAAGAATAATGGGATGGGCTATTTTTATGGGGGAGCAAAGCAATGGGCCACCAGCCGCTGGGATGCTGGTGCCTGGGTATGGTACAGAGCAGCAGGGGCTTGCAGGGGGCTAGTGGGGGGCAAAGGAGGGTGAACGCTCAACCTGCCACACTGCCACCTCTCAGCTCTGCCCATCAGTTCCGTGCGTCAGCCTGATGCACCACTGTCGGCCTCTGTGCCCCCGCGCCAGCCACTGCCCTTGCCGCAGAGAGAAAGAGAGAACGGTGTGGGTGGGTGGCTGAGCAGATTGGAGGGGGGTAGAAACATCTGCCACTCTGAGGATAACAGGACTCAAAAATACAAAGTGAGGAGGGTATCACAGTGAAATGATGGATCTGGATACTTATATAAATACATATTAATGGCTACATATAAACATATGAAGACCTGGATCAAATAATAATTGCGAAGTTATTCTTAGCCTGAACTGTTTGCATGTTTTAGGATGCCAATCAGTTTTGAGAAAAACTGCTAAACTAACAAATAACTCAACTTTGAAATCCACAGCAGTGATACTCAATGTATGGCCCGTGGGCCGATCTGGCCCCTGATAGGGTGCCAGGTGACCACCTAATTATTTTCTAATTCACAATGAAATAAAATGATTCACACTGGGAGTTGTTTTCGTACTCTTGATGTGCAAGAGTACATAAAACAGTATTAAAGTAGAGCTTGTTTATTTTTAAAAACGTGCCAGTGCAGGATCCCCCGCATCCCCTGACAGAGGTCTTAGCTAAATGCCATAAAATCCTAGAAACATACTGAAATCCCAGAAATGTTTTAAAATCCTAGAAATTTCCTAAAATCCCGGAAATCTTCTGAAATCCTAGAAATTTCCTAAAATCCGAGAAATGTCCAAAAATACTAGATAATTCCTAAAATCCTAGAGATGTCCTAAAATCCTTGGAACATGTATGGGGCTGCTGCAAATGACACCTGGTCTTCAGTCATTTTGCAGAAGTGGCCCCTAAGCCATGCAAGTTGAGTATCCCTGATCTACAGTAAACTTTGTTGCAATCAACTGGAGTTTTATGTCCCTCGCATTTTGCACTTTTGAAATCTAAAACAAACAAACAAAAAAATCTCAAACCATAAATGCTATTTATTATTGTACACTGTTTGACCCAAGCCCGGTGCTAACAAACACAGATGCCATTAATAATGTTCTTGTGTGTGGAATATTGCAGCAGACCTACGGCTGCCAATATTTTTGTGCTTTGGTTCCACGCACTCGAAGCACCGCTATTTATCATACTCCCACATAGCAATTCTCAAGAGTTAAGGGAGCAAAAGAAAACAAAAACAAGAAAACAAAAAGTACAAGAACAAAAGAAAACAAAAAATACAAAACAAGAAAATAAAACTCTTGAACAGTCACAGTCTTTATTCCCATTGCATTTTCATTCTCATCTTTATTTCATTATTCCAGTGAGAGTTCTTATGCTTATAAAAGTAAACTTAAATCCTGGACTCCTGTGCAGTTTCTGCATTCTTTATGCATTGCACAATAACAGTTCCACAGCAGCCGTAGCCTCAGAGTCCGTCATGGAGCCACGCAGGTTTTTGCCATATGCTGAGCTGCTGTATTTAAGATTATTTGTGTTTCAAAGCATAGCCTTTTAATGGATATAATTCTGTGAAATTATTCAGGTTTCTCTTGTTATTTCTGTGACCAGAGAAAATGCAATAGACTGGTAGATAGCAGTAGTTCATAAAGAGGGAGGTTGGTCCAGTTAGCTTTATGTTCAGGAGCATTTATAAGCATATAGCACATAATAATCACACAATATTAGTGGGGTTTTTTTTCTGGTGCCCAAGCTTGGAGATGAAGCTACAGTCTACTGTGTTTATGGCTTGGTCTTGTTCTGAAGTAGAGAAAGTCAAAGCTGACTACAGTGTACTCTACATACAGTATTTCATGCATGCTTTGCTACAACTTACTGAGCCAAAATAGGGTTACTCTCAATACATACAGGCTTGCATAAATTGTTACACACAAAATTATTAGCAGCAATGTCCTGGTCTTAGTTGCACACAATATACTGAAGGAAATCCACCCCAAAGTTGGATTATATAGCATTCTTGCATTAGGAAAGTAAGTAAAAACAAAAAACGGTAACCAAATGCTAGGGCTGAACAACAACAATAAAAAAAAGCATTTTTATTGTCATTGCTATGTTAACTTACACAATAAACCCACTGCAACAGACTTTTTAGCTAGTTAAATAGAGTATCATTTAAAAATGGTACTTAAAAATGTAACTATTATTCCTTTTGTTATTGGTGACATTTGTATTCAGTGTTTGATTTCTCCAGTTAAAGATTTCTTTTTTTTAATTTAACAAGTAATGTGTTCAATCAATGCAGCAGAAAGACAGAACTAAATGCACTTGCTGATTTATCGTAGGTAATGTTGTTGTTATTGCATATTTTCTTCATATTTTGCAGCCCTACCAAATAAACAGTGGGACTATGTATTTGTAATGCAGTTACAAAGTCTGAAATTACATCAGGTAATGTTTATGGAGCAGTTAACAACTGGTAAAAAAGTGTTGACAGTGGTGTGATGGCTGCAGTGACAGTGTATAAAAACCATTCAAGAATATTAATATCTTGTTTGCTTTCATGTAATTACAAGAAAGTGCATACTCTGCACTGCAAACATAAGAAGATAGTATCTGATTTATTGTATGAATAAACATGGACATCTCAGTTGCAATAAATGTTACATTCTCTCTTGTGATAACATATAGTGTAAATCCCTTGAAACATGCTGTGACCTGTTTTGCACATTTTCCCTAAAGTTTCCATGTGGTAGTTCACCTTTCGTGTTATTTGCTTTCACACATTTTGCTGCAACTCCTTACAACCCAACCCTTAAAATGCCAAGGGTCACGAGTCAAACATATGCAGCGCGGATTACAATTTATTACCCCACATTTGCCTGATAATTTTTCTCTTTTGACAAGCTTAGGTAAATCATATAGCCTACTTTATAATGTATGAGAATTCGACTGGCTTGATGAGTAAAGTCCGTTGCTATTGGCTGTTACCCCTGTGGTGTTTGAGTTCCCACAAGACCAATAAGGCTTGTCTGTGTTCCAGCATGGCTGAAATGACTGTAGGAGCAGGTAGAGGTCCAGGTATTTATAGAAACCATATGCAAATGGATCAGTGCCATGTTAGATTGTTAGAGCAGAGAGGTGACAGTTAAATACATGTACATAGAAGGGGAAATATATAGGCTTCTCCCTCTCTCTGAGACAAGTCTAATCAGTTAGGATGGCCTCCTCTCCTCATTTCATTTGAATATATTCAGCTTGGACTCAGACTAAGAAAGTGTCTCTCCCCTCCCATGTATATTATTCCTTCCCGCTGAAGGCTCATTATTTTACAGCAGGGTGTGTGAGAGGTGGCCCCAGTCTCTGAACTCTCTGTCGAGGCTGTATTAATCAAACTTCACACAGCGGGGAAGGGTCCACCCACTGACACGGCACCGCTCATTCTACACTTGAGGACAAAAGGGAAAACACACAACCTAAGCTGTTACTAAGAAACTTGTAAAGCTTTTGAAGATTACCACTTTTAATTTTAACAACAGTAACCCTCTATACCCTTTCAAAGATTGTCCATGCTTAGAAAGTTTTTTTTACAGCAATGTTTATTCATTTCAGGCTATGTTAAAATTGCCCTCTTCCTTTTCTCTACAGTGGACAACAAGATCTTTGCTTGGGGGAATGGCAGTAGTGGACAGTAAGTGAATATCAGAAGTAAAAATATGTAAATGAGCATCTGAACACTTTCTCTTCCCTCAGTTCTTAGTAATAGAGCCAGGGTTCTCACGGATCCTTGAAAAAAATGCATTTTATTAATTAATCTTAAAATAAGGCATTAATTAGCATTAAAAGGTCTTAAAATAAATCTTTAAAAAGTCTTATAGTGAGTAGTATATTATAATCTTTTTTTTCAGATGGTGCATTGTATATTCTCAAAATAATTGGCAATATCTAGTTTTGAAATTTATGGAATGCCTTTTGCATTAACTTCATGCATAACAGGATAGAGGAAAAACTTTTTTTTCCGTCAATTTTGGTTATTGTAAAATTGGTCTCAAATTTATTTTCAAGTGGCCTCAAAAACGTGTTAAAAACTCTTTAATCGAACCTGCTTTAAGCTGTAGGAACCCTGATTACAGCATTGTGCAGACTTTCATTGCCTTTGCTTTGCTTTAGGGGACTATTCAGGTGCCCATAAAAGTTCAACTACCTGCGGCCAGTTTTGCTCTGCCCAGTGGTCATTCAAATGCCGTGCTATCTTCTGAAAACATACCACACAGCTGTATATTAAACTGCAGAAAGACACTGGCAGTAGACAAACAAACAGACCGACATAGTTATACACAAAGATGAGTTGTTTTCCTCCTGATGAGCTTCCTTGTTAAAACTTCTCCAGCCAGAAGCCAGTCTGGCTGTAATGACATCTAAGGGCCTTAGGGGCTGCAGTGATTCAGTGGCCCTCAAGTACTCAAACAGCAGCAGTGCAGACCTCAGAGAAATACATAAAAGAAGCAGAGGCATCACTTCTCACTCTCTCATCATCTCCCATTGTCCCTTATTCTCCTTCTCTTGCTCTCCATCTCTCTGTCTGTCTCATTCTGTCTCTTCTCTCATGATGCTTTGACCCCGCTAAGCAGGTCGAGGCTCTCTTGTGGGGAGCTTATAGTTGGAGGAGCCTATAGTTGGAGCTCCACAACACCCACTTGCAGAGCAAAGGGTGAGCATCTCCGTTACACAACTGGCACTCTGATATCTGAAAACTCCTCAGCTCTCCTGTGTCTCACTGGAGGCGAGAGAGGAGAACAGTACGAGGGAGCTGTGTAAATTTAAACTGGCAAACTTTCTGATGGAAATAGCAGTGACCCCAGAGTGGTCTTGTCTTGAGTTGAAGCATTGTTGTAATCAATACAGGCTCTCGTGGGGATGGCGGGCGAGGACCTTTCGTTCCCCGTTTGTGGAAATAATGGAGAAGACTGTTTGTTATTTTTCCCAGACATGCCGCAAACTAGCAGATATGGCCGGGGCATTGCAGGTTATGACGCTGGCTCAGGGAAACAAATACAAAGAGGAGCATTTTATCAAGAAGCAAACAGCAGAGCTCTGTTTGAAGCTGCTGGGAGCTCACAGGTCACAGGGGTGCTGGGGCTGCGTTTGACCAGCTCATCTTGAAAAGGGGTCTTGGATGTTCTTTGTTCACGCTCACTAGGGACATGGAGACAGCAACACAACTCTCAGCCAAGGCCTATGTAAAGTCATTTGTACAGCTACAAATTGAGTTAGGTTCAGTTATTATTTCTTCCACAGAAACGTAAAACTGACCTCATTGAAATATGCCTGTCAGACACACTTTATATATGATTCTTGTCTGTGCAGAAAAAAACATATCAGAGAGATAATACCATAGTATTGCTGCAGGCGTGTACTATGCACGAAAGAATGTTGTTGTTTTTTTTTTTACATAAAAAAAATACATTTTACTTGTAGTTGTTAATTACACAAACCGTTAACTCAGTGGATATATTCTTATGAATTCCAGCTTAATGTGTTACAAAAACAACAACATAAATTTTATGTCAATTCAAACTTTATTTTTTGGTAAAAACAGTATTGTGTTTTCATGCCAATTCCTCTAAAAAAAACTGAATTATTATCAGATTCTTTACTGTACCTTACTGTACCTTTACCTTTCAGTCGGAACCTGTATTGTTATTGTTCTGCTGTGAGTTCCTGAGAATTGGAGCTTCTCTTGAATATAATGTAACTAAATGGCACTTGGCTTGTGGAGCTCAAAGCACCAAAAAAAAAGGGGGGGAAAAACTCAACAGTGTCTTTTTCCAGAAATCATTACTGTTTACTCAAGATAATTCTTAGACCTTGTTGTGAGCAGTTAAATGTAGGAACCATTTCTCTCTTCTGTACTACACCCACCAACCGAATCATTGCACACAATGAAGTGTGCATCTACTCATGGACGAGAGGCTTGTGCTTTTGATTGCTCGAGATATAAACATTAATGACATCCTCTTCAGTGTTAGCTAGCTCAGTGTTGCTAGTTGAGCTAGCAGTAGATCCATGCTTCCCTTTGCATGGTGATATGGTTGGTGGTGTAGCTCAGTAGAAAGAAAATAGTTCCTACATGACACTGCTCACAACAAGGCCTGTGGAATATCTCGAGTAATCTCGAGTTTCTGGAAAGAGACATTTCCGTAGAGTTTTTAGCACCACGTTCTGAGTGCTATCTAGTTCTATCACAGAGAAGGCAGACATTGTTACAACTGATATCTCCAACACTCTGCAACTCACACCAAAACAATCTAGATTTATAAACAGCACTGAGAACAAGAGGGAAAAAAAAGTATTTTGGATTTGTCCCTTTAAACTTTCACCCAATACCTCATTATGTAGTTTACAAGTTAGAGAAGAAGGCTTCAAACTGTATTTTCTTGATGCTTTTTGTAGGCTGGGTGATGGAGAGAGAGCAGTAAAAGACCAGCCATTTGAGGTCAAGCTGCCACAGGAACTGAACTTAAAAGGAAGCGACACAGATGTGGATGTCGTCAACATAGCTGGTGTGGCCTGTGGCAGCAGACACTCCTTCATCTGGAGTGAAACTGGGCAGGCTTACAGTTTTGGGAACAACTTTTACGCGCAGCTCGGCTATGACTTCCAGAGGCTTGACTACAGAGAACACCAGGTAAGAGGATAATGGTGTGTTTAAACTGTTGACCAAATCAAAACTTAGATACATTGTTGACACCTGAAACGCTTTAAGTTTGGATCAACACTCATGTATGCAGCGTGATGCACACAAGCAATAGAAAACTCACAAAAATGTGCACTCTTTACATTACAACCAATTGGATATTCTAATGTCCTCTTAAAACATCATCATTATCTTTACAGTATGATATCATTAGTCTTTAATTTGATGGTGTGTGTGTGTGTGTGTGTGTGTGTGTGTGTGTGTGTGTGTGTGTGTGTGTGTGTGAGAGAAAGAGAGAGAGAGAGAGAGAGAGAGAGGGAGGCTGATGGAGGCAGGCCTGTGTGATGGATACCTCAAGGGCCTGGATGGCTCTTTGCTGGTTGTCTCTCTCTATCTCTGTCCTTACATGGCTTTCCATACAGTAGCGTGCTGCTGAACCATACAAATCCTAAATGAAGTGCTGTGGAATTGAAATTGGCTCTCTTGTGAAGTGTTCCACTTGCATTGGAGCTTAATTTTGCCTACTCATATCATTTGATTCAGTCCCTCAGTCCCTCTTTTGCTCGCTGCAGCCCATCGCTCCCTCTTCCTTCTCATGCAAAATAAGCCCATTTAATGTGACGGTGTCTAGGTGAATGATTGCCACTCAGCACTTGATATATGGGCATGTGCTTCTGTGCGCATGTGTACTGGATATATTTCCAACACATTTTTCCAGTCTCTTGCAGGGACATTAGTGCATTGTTGCACATTACATCTTTTAGTTTTTTTTACACAAGAATACTATAATGGATGGGTTAACAAAAGTGGAAGAGTCTGTGTGGCAGAGTATTTCAGTCCCGTCTCTCTCACTTGGCAAAAATATTACCTGTTTTTTTAAATCACTTTGTTTCTCTTGCTGAAGTGAGTATGGAGTGGGCATGTCATAATACCAGAAATTTTGTAGTCAGTATACTTATACCAGGGACTGAAATGTAACTTTAATTTTATTATTAAACCCTGATGATTCGCCTGGAAAGCAAAGTACTTGTCTATGTGATTTTTTTTTTTTTTATAAATATCAATATGCAGCTCACCGTACCCATCTCTCCTCCATTGTTGTTTATGTTGTTCAGCACTCGTGCCACATGTGAGATGTGATGCTTGGTCTTTGTGGTAGGCTATTTGTCCACCCCTCTTCCACTCATATTGGATGGCTGGGTAAAAGCGGTGGTGACAAGCACAGCATTTTACCCAAAGCTGAACATTTTTCAACTCGTGGTGACCAGTAAAAATGCCAAATGTGTAGCAGTCATTGCATAGTGCACACCGATTGCCTGTTACACTGCTGCCGATTGTAGCATGGTGTAAATAAACCTACAGTACTGGAGAAAAACTAGTACCCTCATATTTTTTTGAATTTTGGCATCAAATTGGTACCAACATACTGGTTTGTGTGACATCCATCTCAGCTTACTTTCAAAGTCCTCTAAAATAACTTCTAACCTGCTTTGTCAGTTAATGACATCTGATTTGTTTCTGTTTCTGTCTCTGTTTCATTTCTCTTGAAATTTTAACTACAGATTGTGTGGTTTTGGGCTGTTATTTTGGATGCCCTCCCATCAAGTGTTATCATGCTCTATAAGGGTTATGCTTTTCACAATACAGTGTGACACCCGCTTGACCCAGTTAATACACATATTGGGAAGTTATGTTTTGTAGGCCTACCTGCTTCATGTAAGAACAACAGAAACATCAGCAGCTTACTCCAAATGGATCGCATCTCGGTCCCATATGTAATCACAACTTGGAATAATCTTGTTCAGGACATTTGCTGAGACAAGACATGGACTCTGCTTAACAAATATCTATTGGTAAACAAGTCAAAGACATAACATTTGAGATTAATCACTGCTATCCTTACAAGTCTCTTTTGGTGCGGTCCAAGTTTCACATCCACAAATGTGAGCAGTGCAATGCTGAAAACAAAAACTCTTCATCCCTTCAAAAAGTAAGCAGAGTCCTACATTAAAACACCATCTACCTCACGCAGTAGAAAAGCTGTGAGGACCAGATATCTGTGCCCCAAATTTAATCTATTAATTTCATTGTAATATATACCTTATTTTATTTATTTATTTTTAATCTTATTGCACTATTTTCAGTTTTTATTTGTGTCAAGCTTTATTATTAACCCCTGGCATTCCATGTTTGTATCGCTGTTCATTTCTTTTTGCCTGTTTTACAATGAATTTGCACATTTTTTTGTCTCTCTTGCAAAACAAGTTTGATTTTTATAACATTCAGAAGGTGATGTCATCACACAGTCTGCATACGTTAAACTTTATCAAGATCCATGTTGCAGTGTGTAGCTTGCAATAAACCTATAAGATTGCAAACATCTTACAGTCTGCAGCAGGCTTTCCTCCCACAGTTAAGTGTTCAGTTGCTGTTTTTCATAATGGAGGTGCTATTTTCCTGTTATGTTATCTGTTGGTTCTCTGGCCTTGTTCCAGCAGTAACATAAGAAATCTCCCAGAAGAGAGGCCTAAGAGTTCATATAAGACTGGCCTAACACCGGTGGGTGGGGGGTGGAGGTGGGGGCAGACAGAACCCAGCCACCTGGCAGCAGTATGGAGTCCCAGGGGCCAAAGCTCTCACCTCACCTCCCTGATAAAGGCCACTGTGATCTGCATGACTGCATCAAGCCCTCACCTCTCTCTGTTAAAGCAAAGGATACTGAAAGGGGTAAATTCAGAAGCAGGGGCAGAGAATGGGACCTGGTGGTATGCGTATCACCCTTTCCTCCTGTTCTAGCTGTCCCAGTGGCCTTTGATTGCCCCAGGTGGACGTCCAAACCCAACGCTCTTTCTTGAATACCACCAGCCTCCATCTTCTTTTATCCCTTTTGCCTCTCTGTGTTCGTTTTTTTTCTTCACTAGGTCCAGAAAAGCTGCTCCACCTCCAGCTATCCCCCAGACTCCATACTATACGATACTGCCTATTGTTGTAAAGAATCTGTAGGTTGGAACTGCCGGCTTCACCCCTAAGGCTGCATTTCTCTTTACCGTCTGAAATGGAGTGGTAGCAGACTGCTGAGATCTGAGAAACACTATATTCTGTTCTTTATTGGTGCAGTGATAAGGTGTTGGGATTCTGCTCACACCTGTGCGCCCATTGTTCAGGCCCGCTATGGCATTTCACCTGCAACAGACAAAGTTAGACCAGAGCTCGTATTTAATGGTTTGATTGACATTATTTTAATGGCACACGGTGGGGAGCTATGTCTGTGAACAGAAATGAAAGGTAATCTTGTTTTTTTTTTTTACCACCTTCTCATGTCTCTCTCCCCTCATTAGGACAATGACATTGTCATTTTCTCAGGGTTTTGAGGGATGTGTTTGTATGCAGATAGGACAGTCCCTCCTTAGTTCTCCTTCTGTCCTGCCTGATATCAACATTTTGATAAGAAATTAGCTGTCACTGGCCGTGTTGTTGCAGTAGCTATGGTCGTATCAAGTTAGTATCATATACCATGGGTGTATTTGTTTTTGTGTGCATGATTTTTTTCTCTTTGTATATATAACACAGCTCAGTCTCTAAGTAGGTTAACACCTCCTAGTTGAAAATGTACCACCCAATGTCTGCGTTTCTACAAAACTAGGCAAAAAGCGACCGTGTGAGCATGAAAATAAACTCTGTTCCTAAGTGTGACACGTGTGCAGCTTGAGCTTGGCACGGCATCCATGTTCAGCCTGGCTGAGCACAACTTGTTTGAATGTCATATTTATCCCTGTGTTTTGTCAGAAAATTAACTTCCTGTGAGTTTGCGGCAGAGCCGAGCATATGGCCACAGCTCTCTAGAGATGACAGCCTAGCGGAGCGGGAGCTCGCCGGTGCCGCTGCCCTGCTCTGGCGGCAGATGCTCCGGGCTTCTCCGCGATTAAGTGGAGATCATCACTGTTTTCTTTGAGCACCGCTGTGCCTTGTACTCTGAAGTGTTCCGTTAATCACTGCCTGCCTCCCTGCCTTTTCCACACAAGCTGCCAAAGCACTCATTAAGTTTGAATCTCCCTCTCACTGCTCGCTTGCTCACCAGCTCGATACATTGCGCGACTGAATCGTAGCAGTCGCCGTTTCTGTAGGAACACAATGGTTTGTTGCACCTGTATGCTAGAGGGATTATAAAAGCCACAACATTTTTATGCACACTTGTTTTCTGGCCCTCTTCCTCTGTTCATTCATTTTTAAGGCACTGTGTACATACTGTAAAAGTGTCGCTCTTTGTGCCACTGAATGTTTTCCCTAGTCTTTGTATGCTGATGTAGTCTGTATTTGAGTTTCTCCACAAGCACTGAGATGCTGCCTTGTTTCCAGTACGGGCCTCTGAGGGAAGTGAAGTGAGAGTGTTTTTCTTCCAGTGGTGCCCCCCTTCTGCATGTTATTAGGAAACACTGCTAGTCTTTTTAACAGTTGTTTAACATTACTACGTTATCCGCTCTGTCTGTCTGTCTGTCAGTCTGTGTGTGTGTGTGTGTGTGTGTGTGTGTGTGTGTGTGTGTGTTGTGTATTGAGTTTATGGAATCTGAATGTGGGTATAAAGTAAAACAGAACTCTGGTCAAAGAGAAACAAAAAAGATAGAAATTGAGTCTTTGTTAGCCCCCCACCCTACCCACCAACCCCAATATCACACATCCAGTTGTGTTGTATATATCTCCTACACAAGCAACCATCCATTGTTATTGTTAAACATTGTGACACGCTTTAACCCTGATTGATCTTGATCTCCGACATAAATAATAATGTGATTACAGGCTTTTCTCAGCTTCTCTCTTCACAGCAGTGGAAAATAACATTAGATATTTCCTTTCATGTTAATCGCCTTGGTTGGAAGTATACCTCGGTGCACCAATAGGCCTCAGTAATGCCTCCTTTCTTCTAAAAAAAAAACATCCAAAATAACCTATTTGCAGCACACCCACACACACATTGCTTAGCTCTGTAACACCGTTATTCTGCACCCATCAAAGCCTAGCTTGCTTGTCCTGGTGCAGCGATCATTCCACCACAATAGCGGGATGGCATTACTGTGCTTTTGAAAGCATTTGCATGGCAAAGCAATTGCATGCACCTTGTAAATAAAGGAATTGATCCTGTTCATCGCAGGTTGGATTTCCTGGATAAAGCTGTGGGAAATGGATCCCTATGCCATCTCACATCGATATACAGACCCTGTTTCCTCATCCTCAAGTTTACTTTGCAATAACTGTCTGCTTCTTAATCTTGTCTGCCAGGCTGTCAGGCAGACACACAAAAATGTATGTGGTTCTCTCTGCTGCATTGGTTACTTGGCAGTCACGCTGATTAGTGCCAGTTTGCCTCTTTTTCAATATGTAGATACCCAGATAGAAAGCTGGTCCTATTCATTGAGTCCAAGTACCAAAATAGTAATTGCTGTTTTCAATCAACTATGAAGAAATTGGTTTGCATTGTTGGAAGAGGTTGATTAGTGACTTTTTGAAGAGGCTCTTGAAATTACTTTCAAATCAGGCAGAGTTGACAGACAGCTGGTTCAATATTCATTTGACAGTGTAAGGTCAGCGATACAGAATATTTTTTGTCATAGTTCATACTGTATGAGTGTCATGCATTTGCACCTTCTGGGCCTGCATATTGTTATTCAACACGATAAACGTTTATCTCATCCACTCGGAATCAAATCTATTCGCAACTGTACAAATTGCTGCTGTGCTCTTGGCAAGGTACGGCTAATTTTTGTGACAAAGAAATTCCTTGTCAGGGGCAGCCAAGGGAGAAGGTGTCAGTTTGATACCACAAGTACACTAACGGCTGTACGGAGCATAAGCGTTCGCTGCGCTTCGGTGACGGTGCGTTTGATTTTAACACTGACCACCAGTGATGCCAACCCCGTGGTCCTCATCTGAGCTGCCTCTTGAGATGCGAACATAGACATCCCTCCCCCACATCTCACTTCAGACTGATGCTGCTGAGAGAGAGAGACTGAGAGAGAGAGAGAGAGAGGGAGAGAGAAAGTAAGAGACAGGCTGCCAGACAATAAAGTCGCTGTATGGTATATACTTCTGTCACTTGTCTATTGTTACACTGCAGTTACAAGCTTTGCAGTACGTGGGAACTCAGAGTGGGTGTAGAGCGACCTAAACTACTATACCCATCTCCCCTAGGGGCACCTCAAAGGACGCTTGTTCTGTTCCTCCTCTCAGGCCCTGGGCTCTGCTGAAAAAATGAGAGGCAATGCAAGTGAGAAACAGGGAACAGAGGGAGGTAGTCTCAGCTGTGTAGGAAGGCTAACCTGCGCCTCTGGAGATCATGCGTCTTTTCAAAAGTACCACAAACCCATCTTTCTGACTTCTCTGACTTGTTTGCGGCCACAGTGTTGAAATAGTTCAGTACGCTGACTTCTGCTGCTCTCTGAAACTCACTATAGGCGTTCTTCACTGTTAGCTATTCTTTTTACCATTAGATTTTATGCAAAGTTTGCACTTGAAATATGCATTCTTTTCTCAGTGTGAATGAGAGAATATGGTGTTTGTGACCTTGTTTCAGTTTGAATCATATGCCCCACTGTTTTCTAATATGCCCCTAGTGTATGTAATGCTGAAAGCACATTTATTACACATCAATAATTCTGTACATTTCCTTCTGGAAAACTAATTCTCATAATAGGATTTTGTCAATGTGATTTGAATAATGATCTCAAAACATCCCATTTTAGGCTACTTAACTAAATAGAATATTACTGATTGCAACACTTATCCATGGTTGGGGTTTTGGTAACCTTCTTTTCTGTTTCTTGCCAACAGCCAATTTTCTCTCAATTAAAGCATGATATTAGCACTCAGTGGGGCATAAACAGAAACAACCGTACACTACTGAATATCATGCCTTGATTATGAGCTTAAGAGTGGGTGTACAGATGGATCCAGTTTCTATACTCCTATTAGAGTGCTGGTGTTTTCATGTGTGTGTGCATGTATGTGTGAGGGAAAGGGAGTGGGAAACACTGCCTGCATGTGCAGGAGCGTGTGCCTGTTTGACACTTTGGCTGCAGGAAAAGCTGGAAGTTATCAGCTCTATCCTGTTAAAACCTCTGGAAAGGGAGGGCAGGAGGGAAAGAAAGACAAAAGTCACAGGTATAGTGGGAAGAAAAAGTGTATCATTACATTGAGAGCCAGTCAGTGGTGATGCCAGTTGGCCAAAGTTAGCAGGAAGCTGTCCTAGTAAATGGCAGCAGCTGCTCGCAGTTCGAGAGAGCATGTCCCAGTCAGAGGAGAAAAGCGATGGCATCTACATTAATACTACCTTAATGGCCCATCTGGCACTCCGTAGGGTCCCTGGCTGTGCCACCGACTCATAGGCGTTTGACAGGCAGTCTCCAGCGCACCAGACGCGCATGGCATGCCAAATGGCGGGGAGACGCCTCCGTGGCGCACAGATCTGTCAAACTCTCTCTGACGCTGTAGTCACACAGGCAAGGGAAGTTAAGGCAAGTTTTCACACGTGATTGGTTCTTGACATGGATGGGGGAGAGGGAGGGGGCAGGAGGAGAATGACTGGCTTGTCTATCTCTCTCTTCTGCACCCTCCTCAAATGCAAACACACATATGTGCACACTCAGAAGGGCGCACACACATAATCACACACCCCTTCACACATACACATCCTCTCCATACAAGATGCTAAGTTGCCATGACCAGATTAAACCTCAATGAGAAAGCCAGGTTAAGATTAGCCAGTGGTGGATTCACTCTGCTCTGATGGCAAACGGAGATAACAAATATTATTTTTGCTGCGAGTCACAGCCTCTCTCTGTAAACAAATACTGGAACAAATTGCTTCATTGGAAGAAATTGTGGAAGGACTTATCAAAACACCACAGGGGTTTCTGGCTATAATTGGCATAATTGGTTGACAGAGCAGGCTGCAGTCCATGATGTGGCACAGCGATGCACTTTATGGGAACTGAATGATTATGGCTTTAGGTCTATAGATTGCCCTTTCAGATGTTTAAAGATACTGGGCAAAAGGTGCATTACTTAGTATGCAAACAACACACTCTGTAAGGTCCACCAGTATATTTTTTTTCTGTTTGGGAAATAATTTACTGGCATCACAAAAATCACAGTTGGGTACTAAACTGAAATATTTCCTAATGTCATGCCATCCTTCTTAAAATCATAGCAAGCTACAGTGGATACTGGCTGAGGCCGGAATCGAACCCACGGCCACTGTGATGAGGACTTAGCCTCTGTACATGGGGCGCCAGCTCTAGCAACTGTGCTACTGGGCACCCCGACAGTGGATACATTTAATCAGTTATGCAGTATCAGAATAACCCTGATTTTAAATCAAAGTGTTTCCTTGTTCCATCACCTTGTGATGGGGTTTACACCCTCAACTAATAACATCCTGTGTTCAGGATTAAGGAGTAACTTTAGCCAGTTTAACCAGTGGATGATCTCACCTAAATTCCTACTCTGCCCTATGTGCTTGGCCTTTCCTTCAGCCCCTGTTGAGCTGCACAATACTGGCACAGTGGAGGTTTCTTTCAGAGCAGGTCACATTCTGCAGCACCCACCAGCACAGATCACAGTCCCAGAAGTCTGTATCAGGCTGCTGCTGGGAAACTATGGCTTCTTTCTGATGAGTAAACTACACACAAAAGTACAGCAGGAGTACTTTAAAACATTTGCTACCGCTCTTTCTCTCACACTTTTTCTTAAGGACATTTTGAGAGATAGCAGCAGTTCAAAAATGGAACGGAAGGTTCTTTAGAAAATGCATTTCAAATGGCTTATCCAGTAGGTAGCCCCAGAGGACACCTCAGGGATAAACCTTGGCAAGAAAGGAAGATAGAGGAAAAAAAGTGAAATTGGAAAGAAGACACAGCCGTGACTAAAACAGTAGAAATATATAGAGAAAAGGTATCCTCTTAACCTGCCGACGCTGCTTCAGAGGAATCACGGCGCTCCATATCAGTATTCACTTTCTGAACGTTCTGCTGTGTTCTGTGTTTATAGAAAAAGTCTAGATCGGCTGATGTCTCTTGACCCAGACAGTCTCATATTTAGACAGCCAGTGTGCAGGTGATTTTTAAATGACTCACACCACTGTTAGACACTGTCCCAGTTTAGTCTTGTGGTTTTCTGTGTGGCGTTATTGGTGTGCCTGATTTTGTTCTTGCATTTGAAGTAAATCAGTTGATTGACATACATAAAAAAGGTTTGTACTGTTTTATTTTAAACTAAACACAAAACTAGTGAAATTGAGGTCAGCTGGACAACAGCTGCCAAGTTTTGTGTGCAAGAAGTTGAAGGGAAGAGAGAGATAGAGAGATGAGGGCTGAAAAGGAAGAGGAGAGAAAAAAGAGGAATCAGCAAAATGGGTTTGGGGGGGGGTTGAGAAGAGAGAAGAGCAGGAGGAACTCTTCAACTTTCACTCTCATTCCCAGATGTGTTGTAGGCAAGACGTAGCCTTTGAAGAGCTTGTGGCAAAATAGGCAAAATATGAATACACACACCCTCTCCACTTTCCCTCGTTCTCATATACTTCCTCTTTTCCCCTCTCTTTCTTTTGCACCCTCGTTCAAACTCTCTCAACATCTCCCTCTCTTTATCTTTCTCCCTGGGCATCTCCGTTCCTTAGTGGCAAGCCCAGCTGGGGGGTTTCTGTGGTACTGTGAGTGAACCTTCACTGTCTCCTTCGGCAGGCAGCTGTCCCTGCACAACATATGAACGCACACATACTGCACTTACCCGTTCCTCCCCTGCTAACTTTGACTGATATTTTTCACATACATATTTACATAAGTGATGTCTGGTCAAAATGGATAATTTGCAGCTTTACAAAATAAACGTCTCTTGTTGGTTGAAGCTAAGATTTCCAAACAGAGATAAAGTTCAGATGCAATTTTATTTTAAGCAACACTAAAAGAGGACAGGACTCTTTTCCTCACCATGACCACCACTCTGTCATGTGCAACCTACTCTACAGCCACTAGAGGGAGCTTATATAATGCTGTGGTCTCCTATTGCAAGGAATCTGTTTTATAGTACTGTTACTCCAGCAAGGAGTCACACTTTTTCAGATGTCCCCTATTTTGTCCCCAGCTACCATCAGCTGTCCTGCAGTTTCCTTTTTTTATATTATAGCCTCTAACCCAGACAACAGTCAAGGTCTTAAGTTGGTACTTGGAGGCTGCGTTCCTTCAGACTAGTACAATAATTGCTTCTCTTGTGTTTGTGTTGTAACCCAGATATCCAGTAGTGTGAGTGTATGTGTGCATGTGCAAAGGTGATAATTCTACAGTTGCTCAGAAGCTCAAGCAGGGTGGATAATGACAATAACACAGAGCATGCCTAGGCGTGCTTTCAATCTACTCCCCAAATGTAATGAGTCTGGGCAGAAGTCTGGTCATCCCAACTTGATCAAAAACGGGAGGAAATCTGCAAATGATTTATTATATCCTGCGGAGATTCATCAGTTACACATGTCAAAATGATGCTGAGCTGAAAATTAAAAGGCATCTTTCGTCACCATTATTTTCCTAATTTAGACAGAAAGTGGGAGCTAGAAAGCAATTCATTCAGAACAGTAAAGGATAACTGTTTTATCTGGTTCAATTTAGATCATATTCAGTTTTATCTGATCTCATTCCATCAGTATACACTTAATCTTTTTCTCAGAAATAATTATTCCATGTTGTACATTTATATAAGTCATTTGAACAAGAGATATCACCAAAGCTTTATTTTTAAAATGCAAAGAAAGCCATTCTGAAAAGAACTACATATTACACATCATTTGATTTGGAAATCTGAACTCTAAATTGTATTCTTATTATTGTTTGTATTAATTCTGATTCATGCACACCTGATAGAGACACATGCACATTCTTTCTCAACTTGTATCCACCTTTGCCCTCTTGCATTTTACCAACCTGCAGAAAACTAATGCATATTGCCAGTGAATTATATTTTTCTGTCTCTGTCCCTCTCTAATAGGGGGGTGGTTACATGACAGCACCTGAACAAGACTCCCAGATTTGTCCCGCCACAGCGTTACACGATCTTCCCTCTCACGTTACTCAAACAGGCTTTGCCGATGGGATTTGCCGTACTCTGCGCTTCTCTCCTCCACTCCTCCTGGCCTTTTCTTGTGACAGGGCTGCCGATGATACAGATCCGCTGTGACATTTTACATTGTGCTCCCTAATTGCAGCAGCTGATAGTGGGATAGCACACCGTACAGCGGCATATTTCCTTTTTTTCCACCCTTTGGCTTTTTTTGTTCTTCTTTTTAGGAGGTGGCTAGCATGGGATGTTTTACTGGTTTTGACTATTTGAATTATTCACATATTGTGTGAAGGTATGCCATTAAGTGTTTCTCTCTACTGTGCAACTCTATCTGCAGCAGCACTTGTATGTAATTTAATGAAAACTAATTTCACCGAACTTGAAACAAAATCCTTTTTTGTTGTTAATTTAAAATCCTTATTTCCAACATTTACACAAGTGAACAAACATATTTTTGGGCCAAAGTGTGTTTGTCCGTTTCCTTCCTTCCTTTGCTCTGGTGTTATGTCCTCAAGTCTCTCCCACAGCCTGCAACTCCTAAACTGAAAGCCAGAATAAACCTGTGTGACAGATGCAGCTCTAATTATACAGTTGTTTTAAGACTGTCAGGTTGCAGCGAAAAGGGAGCCAGCCATTTGGGAAAGTGAAGGAGGAGGGTATGGAGTAGAAAGAGGGAGGGGGTGTAGAGGGGGACGGTTTGATGGACGGACATTGTAACACCAGCATCTGGCGATAGCTGCAGCTGCCGTATCGTTTTCCCACTGCCAGCTTGCCAGCTAAATAAATATTGCCACGATCTGTCTTGTACTAGCAAGTGTAAATTACTTTAACACGTCAATAACTAGTTTACAATGATGTTTTTTCCTGCCATTTCAGGATATGTATTGATTTCACATTGCTGTTAAATGGCATGAGCATTGTTTCCCTCACCCTGCACTTTGTTTTTCACATAGACTCCCAAGGAACTTGGCAGGAACAGGAGATGAAAGGGATAAGCTGTCTTTCCGTGCAGTTATTTTACCATTGCGCTCTCTCTCTGAAAAGAAAAATCAGTTAATCATTTTGTGCCTCCTTATGATAGCCAGTATCACATATGTGTGCTTGATTGTGAGAGTAAGGTTCAGATGTGTATTGCATTTTCTTGGTGTGTTTTGTGCCATTTTGTCTAATGTACTGTGTTCAGATTTTTGAGCCATGATACTCTAACTGTAGTGTTACATTCAGAAGCTCCTGGTCTCACCACCATGATGCATTTAGTGTAAAAAGAAAAATGCATCTAGTTTGTTTCTTGCTTTAAGTAAATAGAAGACAGACAAATCTTTGTCATTGTTACCAGTATAACTGTCCGTTTTTTAAAATATCTTCAGTAATAGAGAGAGATAATTAGTCAAGGAAGAGATTCAGTAGGAAACAAAGCCTACAATATACATTTTCTCTGGGTTAAAATAGACAAAGAGACCATAGAATTTAAAGTATGTAAATGGCTCTGTATAATGGCTATTTTTTGTTTGGATATGCACGTGTGCACTATGAAGTGGGAGCATGCACGTGTGTGCACGCATGAAGCATTTCTGCAGGCGTGCTTACACTTCTATATTGTGTGTCTATTTTCATTCATATGAGTTCCTCCTTGCGCGGACAGATGTTGGGAAACCCACAAAATCAGAGCTGAAGCCGCACTATAATCACCGCGATTTTAATCAAGGTCTCGCATTGTGACCCACTTATTTTCTCACAGTGCTGATTGCACTGCAGTGCAGTGACGACTAACATTACAAAACTGCAGCCTGTGATTAACCTTCACATCATATACATGTCCCCTAACCAGCATACAGTGAATCCTAATCCCAAAATTATACCCACTTGGACCGGAAAATCTCTCCCTTTGTCAAATTTAAACATTTTCCTCCCTCATCCTCCCATCTTGATATGATACAATGATGATGCCTGCTTTGTGCATCTGAGCAAATTAAGGTATGTCTGCGTGTGTGTTATACAAAATGGCCATATTTCAGTCAGACAGAATAATCTTTTTTTGCAAGCATGTAGGCGCCCGCCTTGACCTGCCTAATTTTTTCTCTCAAAGTTAAACGCTGCCACAAAATATGATACAAATAAACACACACACAGGCTTTCGTGAGAAAAGGGAAATATTCTAACTCTCTTAGCCGTTTTCACCAGCATTATAATTTTCACATCAGTGATAATAAAGCAGATTGATTATTCATTCTCATGCTTCAACACCATTTAATTGTGTGGCCAGAACACTCCAACTTGGGGTCAGCAGGGTTCGCTCTCATTTACACAAAGACGCATCAACACACACACACACACACACACACTTGTTATATCTCTCTTTTCTTTTTCACAGATGCTCTCACTACGTCATCTTCTCAAAGGGCCACCCAAAACATGCCCAGGCTGGAATCACCAAAAATCCTTTCTCCTATCAAACACTCACTGTGCCTCATCTCAGTCCCATTCCACTTATTCCTTCAACATCTCAATTAATACCCCTTAGGAGGCATGGCGCCCTGCAGGGGTACAGAAGCTCACGGTGTTGCTGTATTCTCCTTGCAAATGGTTGCCACAGATGCTGTAGTGCTTTGATTTTAAACCACGTCATTGAACTATCGCTAAACACCAACTCAGTCCCAATCAACACCAACCAATTAAACACACTGAATTATGAGCAGTTGTCAGAAATCACGTTTAGGTATATGCGTTTGTTTGTGTTGCGTTTGCATTTTAAAGTTAGTCCAGTTCTTGTTTTTTATGAGGATGCAGGGACGTTGATCTCCAGCACTAGAGCAACTTTTAAAGGTTCCAGAATATCATAAAACAGTATTTATGAAATGTTTTTATCTGCGTGTTCTTTGATAGCTTGGAAGTGTAATGCACGGACCGCACTGCCTGAGTGAGTCATGCATCTTGGTCGCAGATCCAGCCACACTGCCCGCATGAGCAGCCTGGCTCAGGCCTGGCTTAGCTGCTGCTCAGTGGCAGAGCCTCAAGACCTTTTTTTCCTTGTTTCCACGTTTCAGCAAAGATCAACAGTGAAAATGGTATTTTGATAATCCTTCTGGTATCATACCACCTTTCACTATTGTTTCAATGTCTATGTCTGTCAAAAACATGACAAAAATGTTTATTTTTAACTCCTTTAACTTCCTTTTACATTTCAAAATAAAAGCCTCTGGCAATAATTCTGTGGACAGAATCCCCCTATTTGTTAACACAAGGCTTTTTATTTTGAAATATTTGCAGGCCCTTGATGTTGACAATACAGTGGCTTGCACAGCTCCATAAATTAGTGGACTACCCTAATTGTTGAAATACAGTTATCAGAGCAGCATGCAGCTCTGCAGCAGTGCCATGGCAGCAATGCTGTCTGTGGGAACACTGCATATGTGAGCTGCAGCACTTCAGCAAGGTAAAAGCCATGTGCTGCTCATGCAGTCAATGTGGCCTGGGTGTAAGGAAGTTGAACTGCTAAAAAAAGAGGGCTTTTATATTCAGTCCATATGACAGCCATACAACCTATACCATACCTGTAGATCTGCAACAGTCTCTGTCCCCTGTCTCTCTCCTCTCGCCCTGCCTGGTCCTCCTGTTCAGTAGCTAATGGATCGTTGAGGTTTCCAGGGTCTGCTCTAGAAATGTTCTCCTGCGGAGATCTCGTAAGAAGTGCCCTCAGCTGGTCCCTCCGTCTGCCATTAGGCCTCTCCACACTTTTTATCCCTAGACCTCCGAGACCTCAAACTGCCAAATGAGTTGAATTATGGCCAGTTATGTGGAGTGGACCCGGCGTCACGGGGGAGAGGCCTGAGTCAGTGGAACTAACCACACTCCTGACCATTAAAAGGCAGCCTGACACTGCCTCTTCATCTTCCCCCCTGCTCTCAAAGGCCGGTACTGCAAGCCCATGTCCCCCAGAGGAGAGACACAGTACAGCAAACTAACCAATGAGCCAGGCAGCTAGCCAGCCAGTCTGTCAGGCAGGCAGGAAGGAAAGCAACCAAAGCTCCAATCCATAGTCTAGCTTCCAAATCATAAAAATTGTTACGCTTTTGCTGGACTCTTTTTGTTTATAGGTGTTTCTTCTCACCTATTTTTGTCCTACATTTCTGCCCTATATATTCACCATTTGTCTCTTCTTCCCTCTATGTTCTTCAATCACCTTCCCTGTCACCCCCCCCCCGCCGCGCCCTTCAGCTAAGTGGGTGGGGTTGTGGGGTTATAACGACACAAGGTTAATTGCAGCAGCTAAAACAAGCATGGCAGCCAGGGCCCAGCTACTGTATAAAGGAGGTCATCTAAGTCATACAACCCTCACAAATCCACTCACAACATCTACGGTCACATGGATGCTGATCACGCCAGCTTAGGAGACCACAGTTTGCATCCCTCACACACAGACACAAGAGACACACAAACACACACACACACACACACACACACACACATACACAAAACACACACTTGAACACATGCACACACACTGCACTGAATTTGATCTGTCACAATAACAGGGGCATCATGACATGATGGATACAGGCCTTTTTTTTCCTCTTCTCTCCCCCGTTCTGCCTCTCTCTGGTAATCTTGATGCAGTGTGTAATGTTTGCTGTAGCCGGCGGCTGAAATTGAATGAGTGATACAACCAGAGGTGCTGGGATTACCGTGGGCAGAATTGATGCTATCTGTCCAATGATGTGTTATTTTGTGGAAGTGAGGCAACAAACCGGAGAGAGAAATGGTCGCAGCACTCTGTATGATTTTACAGTTTAAGTGGTGAAAGACAAATAGAATAACAGTGATGTGCTAGCAGGGGTTGTAAATGGTTGAATAATTTTCCTCGATTTCAACATTCATTTATCTTTTCTACAGTCTTTTGCTGGGTTTCGCATGGCAGCTTGAACGCTATTTGTCCCTCTATTCTACTCACAATTGCAGCATCAGCGAGCTCGGCACCCATCTTCAGAGGTGAGACAGGTGGCGTCCAGTCTCTAGTCCTCTAATAGGGTCGGCTCAGAAAAGGGTCAGAGGTAAACTAATGACACCTGCAATAGATGCTTCTTCCTGAAAGCCTAAGCTAAGGCTGGGCAGAGGCTGGGCTTGTGGGAATAAAAGTGCGCTGCTTTAAGACTCAGCAGGCTGTGCCTGGGTCAGACATTAACCACTGAAAAGACTAAATTCAGCTCTTTCTGCCGGTTTGGGGCACAAGCTGAGGGTCCTGGGCTATTGTTGTGGGGTCAGGTTAAAGCCGTCCAGATTGCCAGAGCAGCTGACAACCATTCATCACACATTCAGCAACTGTTCAGCACTGTATTGCTATAAAGTTCTACTTAGGAAGGTTTAAAGGCTACAGACAAAAGTTGTCACTTTTCACAGTTGTTCAATGTTTTTTTTCAAACTTGTCCAAAGTCAGTTTTTTACTTGCCCTTTTACAAATAACAAAATAACAAAGACTTAAGTTAATTTTCATGAATAGTGACCCAGTTTTATCAGCCTTGCTCTTAAACTTGCAGGAAAACTACACAATACATATTTGGTATGTCACCCAAATCCTCTAATGACACTTAACTAAATTCCTGTTTCCAGGAAAATTAGAATGCTCGCTCAAGCTTCAGCTCATAAACTTTGTCTTTACCAACCCCACTTCTTGCAAGTGCTCAACAGAGATGAGAAGGAAGTGAGATGGCTCACTACTCAACAACTTCCATCAACAGCTCTAGAAAAAATTATGTTTTTAATTATTTTTTGCCTGATCAAGCAAGTGAGAGCCTGACATAACATTTTACCTGACCCACTCAATCTGGCAATTCTTATTATTGAGCCTTCTATTGGTTTAGATTTCTAGCAATAAACATTGAGGCGTATTTCTTATGTTGTGAATGCACCTTGTTGCAAAGGTTTTTTCTTTTCTTCTTTTTTTCTCACTGGAAGAGGAAACTTTGGTGAGCTAAGCTATGGCCCGGTGCATTAATCAGAGAAGCATCTTTAACAGTCATATTTCTTTTTATCTTGTATCTTTTTAACATATTAATTAAATTCTTTTTCTAAGTTTGTTGGTTGCAGATGAGTCTGACAAATATAGCCTGGTCAGGTATAACTCATAAATAAGTAATTAATTTGGTCACTTTTACAAGTTTTGCCATTCTATTTCAGCTATTCTATTTTAGGCAAAAATTGCAATTTCTCAAAAAATGCCTTATAAGGATGACACATAGGAGTGGGTATTGTTTAAAAAATTACTCTGCTAGTAGTAATACCAGTACCCTTAAAATGATACTGATAATAATAAAGTACTTTATCTGTTACTGTTTTTTTCCAACTTCATTCGATACTCTATAATTTGAATGAAAGCATTCAGTTCAGTAAAATGCCACCAGACGTCACAGGCGT
Source organism: Plectropomus leopardus (assembly GCF_026936395.1). NCBI lineage: Eukaryota > Metazoa > Chordata > Actinopteri > Perciformes > Serranidae > Plectropomus > Plectropomus leopardus. Next base: position 23,688,464 of record NC_142179.1, read on the forward strand.
GTAGAAGAGCCACACTTGCGAATGTTTTGGTGGCATCTCGACACACTGAACTGCCTACATTTTCAAAAACACCACGCTTCAGTTCATCACCACAGACTGTATGGGTTGTAGCTGCTGCAGTAAATGGACAATCACCTGTTGCATTGAATTGAAGAGTGCTTGTGGCCATTGGCTGTGAGAAAGACCATACAAACAGTTTTTTTTTTTTTAGATCTGCGTACAAAAAGGATCCAATCCAGATATATTTAACTAGAGAACTTTCGATACTATCTGGTGCTGGCTCATTTAAGTCGATACCTTCAAAGGTATCTTGACCAGTAGCCAGCCCTACTCCCTCATTTGCTTTTGCTGTCTAGTATTTGCAATTACTGTCACTCATTCAAATTTACAATTTGTGTTGTAAAAATTGTATGTTTTCCGGCTGGCAGAGAGAGACTGCTTTGAGGAAAAATTAAATAAGAAGGGCTATTTTTCTCCCCTCTGTAAACAGCTGGCAGCATCCCATGCTTGCACAATTAATGGGCATCTAATTGGCAATAATCATTTTTACTTAAGCAAATTTAAAATAGGCAGTTGCCCCTGGAACAAACAGCTGTTGGTAAAACCTTCTGGCAGTAAAGCATGGATGTTTGAGGATGTGGCTGATCAATGCTTACAGGAGGTGGTCCATACATGAACACTTACATACCTGGCAGTTGGCACATACTTGCACAAGCTTTTCTACCTAAATTCATGAGCAGTGCCAGAGAATTTACTGTCTGCTGCATTTGGTGTAAATTATACACAAATTAACCTGTGCTGCACTTATTACCTCATACAACATGTTGTGGTTGAATTTAACTGTGTTGTAGTTCCGTTTGTTGGCTCCTCTAAATCTTTTAAGACATTAACTGTTAATAATCCAAATGGCCTTTTGTACCATTCAGTCAAACTAATGTTTGAGTTTTTTAGTTGTTGTTGATATTGTTAAAAAGGACAAATATTATCAGAGTATTGAATACTGAATTATATTATTAAGTGTAGAGTCACTACTTACATCCTTACCCTCCTCAATTTTTTCATAGCTTTTAAAATATAAAACCACACTAAGGTAATCCTAAAGTGCTTTCAACCATCTTACAGCTAATTTATGTAAGGTCGTCAATATTACTTGAAACATACAGTGAACCAAATTGTTTCTCCATATCCTGGGATTTTAAAAACGTGCAGGTGCACTCTAAATCGGAGGAAGTAATCCTTAGGTGTTGAGCACTGAATACGCTAAATTAAATGTATTGTGTGTGTGTGTCTGAAAAAGTGCAACTTCAGTTAAAGAGAGGAGTATATGTGCTCTAGTAAGAGTAAGAAAGAAAGTATGTAAGACTTAGTTAAAGAAAGGCAGTATTATGTTGTTTTTTTTTTTTTGCAATGATGATTTCTCTATGGTGTCAAGGACTTTTGGGCCATATTGTTTTTAACAGACTTGTTGAAACCTCTATTGACAGCTTTTAAGGTCAGACCTCTACAATGTAAATCTATAGAGTTGGGATTTCATTCAACTGAAAGCGATCCAGCTAAGGTCGTGATTCGCTAATAAAATACTATGAAGAAGTACAGTCCTGGCAGGAAGGACAGAGCCTTGTGGCTGGCAGACAAGCAAGCAGTATGCAATGAATTAAACACAAAATTGTGCTTTGCCATATAACTCATGTGGCTGGGAGTTACTCAGACTGAAAGCCAAATAGGACATGAGGAAAAAAAATCTGAAACTGTAGTTCATTTGATAAAGGTTCAATGAAAGCCTCTTCGACATTGGCTCTGGGACGTTTAATATAAATGCACAAATTAATTTATATGATGAAGTCTCTTCTGCTTGAAACATTCCCCTTGATAAAAGGTGGAATGAGAGAGGGTAAAGAGGGAGAGAATAAGTGTGTAGGATGCTGAAAAGTAATGTCAAACAACCTGATTGTAGAAGGAAATGGATTAAAGGCATTGTTTGAGCTGGAAGAGGAGGTACCTTCTGTACTCACTGGCTGCCATCTTATCTCACCCCCCAACAGTGGCCTAATCTGTTGGTCGAGCACGCCTGCAAGTAATTTCAATCCGTCAGACAGACAATGGAGCTGCCACCTTGTTGTTCATCACGGATTACTGTACTGTGCATCCTGTCCCGCCCCTACACAGACCCCTGACAAAGGACTTAATTGAATATCCGTCCATGGCTAATTTGTGTGTGTTCCATGTGGGAACGTGTTAAGAGAAACCATACAAATAAACATACAGACTTGTTTTCACATGCCTGCTCTTTACAGTAAGCACATGCACATAATCAGCCACAGAAAGCTGTGTGCACGCACCCCCTATAGAAATTTATTTTGAGGCTATTTGTTCATTAAGTCTGATGCTGAAAGTCAGGTATTATTGCTTGCAATCCTTATGGCTAAACTGTAAACAAATTGAATGGACCAGATTCAATTAACTCTGTCTAACCTAACACATAATTACATGAAAGCACAGAGTGAGGAGTGGGAGATAATGGATTTTTTTACCCTTGAACCTTAACCCTACTTTTCCCATTTGTTTATCAAATTAATTTAAGCCAGTAGATTTGTGAGGCTTGGGCTTAAATACATATAATCACCCATTTTAGCTTCATATTACACTTGTGCTTAAGCTAATTAATCCTCAATGTTTATCATGCATAAACAGTCATGGCTTTACATTATAGATCTACAAAGGTGACAGACTTTATTTATTATCAAAAATGTTAATTATTTAGTGCCATCATAATTTCCTCTTTGTCCAAAGACATACTTGGCCTTTTAATTTTTAGAAAAAACTTTGAGGGATGACATTGAATGACTTTGGTCCTAATGATGGCACGTTGAAGGGATATTTCACTGGTTGCATTAAAAAAAAGACAAATTAAAAACATAAATAAAAACATCTCATGAATTTGTTTAAAAAATTTTACTACATTTTTTTTTAAATCTAGGATTTGACTAGTAGACATCCACACAGCTATATTTTCTCAACTGAGGAAAATGTCTGTCCAGGTTTTCTGAAGTGACAGCTGTGCCTCATCTCATATGATGATGTGCTAAACAAAACACTGCCCACATGTTTGCCTTAAACTAAGTAGCCCTTAACTGCTTGGACAGACAGCAGGCTGTTGCACTTTATGTATTTGTTTATTTTCAAGATAAGGGGCCTCTTTTATGGATAAGCAGCTGACGCTCCCGCTCTGTCAAGCTGGGACAGGCTGAGGGAAGATAAAATAGAGTCTGTTAATCTGGTGCTGGTGAGCAGAGAGAGCGATGTTATTGACCTACGCTGGCAGCAATGTGTTTCAATTATACACCGCCATCCATTTGTCAGGCAAGTGGAGCGATGGGGGGGACACGGAGTTCAGGCCTGGGTTAGAGTCATTCTCCATCACTTATGATGTGTCTTTGGAAAGCACTTTAATTGAATTACCCAATTTATTCTTCAAGCAACAATGCCCTGGCCCAGACCCATGACGTGAGACAATTAGATACAAGTTTAAAATCAGGCAGTTTGCATACTTCATCTTTTCATGGTGTACACAGGGAAGGAGACGGCTAACTTATGGCGACTTTCTTCCCCTCTTCATCCTGAATAAATTCTATTAATGTGAGTGGTACGACTCTATCATGACAATATTCTCTTACACCTTCTTGGTGTAAGAGTGTCTGCTTGACATACAGCTTGATGAAACCTATAATATGGTAAGTGGCGCTGCCTGTGCGTCGCTACCTACCCATATGCACCACGTGTATGCATCATGTGGGACCGCAACTGGTAATTTGTCAAAAAACTTAACTCCTAATGCTTTGGCTAAATGGCCAATTGAGACTGTCATGTATTGTACTATATAAGCAACTAAAAGATAACTACAGCTGATGTACAAGCAGTTTACCCTTGACCATTGCTGAAACTTTTCTAATTCATGCAATCCATCATAGCCAAAATTTGAAATGCACTCTGCATAGAAAAAGTGGCTTCTCAGTTGTACATCACAATGTCTTGAGTCGTCTTTTTAGCTAGAAAAATGCTGCATGTGCAAGGCACATTGTCAAAACTAGGGCGAAGTGGTTCAGTAGAGTTTTTCTCCTTTGTTCACCGATCTTCCAAGCAGATTTCCTTGAATATTTTCCCTGATATTTGCAAATTGCAAGTGGTTGAGTGTGATTAATTCTAATCAAGTTCAATTTATTCTGGTGGAGCAGCTGGAAGAGGCCTAAGTGTTGCCTGTGTTCTGTCTGTGAGCTGTCTGACAAGATGGCCAGGCTGTCGATCACCTCAGCCTCAGTTCCAGGTGTGGGGAAGGTGCTTGTGTCAGATGCACACTGGCCTACTTGCACTTTGGCCCTCACACCTGGCCGTTTACTAAACTCTGATTGTCAGTTCATCCATTTTCACCAAGACAACAAGTCTCGCTGTCTGTGTCTAATCAACGGTGTTGCTCTCCCAGTATCTCCACAGCTCATCTTGTTAAGGGCGAAGAGTAGTGGATAAAAATGTACTCTCTATAAGCATGTAATGTACACCAATTATGTTAATTTGCAGTGTTGCAGATGGCCCAGTGTTGATTGCAGCTTTAGGATCAGGAGAGGCAGTCTGAAATTTGAATGTGGGTGTCATGTGACACTCATTACTGCACAACCTCAACCAAATATCCCTTTGTCACTCGTCATCCATCTGTGCTGACTGTCTTTGACAGATAAGACTATGCAGAACTCTATGCAGCTAAAGAGTTACACAACAAGCAACAGAAAAACACTATCCCTAGTTTTTAATTGGCAGTTCTCTAGTTAAGCTGAATTTGGGTGTGTTCTCAAGACAATGAGTACAGTGGGCAAGAAGTCATCTGAAATGGCAGAGATTGGGAGAGTCAGCGAAAAAAAAAGTGGATAATGTCTCAATACAGGATTATACTGTCATTCATAAAGTACTATAAAGCAAAGAATTTCTTTCTGTATATGCGTGTCCTTCGCATATGACCAGCACTGTTTGTCTGATCTCATTCACACTTGCCTGGTATATTGTTGGGGGACCCAAGGACTTGCGGTGTTAACTGTGGTGCCTGCGACATGTTCGTTATTGATAAACTTTGAATAAACAAGTGACCAGCGCTCTGTTCAGCAGCGGGGATGGTGCTTCAGGGCTCTAAGAGAGTCAAGCATGTGTTCATCTATGTAAGCAAGGTCTTTTGCTTGTTATAATGCATTCAGCAACAGATTAGAGACAGGAGACAGCGTTAGCAATGTGACTTTCAGAATCAACGCTTTTTCCCCCGCACCCAAGTGGATGCTGTGAAGCTTCTGCAGGGCCGCTATGAATACTGTATTTCCACATTTATAAGCAAAAATACCACTCATTTATGAAGTCGTGCAGCTCCTGCATTGTCAACAACACAGTCCTGTAAATGTTTTGCAATAACATGCCGTGTGTCAACAAATGATGGGATTCTGTCGACAGAGACATTGTCAGAGGGCGTTTATTTTGAAATGGAAGCAGGAAACTTTTAGTAAAACAGATCTGTTTGTACTTCCTCATCTCTGTGACAGATAATGACATTGAAACTGTAATAAAATGTGGTATACAGTCAGTACAATTATCAAACCGCCATTTTCACTGTCTTATTTCTGCTGCTGACAACCACGTGTGGCTGTTTCTCTAGATGTGCTGCGGCTGACAGGCAACTGAGACGCTGAAAAAAAAACCCAAGAGGTTTTCCGCTGCTCAAGCACTGCTCGCGCAGGCAGTGTGTTCCAGGCGTTACTGCTCTGCTGCTCACTTGGTAATTTCTGTAAAACCTTACCAAAGTGAGTTAATGACGCAAGTCGATTTGTTTTTAAGGAAGTTAGCCCTACACGCTTGCAATGGCAATGGTTCACATAAAAATGGCTGTCGCTCTGAACATTCTGCTAAGTTAGTCTTAATGGGAATGTCCTTTTCTACTCTCATTCTATTTCTGTGTTTCATATAGGCATGGGCAGTATCACAGCATTACAGTATACCAGGGTCTTAAGAAATCCAGACAGTGTGATTTTAAATTCCCTCAAAAATATGGACCCTCATCGTTCAATTAACTTCATACTGGAGAGGCTGTATTGAGGATGTTTTGCAAACAGCGCACATCATGTGTCCTTGTGGATAAACCCGGCCCACACTGCATGCGTGAGCAGTGTTTGTTGGCACCCCACAATGATACTGTCATGTACCCCATACCCCTGGTGAAAATCCATGAAGGTATGAAAAAATAGATACCGCCCAAGCCTAGTTTCATATCATATTAAATATTTTGGTAGTAAATAAAGACCCATGGCTAAAGCCAATGACCAGACCCTAAACACTTCTGCCTGCCCAGTGTCCTTCCCTCTGTTTCTTTGTTTAAATCTATTTTGAATTAAACAGTCAGTTGTGGACTGTGTGGGGAGGGACACAAAAGCTCTGTGCACGGGCCAGAGGTCGCATCCTGTCGGGCCTGCAGGAGGCCGAGCAGTCGGCCCGTTCTGAACATGCTCATTTGAACAGGCATGGTACCCGTCGCACCATAAATAGACAACACATGCCATTGAGACGTGTGCTTTTTTTTTTATTACTTTGATAGTCTATCTCATTGGGATATGGATAGCTATCCGCTCCCAGTGTGCTGGCTCCAGGGGCAGGAGAAGCCACTTCAAATGCCAGTCCTCTATGGGAACTGTGACATTCGAAGTGTGCCAAGGTGTGCCGTGTGTTAGGAAAGCATGTGCAGTCAGCTGTAAATTCATCATCGTCATCAGCCACGATGCTCTTTGTTCCGGCTATTGAGGCAAGTCAGTTTAGCCCCCGTCTTCTGTTAGACCATGCTGAAGTGAACCCATGCTGATGTCCAAATGAATGGAGTCTTTTCATAAAGCCAGGGCCATTGAACTCTGGAGACAGAATATTGCCTTAAGTCCTGCAACCTTTGTGGCAGGGGGTTCCTGCCAGGCATGATTCCTGTTTAGTGAATAAGTGGGGTAATTATGGTGCGGTTGGGGCTGTGCAGCAAATGTCACCAGCAGATAAACAGTGGGAGCAACCCTTCCGTAAAGGCCTGATTTATCCACTCTGGACCTCCTGTAGCCTGCAGATGAATTAGAAGCACTTGTGTGTAAAAAAAAAAAAAAAAAAAAACAAACTAGCTTCTCTTGATTTCACTGGAGTTCAAGGATGCATATAATTGGAGAAACAGTGGTTAGCAGATAAGACCCCACGTCAAACCTTACTTTGTCGCACACAAAATCTCTCATGCTGGTCTAAAAGGCAGGTGCTATTTTGATCTTTGTATGCCATGCCAATGATTATGCATGAATGATATGCAGTGACATTGGAAATATTTAAATCTTTCATGCTGAATAAAAGCAGACACTTACAAAATATAACTTCTCTATTCCTGTACTACTAATGGAAACTACAGGTGTAAAATAATCCCTCACACTTACGGTTTTATGCGATGCTATTAGGGAGTGTGAATCTTAAACTTATCCATTCCAAGTCCCCTCCTCTGTATCTCTGATTGGTGGATGAAACCACATCCATTGCACTCCATTAAAGAGTGCCTGCTCACGCGTGACTGCAGGGCGGCCTTTATAACATCATGAGCCTGGGGAAATGGGAGAGCCAGCCAGCGTCATTCCATTACCTGCTGAAATGGATGCCCCTGTATCTCCTCCTTGATTAGCTTTGTCTCGAATAACAATGATAGCTTTAAGTGTGTCTAATTGAGGCCGGGCTCGCCCTCCCTCTCTGTGTGAAAGTGCTTACTCATTTTGTCTGTCCTTTTAATAATTACATTATCATTTTACGCCCCTGCCGGTTCCTTGGGAAGTGGGCTGGCGCTTTTGTTGAAGTGAAAGCTCATTATTGGAGCTGAATTATGTGCAGTTTATTGATCCCCATGGTGGATTATGGTGCTCTAAGTTAGTCTAGACAGAATAGTTAGCCAGATGACAGAGGGGAAACATAGAGGCCCCAGGGGAAAGATCCCTGGGCTCAGTTAGCAATTAATGCCTGCCAGGTAATGGAATTTAAGTTTACACTAAATCCACCAATGCCTTGACATTTGAAGTGCCTTATAAAAAAACATTAGCCTAATGAGACGGTCGAGAGCAGGAGAGGCATTCTTTTACATGCCGCTTCTTTCTCGCACACTTTTCCTTCTGTCTCTTCTTCTTCACCTTTTCATCCCATCTCATACAAGCACACCAACGCATTTCCATCACCACCCCATTCTGATACTCTACTTTCTTTACACTAAAAATTCACACTGGAAAGGAGTGCATGGTGGAGCTTTTTTTGGACATACTGTATGTTTTGCTCTTTTGATTGGTCTAAAGCAAGTTTGATTGATAGACTTTAGTTGGGTCCATTTTCCAGACAGGCTTTGCTAATCTCCATCTTAGGCTGGGTGAGGGTGTTTGTGTGATAAAGTGCACAATGAGTGGGGGAAAGGCCAAAGTGCTGAGTAAGAAGCCAAGCAGGACATTCATCTCTATAAAGCCGAGGATGGATAAGGATAAGGCTATCCATCATTATCTTGATGAACACGCCACATTACCAATGGCATTGCCTCCCTGCCATCCAGGGCCGCCGGCGGTTTGTCCTCCTGTGGACTTGTGAGGACCTCGGTCACATGAGGACTGAAGAGGTGGAGCGTGAGTGTTTACACCAAGGGCTAGGTATCATTTTAAAAATGTTCTAATACTAATACATTACTTGAGTTTTAAATCTACACGTAGACAACATAGGTGTTAAGTAGTCACCTTTTGGTGAAAGTTGCTGTTTGGAATACAAAATAGATCATTTGTGTAAATTCGCTTTAGATGTAGATTTTTGGGAGAAACTTGAATAAATACAGATTTTTGATGGAGAGATTCTTTATTGTTTCCACAGCAATAAAATAAGATATTAGAGAGGAAATTATGATATATATAGTGAAGATGCTTTTGAAGCAGTTATTTTTTAAAGATATTTTTCATGTGAAAGGTTATATAAAGGTTGTTTCATGAATGTGTACTATTGAATTTTTACGTATTCAATGGTAGTGTAGTGAACAACTATATGACTGAAAAATCCTTAAGTTATTTCTATAATAAAGATTGATTTGTTTCACTGGCACAAAAGGGATAATAAATAATTTTGATTATTTGATTTGGTTTTGATTGACCTAAGAGCAGTTGCATAAAAAAAACACATTATTTTTTACAAGCTACAATGTACTTTGATAAAGATTTGGCCTTAGATCTGCAATCTCTTGGCTGTTCTTTCTTTTTCTTTTTTTAAACTACTGACTGAATTGATGTTCCCCTCACATCAGTTTTGTAGCAGTAAGATAACATTTACTAGAGGGTGTTTAAAAAAAAAAATCCACCCAGGTTTGGGGGTAAGCATGATTTCATTATCAGTTAGGAACTATCTGATTGAGGGTAAGTAAACAAGATCAGGAATCTGACCAGACATTCAGAGTCAGCTTGACAGATTTCAATAATTTGTGCTAGAGGCATATTTTGGTTGGGATCAGAAAATCCAGCACCAGTGTGGGCGTCTAAAAAGAGAGCAGGTTAGTTACTTTTTATGCAAAGTGAATTTACTTAATAAAATCCATGTCCTTCCCTCTTAGCTGAAAAAAAAAGTTCACTTACACATGATGGTGTTTCGAGGACACACACACACACACACACACACACACACACACACACACACAAAAACACACACTTTATTGGGGCAGACTGCCAGTTGCTAAACTCCTCTTTAAAGGACAGCCTTAATGAAAAATACTGGATAGTCGGGCAGCGGGCTGCACCTGTTAAAGCAGCCTTGTACATCCTGGGAGCGAGAAAGGGAGCCAACAACTTTACCCCGTAATGAGGCCAATATCTAGCTCAAAGCCTTTCTGTGCCTTTTGTGTGGTTTACCGTGTCCTTGGCTCATAAGCCTTGATAATGTTGGTAAATACATACAGAGGCATGGATAAACTGGGCTGTAATCCACACTACCTCTAGATGGAAGAGGAAGGGAGCGATACGGGAGAGAGAGAGAGGAGAGAGAAGCGGCTGATTAGACTGGTTTTACTGCTCCTCTGCCGACCTAGAAAAACACAGCAGCCCTGACCTTGCATAGCAGAGCCCTTATATATCTAATGATCTCTGAGTACCTTAATGATACAATGTGTTCTCTCTCCCACTCTTTCCCTCCATTTTGCCTATCGTTCTTTCATGCCTTTCTCTCTCTTTTAGCACAAGCTTGTGCACACGCACACTAGTCCACACGCACACAAAGTACACAGCCTTGAAAACCCCAGTCAGCAGTTTGGGCTAGGAGTCTAGCAAATGAGCTGTCCTATTGAAATAGAAAGGAGAGTGCTCTGTGCTGCAGAAAATGCTGCTATGGCAAGCCTTACAGAAGAGGGACGTAGGGAAAATTACTTGTCCGGACAAAGAAACATGAGAATGTCCTTTCACTGCAAATGTACCAATTTACATTTAGACGGAGCAGATTACATCCATTTCTTCCATATTTTACTTCCTTTTTTTCTACCACAACCATATCTCATCTCATTATCATTCCCAAAAAACCTGTAAGTGGTGTAAGTGCTGTAAGAGGGAGAAAAAACTTACAATTCAAAAAAATGTGTTATTCCTCATCGATTCAGCGTTCTGTCGTTTCCTCGTAGGTACTCCATTGGTTTGAACACTCTCCCAGTGTGGTTGGACTCCTGCAGTTTAATGGCCGCTGTTATACAGCTCAGCTCTATTACATTAAAGATGACTAACCAACCACGGTATCTTCTTACATTCTTAAAGCGGGTGCTGAAAACTGTGTAATAGTCTTCCATCCCACCGACTGAAGTGTATTTTTTAGACATGAGGGGTCTTGGCTGATTGATTGGATTCACTGATTGAGCAGTCTGATACATCACAATCTGCCGCTTTATTTAAAAAACAAAACAAGAACATATTTCTTGTGTCTTCATTAAGTGTTTGAGTTCCCAGGCCAGTTTATTAATGTATAGAAAACAGCTCCACTTGCTTAAGTCATTCATTCTTGCATCTAATTCCCTCTCTCTGGACACTTAAGCATAAACCTCAATTTGGTCCTGGTTTTCCCCTCTCTCGCTCAGTCTGCCCACAGTAATTAAGTTTCCATTCTGCTCTGAATAGGTATGTTAAGTTGGAGGGTTATCACTGGGCTTCTTTAGCCTCACCCAATGAAACACCTATAGTGACCTCTGATTTACCCAATAGGGGTCCCCTCTCCCCCCCCTCAATATTCCTCTTCCCTTCATGGCCATCTTGTTGTGTGGTCTCCTCTCTTCAGTTCTCTCATTACTCCCTGCGTGAAGGCCTGGGAGGTGGGTGGCAGGGGAGGAGTGGGGTGGTTGAAGAGGAGGGCTTCTGTCCCTGGATGAGTGAGTGTGGATAAGAAGTTGTTTGAATTCATAATTGTGCTCTTGTGAAGGGGGAGATTTGTAAAGCAAGGCTGGGTTCATTGTGTGGCAATGCGAGTCCGGTGGAGGGTGCGAGCCGCTCAAAGCTAATGTAATCTACGCTATTAGAGAGGGTTAATTAGCTGCTGAACTGGAGCCTGAAGAGCAGGCAGAGAAGGAGAGACACAGAGAGAAAGAGAGAGAGAGAGATGGAGGGCGGGCAGTAGGGATAGAGAGGTCTTCAGGGAGTCATTAGAGACTGCTTGTTGTAATACAGCCACACAGTCAATAAGGCTACTCCTCTGAGGAGTGGAAGAAAGGCAGACAGACAGACATGGAGGGAACGAGTTTCACACCATGAAAAATATATTGATGTCAGTAGCTCTGCCACAGGACACATGTTAGGAAACCGGAGATGAATTTTATGGCTTTATTTTTATCTTCTGCTGTGTTGGGGCTATATTAACCCTCAATTGTTGAAAAGGGCTCAGTAATCCATATAGATATACTTTTTATAACACGCTATCACCATTTTTTCACAATATGAAACATAATTTGATGACTTCATCATTTCTGGGTCAAAGTGATCACTATAAGTGCATGATTATTATAACCAAATTATTTTTTTCTCATGCAGCTTACCATCTAATTGACATTTGTATATTTATTACATGGATATAAAGTATTAAAATGGAGAGCTTTGCAATTTGCTGAATTTTTATTGACTGTTTCAAAATGCAGTATCCTACACTTGCTTCATTATGGGGCATTATGTGACCTGGCATTATCAATCTACTTCATAAGGGCAGCTTCAACCACAGGTGCTCTCCCCATGCGGATTTGTTTTCTGTCTCCATCTCTTGCAGCCATGACTGTTTCTTGTTGTTTGAGCAGACAAGGTAGCCTGAGGAACACCAAGTTTTACTGCTGAATCTTGTTTGCTTGTTTTTTGGCAGTTTTGGCACACTTTAATTGAAGCAAAATTAATTTCTTTTTTCCATCATGATTTCAATGTGCAAGCAGCAGCAGCCTCAGGTAGCCTGCTGAAAGCAAGCGGGTTACCACAAGGCAAGTGTTGTATCAAGGGAGTAGACTTTTTTTAATCTTATTCAATTTGTCCTTTATAAAAGGACCCAAAATAAACACTGCAAGTGAACTACTCTTTTACTATTAGGGATTTATTTTAAGCAGCATTTGTATAGGCGTGATTCCGTCCCAAGCTTTTTCATCCATGTAAGTGTTTGATCACTTTAACCATAACCATCACAATAAGTAGTTTCCCTCAAACAATGAAACTCAGGCTTTTTTATTTCTGTGCAGCTCTCATAGCATCATCATTAAATGTGCCTTCCTGTTGGCACTGACTCTGTGATGATCTCGTGCTTCAGATCAAATCGGGTGTGGCACTACAGTGACGTCATGCTGTATCTTCATGTGTTTATTTACTTCTTACAGCAAATTGCATGGGAAAAAAGTTCAAATTCAAAATATATTTCATTCTTGAGTCTTTCTTCTTCTGCAATTGAGCTTGTTAATGCTTTTCATTGTAGTGCACAAAAAGATATTTTCTTCCTATTAGGGGTGTGCCATATATTGTCCACGATAATGCAGATACAATTGTTAATATGACAAGTAAAATGAACAATGCGATAATGGCAATATGTAGACTTGTTGATATAATGGTATCATACTGCCACACATGGCAACAAGTACCACGAAAATTCTAGGGGCCAGGAGCAATGGTAGTGTTGAATCAGTGATCTGGCCATCCTGAATGTTTTATGAACAGCTCCGGACTTTTCAGACTCTTGATGTGACTGTCAGCGGCTCTGAGCAGCAGCAGCAGCTTCACTCTCTTCCTCTTCCCTCTCGCCATGGAGGAATCATGTCATCAGGTCATTTTGTCATAAGCCTGTCCTAATTTAAACCTATGTGACGCTTGTGGCACAATAAAAATCAAACAACATATATGAATGTATGGTTGTCATCATAACATAAGAGCCTGTCAAAAATAAATGCCAGTCTCTCTCTCTCTCTCTCTCTCTCTCTCTCTCTCTCTCTCTCTCTCTCAGCAACTGCTTAGATGTGTAATTTTTGAGCAATTTTTATTTTATTATAATTACATTTTATACAGATTCTGAATTGTACTAGTAGGACTTACTGATGTTCACAAATTAAAGAATTAAAGATCTAAGAGACATTTATTTTTTGTTACTTTTTTACTGAATATTTGAAGGAAAGTACAGATTTAGAAATATACATACAATATTTTGTAGTAATTGTATGTTCTTGAAATTTACGATGAAATATTATCAGTGTTTTTGTCATATCGTCAAGAAAATCATCATTGCAAAAATACCCTGAAATATAGTGATATTATTTCACAGCCATATCACCCACACTATCCATCATGTATATCTTGAGTCTCTGTCGTACTTACCTGCCATGCTCTGCTGTTGGGAGGCCTACATACCTTTGTGCTTGGTGTTTTCTTATCCTTTACCGTGTCATGCAGGTGTGAATGCTAGGCTTAAAGTAGCTCCAGTGAAACTCTGCTGGCCCCCTGCTAGCAGTTGTTTTGTATTTATCACTGTGTCCTCTAGTAGTCCATCCTATGCTGCCATGGGTCTCTTGTCGCTTGGAGCAAAACTTCACTTAAGATGGGTAGTTAGTGCCTGTTCCCTTGGCATTTTAATGCAGATTAATTACTTTCCCTGGCCCAAGCAATCCATTTTTGTTTGTTTGTGGATGTTTTTAGCTTTTTCTTCACCTTGGGGTGAAGAAAGAGAGAAAGAAAAAGAGAGGGGAAGAAAAAAAGCCCTCCACAGTAGACTTATACCCTCAATTTAATAGCCGAGTGAGGTGTTTCTCCAGCATCATCAGATCAATGGAGAGTAAATAGCCCACACTTCTTGTTTCACAGTGCAGTATTGATCTTTTCCTCAGCCTCGGCTTCCCTTTCCCCGGCATCTCGTGTCTTTCAACCCCTGGGACTGTGCTGATTGCCATAGATTGGACAAGCTAACAAGCGCATGATGAGGAACCAGGCTTTCTTTTCTTCTCATAGGCTGTTTCATTTTTTTCTTTGTGGCACTGGCATGAACACACACAGACAGACAGACAGACATACACACAGGGACTTAAAAACATCAGATCTACACAGCTCAGCGCCATAAAGGAGTATGCTGTTTCTTTCTTGTTCCCTCTGTTGTTCACGTTGTTCTGTCTTCATCTACTCTGAGAGGATCTACTGTAGCTGTGCCTGTCTTTGGGATGTTAGCCAGGCTGATGGAGTATACCAACTTAACTACAGAGCTACTCAGAGATACAGTGTGTTTCTTTACCTCACTGGGAACTTCATTTTTTATTTTTTTTCCAGCTGGTACCGCGTTTGTTCCAGAATCTTCCATCATCTCTGAAAATATCTCAAGTGGCCTGCGGAGAGCGACACACTCTGTTTGCGCTGGAGGACGGCAATGTGGCGGCATGTGGGTAAGTTCAGTGTCAACGAAGCAGACAGTTTACCGAAGTCCAGACCTGAGGGTGATAGGAGGAGAGACGAGGAGGCAAACCCCTCCCCACACATCCCACCCCCCCCCGATATTACTGCATAGGCAAATTACGGTCAGGGGAAAGATCGAAGGATTGTGTGCACTTGAGTGTGCACTTGTGTGTGCACACGTTACATTGACAACTTTACCTTTTCTGTTCATGTGGGGGTGCATTTATTTGCATGTGGGCACACACATGCTTGTGTTTGCGTGTCTCTTCATTTCTGCTCGGCATGCAAAGTTGTAATAAATCTTGTTGAGAGCGGGTAAGAGAGCTGCATGTGCTGCCGGGTGGCTCAGGATCAATATGAAGTATGTTTATTGAATCCAGTAGTTGTGTTAGTGGAGAAGTGGAATAAACCAGCTGGAATAAGTGATCAGAGGTGCTTTTAAGGCTCATTACCAGCCTGTTGGGCATATAGATCTGCTTTTAAACAGCTCTCTGGATTGGACACGTTTATGCTTTAACACAGCCAGCATGATGTACTTGCATATTTCAGCATTGTATTTGATCATCTACTTAGTATTTCTAAGATTTACTTATTTCCTCCGCAAACTTTAAATGACTTTTCACATACAGCAAGCTTTTTTTTAGGTGTTTAAATGTGGGGGTGTTTCTAAGAATTAGCTTGATTTATATTTTCTTTAGGGTTTGTTTAAAATATGATAATAAGACCATTGTAGTGTGGATTATGCAAAATTGTAATCATGATTTATTCCACTACTTTCTCTCATACATTCTCCACTTTTTTTGTTTTGTTTTCTTGTTAACCCTCTTAGAGTATTTAGTCTGTATGAACTACATTAAGCCTTTAGATAATACGTATAAACAATGATCTGAAATCTGCTCAAATCAGGTGTTAATAAAATCACTAAATAATTTTCTACAGATAATTCTTAATAGGAAACTGTGTTACAGCCATCATAACATAGATTTGTACTGACAATGTACTGACTGAAGTAAGTATCTCACCAGAAAAATACAAAATAATATAGAATGCTAAATAAATACTAATGGAACAAACAAACATAAAAAATGCATTATCAGTTAGTGTTGATTGACAGTATGCAATCTCTGTAATATTTCTTGATAAATGAGTTGGTGGTGTGCTGAGGTTTTTTTCTGAAGGAAAATATTTCCAAGTATGGCTTGAAAGTGGATTTAGAAGCGTTGTCGGGCTCTTCCGCTATTGAAAACAGTCATAATCATGTACTAAAACAAGCTAGCAGGCTAATACAAGCAATGACAAAGCAACAGCATTAAGAGTTAGTGATGCATTCAGTTTATTCAGGAGTAAAAGAAACATTTAAAATAAAGTCAATGGTAGTTTGATTATTTTGTTGACAAGCTTTAGTTTTTTGTGAGCTTTTGTAAATTTGAAATAAGTCTTCTGATATATTCTCACTAAGTAATCAATACAAAAAGTGGTGATCCCGTTGCAGCACACATATATCTTTCCCCCATTCCTCTCTCTCTCCTTGGCTCCCTGTGTTTGCATGTGATATTTTAGGCGACTCTGGGAGGGATGACAGTTCTAACTAGGCCTATTAGGTAACCCTCAGGGTGCCCTCAGCACTGATTTGAGCACCATTAATTTTCTATTATGGAGTGCTAAAGATGTGCCCCTGCACAGTCATTCACCTGGCTTATTGAGTCTCGCACACACCAATTGTGGACTTTTCCAGGGCAGTGTTGCTGAAGGTTTAGTGCGACCCCTCTGGGGAGCTAATTTATTATTTGCAGATATTGATCTGGCAGGGCAGGCCAGCCAAGCCGTGGCCGATGTTGACTCTGCTCTGGCCTGTGGCGACTTTAACCCTTTCCAGACTGATGTAGACACACACTAGATGGATGGTCAGTGGCTGTTGGAGAGCTGCTATTAGGAGTTCTTTTAATTCCTATGCTTGTTCAATGGTTTGGTTATTGAAATGAGGAACTGATTTAAGTAATTTGCAATGAGAGGAGGATAGATTTTTATCTGTCTGATAGAGACCTTTTTCTTTGCAAACATACACAAGCACAAAGACACACACACACACACACACACACACACACACACACACACACACACACACACACACACACACACACACACACACACTGTCTGGCCTGTCCAAGGGAAATAAAATCACAGTTAAGAGGAAGGAAAACAAATTTAGAAGGTCAGACAAAACATTTATCAAGCTGTGCGTGTCTGGTGGGTAAATAACAGAGGGACAGTAAAGGGCATGACTCTGAAACCACCAGATAACCGCAGCAGATCATCACACACAGTCTCAAGATTCACTGCAGAGAACGGATATTTCTCAGAGGGTTGCCTTCAGAGCATTTGCTAATATTCTTTCTCCTGTATTGCTGTTTTAGTTTGAACATTAAACTGAGACAAATAGCCTACATCAGACAACTTATTGTACCTCACCAATTTCAGTCATGTAGTCTGAAGTCTAGGCATGAGGCTATTTATTAATACACGATGTCCTAACGTCTGCAGCTTACAATAATAGTCAGTTGTACTTATTTGAGAGAATGTAATTTTAAGCAGTGACAATTCTCAATCCTTTGATATTTAACAAAAAATATGTTGAGGCCAAAACTAGGCTTCTCAGGGAAATGAGCAAAATGGAACTTAAATGTTACATTAAATAAAATATCCAGATGTGGTTTTGATGCATGTGTGTAGAAAGTATGCCTATAGGGAGATTTTTTCTAGTATGCTATTGATGTCCTTATCCTACACAAACACACACATACAGTATAAACCTGGTCCCCATAACTGGTGGTAGTCAAACGAACACACACACACTTATGTCCAGGGACCAATAAGTTGCTTCCCACAGGCCTCCTCAAGGCCCTGCTGCAACCTCAGACTCCACTTGGCCCGTCCCAACCCTAATTGGTATTTAATGCTCTCACTGAACCTCAGAGGTCAAACAGCAGTGTGTGTTTGTGTGTGTGCGTGTTAGTGTTTGTGTAAGGGTGCTGAGCCAAGTGTGTCACAGGAGGTATTACCAAGAAAGGGAAAAGAGGAAAGCTCCACATTGCACAACTATGGGGGTGTACTGTGATGACTGCTGGGTAGCCTGAATGGTGGGTGAATGATGATAGATGTCTGGAGAGGAATTATGGCGGATAATAGACCACCATTTTCCTTTATACTGGTTGTTATGATAGCATTTTACCTGATCTTTATGGCCTAGAACATAAAATAAAGGTCAAGAAATTTCCCAGGGATGAAAGTGCCTTCAACCAATCCAAATTTGTCCATACTCCCTCTGTAAAGGCGATTTCATGGTTGACAAGCCTGTCTCTTGTTGAATTTGGCGTAACCTCAGAAGTTGGCCCGTATTCATCTTCCATATTCATGTGAGTCACTGAGACTGAGGTGGAGGTCAGCGCGAAGACATCACTGATGAGGAAACATGGTGGAGTGGATTTTCCACCGTTTTGCTACATAGTCTCTGCTAATGCTGTTATGAAAGAGTGGGCAGTCTGCCCACGGAGCCCTGATGGGGAGGAAGACAGAGGGAGGAAGCCACCTCATGCTCCCTTTGTCTTGTTCCATGCCACTTCCAAAACTCAATTGTCTGCCTTCTGCCAGAGACCACAGATTGTGGAGATGCTCCTCGCAGCTGTCTACACTCAGGGAAAGGAAAGAGGAAAGGTTGCTAATAATGATGGAGTAGGCTGAAATTCATGACAAGGGGACACATAAAATATGATCCATTTGTGATGTCTCTGGCTTATCATTCAGTGTCTCGTCTACCAGTTCAGTCTGCTATGAACAAGACAGCGTAAAACTGTGGGGTTGCCTTTTTATGCTGTGTCTTTTAAATATGTAATTATTGGACTTGATCTGCTCTCAGCTGTGTGAGATAAGTCCAGCATCTGGACAAGTCCAGACTGATTGAATATGAAGAGACACGCCTTGATTGAACATAAAGAAAGGGTGGAATTTTACATCCAGCTTTGTTTACCAAAAATGGTACATGCTTTTGGTTTATCATGAATGATGATTTTTTTCCCGTTGGATTTACATCAATTACAGCGCTTTGGAACCTGTGCCATTACAAATTGCTCTATATGTAAAAGGAGTAAATGTGGTTCTAAAGCAACACAGTTGTCAATAAGCATCAAGCAGCCGTTGCTGACGTGCCTGCTGTCTCATCAGTAATCAGGCCAATCTGTTTTAGCAGAAAATGGCCATACACGGCGCAGCATTGATGGAAATGTCTCATTTTAACTTCATGGTGCCTTGAGAAGGCAAAGCAAATCAGCAAATGTTCATGAATTTGACAGCAGAAGCGTGGAAATTCTATGACAACTAGTTGGATTCGGTGAGCTGAGTGCCAGCACTTTGCATTAAGTTACACTAAGCACTAATTGGATGCTACCTGGCTCTACATCACTAGCAGCCCTGAACAGGATCAGGATCTGGCTCTGACTAACAGCAAGCTCTCTGGTGTTGCTGGCTGATTACCCTTAGCAAAGGGAAAACCGAAACGATGATGAGAAAAAAATCCCCTTCTCTTCTCTCGCACAAGCCCTTGGCCCTGTTGGCACTGTGCAAGCTTTTTGATTTTTCCTGATGTCCCTGAAATTGATTTTCAGCCATGATTGCATCGCCTCTCTGAGGATAATCAAAGATTTTAAATAATTGCTGCAGTATGACTGTACAATGGGGAATAACAGGAATAGTGGCCACTTCCCCTTGCTGTCATCTATAGAATAATTTTAGCTGAGCACTGCAGTATGACTTCACAACATACCTCTTAAATGGATCCCAGTTGTAAGCATGACACCGTTTGTTTCATTGGTCATGCCTTATAAAATCCCATAATGACAAAACATACCATGGTGATGTCACAGTTACGGAAATCTGTCTGATTTTGTCATTGAAAACTATCATTTAGGTAGTTAATACGTAATCACTCTTAGTTTTCTTTTGGCTTAGCAGGGAAAAAAAAGCCAAACTCTTAATAATAAATGACTTTTCTTATCCTAGCTGATTCATCCACTGTTGAATCAGCCATGGAAAGAAAAAGCTGATGTCCTCTGAATCCCTGCTACACATGCTTGACAACACATCAGCTCTTAGTAACATTTCCCCAGCTTAATCTTGCTGTCATTGATTTAAAAACATCCTGAGGAAGTAGTTTTGTTCTGTTACTCCTGGCTGCCTCGTATAAGAGAGACATCACCATCCTGGAGCCACCCTTTTGTGCCACAGTGAAAGATGGTCTCTCGTTTAACGCAGGAATGTAACCAGTGTTTGCAAGGGGAGAAACAGATTGATTAGAGGGCCAGGGAAGATTAATAAGCTACACAGGCCAGTTATGACACCCATTGTTTCACAGATGCCCTGTAGAGGTGTGCCTCCCAAAATGCATCATTGTGTAAAATATTGACCTAAAGCATATCATTACTCTCTTTCTTGTATTTGCTTGCTTTGCTCTCCAAAGGAGGCTCCTAAACAGTAATAAACTGTTGTCACACCTTTTTTGTTTTTCTAGAAACTGTAACGGCTCCTTGAACAAAAAGCATATATATTATATATATATATGTACAGTACATAATGAATGGTTTGTCAGAACGGACCCAAAACCCTCTCATGTACCAAGAGAGCAGAATCAGGGGCACATAAAACAGACAGAGACAATAACCTTGAACTGAGACTGACGCTACTTAGCATCACACTATCACAAGTTTAAGTTCACTACTCGGCTGGCTTGTTCTATGGAGAGTAAACGTAGAAACACTGCAGAGATTTTTAAGGGGGACTGAGCTCAAATTCAAACTGTGTAGGTTGTATATATTCTGTGGGTAAGAAGTAGGCCACAAATCAATCATTTTTATCATGTTTGTGTTGATTATTTTTTAAAGCTACCTCTACATCTTACACACTTGTACACCAGACATTTACGTATTCACAACAACAGATGTTCCCTTTTAAAAAGGACTGAGTCCTGGCTCCCCTGTTACAGAGTGAGGCTGTTACTTAAAAGAGTGTTGTCTTATGGATAGTTTTTTTTGGGGGGGATTATGTGACCTGATGTTGTAAGCCAGTCGCTATCGCACCAACTCTATCTTGAGTTAATGAGTCTAAAACTTTACTAGTAGCCCAGTTTACCCAAACCTAATTTGGATATTTTGTGACGAACAGAGTGGTAAAATCACTTTTTTTAATGGGAAAGCGTAACCATAAAGGTGCATACACTGACATACTCATGTATGATACTGTTTAAAGTTGAGTGAAGGAAAATAAAGATGGACTGTTTATATAATGTTGGAAACATGTTATAATGGATTAGGGATGGCATTTGGGCTTTTAATAGACAAAGTGAAATCACAGCAGAAGAAAATAAAACTATTACAGTCAGGGTTCTTTTAAGGTATTGTAATTATAACAAACAATTGGATTACTCTACCAAATTTACCATCAACAGCTTTTGGATGTTGTCATGGATGGGAAAATAATGCTTGGCACGACAAAAATCTCTGACGCAAAATGTTTTAAGTGCTAATGGCATTTCTGTATGAAGAGTGAAGTGTATTCCAATTAGTCAAATGGCAAAGCTTGATGTTATCTGAAATTAGCTTTCATGTGAGATTTTCTACCCTTGTTTTTTTCTGTTACTAGCTGGAGGCATGGCTTTGTTCCCCTTTCTATTTAATTTGCTGCCAACCTGTTTTATTTATTTCTGTGGTTGCAGAAATTGCCTTTTGACCTTGATGATTACAAAAAGTAAGTGAATTGAAAAAGCATTGATATCCTGAATTCAGCGCGCTGATGCACAAGGTTATTCATCTTCTTACCTTGGTGCGGTTTCAGTTTTGCAGTGGTCAGATTTTAGTTCTGGCTTTGCTGTTTTCATTATCTTAAGAGGGCAGAGGAGAGCTTTTTGCAAGCGACCTTATAAACTTCGAATTTCCAAGCACATAGATACCCCCCCTTACACGCGCGCACACACACGCACGCACGCACGCACGCACGCACGCACGCACGCACGCACGCACGCGCACGCGCGCGCACACACCATACAATCTGCGATAGAGACATGCCCCCTCCCACCACACATATACACACACACTCATTCTGAATTAAGCCTCCATAACATCTACAAAAGTGACCGTTTTCTGCTTTGGAGAAACATGGACACTGCATTTAAGCCTCTGATAAGTCTACACTGTCCATAATTAATAACTATTTGGGTAATATATACTATATAATGGGTCCAAGATCAATTTATAGTGTAATAAAGTGACTGTACTAAGGTTGCCCCCTAAAAGTCAGAGATTTGAATAATCGGTCGGAGACCCCTCAGTTGACAGATTCTTTCAAGTCGAGCAGTCATTTTTTCAGCTGATGTAACAGTCCCCAGATTGAATGGATTTACAGCTCACAGCAACTTAATACAAAACAGTCTCTGGCATTGTTTGACATCTTGTATCACCAAAAAAATTTGTTTCTAGCTTTTTTTGCTATATTATGTAATGTAACTTGTCATACAGAACATCCCACCGAATCCTGTTCTGACTCTCAAATTTTATTTGAAAAAAAGGAATGAATAGTCAAATATTTATATTCAACAGCCAGATAATCCTAAGTCAGGTAAAGCCCTACAGTGTACCACAGTAAAGTACCAGAAAGCCACACTTGAGTTAAAGTAAAGATATCTTGACAGAAAATTACTTTGGTTGAAGTTCAAGTCATATATTAGAACATTACATGAGTAAAAGTCTTAAAGTATCGCATGTTTAATGTACTTATGTATTTAAAGTAAAAGTGCAAGTATATGCTGGAAATAAAAAGCCTATAGTCAGAATCATGAGGATTATGACATTTACTTCTTTGTGACAAACACTACCTTAAAAATGGAGTCTAAACAACAAGTTGTTTTCTTTAATTTTTACATCTTAAATGAATGGAGAACAAAATCCATTTTTTAATGTCTGTCCCTTTATTACTTACTTCCTTCTTCCCTATTTTGTAGTAAGTAATTAAAATGCTTAGAGGAAATATGGTGGAAAAAAGTGAAAAAAAAGTACAGTTTTTTTTTGTTTTTTTTAAAAGAATATTTGTTAAACTTTCATTGCCTTTTAATGGACAGGACAGTTTGAGCGTGACAGGGGGAGAAAGACAGGAAGACATGCAGCAAAGGGTCGAGGCCGGAATTGAACCTGCGGCCGCTGCAGCGAGGACACGCCGTCTGTATATGGGGCGCTGCTCTATCCACTGAGCCACCAGGCGCCCTGAAAAAGTGTACAGTTTATTAAGGGAATTTGGTGGAGTAAAAGTGAAAGTTGAAAGAAATATAAAGACTCAAGTAAAATACAGATACTCCCAAAAAATGCTTAAGTAATGTATCAAAGTATTATTACTTCATTACATTACACCACTGCTGTACAAATCACTGCTAACTCAAAGTGGATTTTATGTGAAGTAACTCTTTAGTAACAGAGTACTGGAAGAATCTGCACACATGCTTATGTACCAGTGTTTTTTTTTAAATAGCAGTCCACCATACAAATGCATGTAAGGAAAATATATACGTTTAAAAAATAACTGAAAGCAATTTCCAGATGAAATGTCCCTCGTTTTACAGCTCATCTTCTTCTTTCCTCTCTGCCTCACAGTCATGCACTCTTTCTCTCCCACTCTCACTCTCTCTCTCCCACACACACACGCACACAGTACAGCCATATCACTTTTGACACCTGTAAAATATGGAAGTAATGATGTCTACAGTGGATGAATGGCTGAACGAGCATGCAATAGGGCTATATAGTACCATGTTCACCTTGGGGTCACTCATTCGATTCAGGCGCTGCTAGGTAGTGATCAGAAATCATTTCCATCTAATGGCAGAGCAGAAGAGACAGAACCTGGCAAAAGGCATCTCAATGGTCCCTGGGCTCTTGGTTTCCCTCATGATACAGAATAAACCATTAAACCCACAACTGTCTTCTATACCTGCTGCTGTGGTGGAGAGTGAATTTAGTTGCGGTGGTAGTCTTTATGTATGAGTAAGTGTGCCTACAACAAAACTGAGTTTATCTTGTACTTTTTATCTTGGTGACAGATCATTCAATCATGCGTTTATGGTCATAGTGCGCCTCTTCCTTTCTTCAGTGTTCTATTGCTGGAGAAGAGTGTTTTATGATTCTTGCAACTTAGCATACATGTTAACGCTTAAACATGACTCTGCACGCGTGGATATCTCTAAAAAGATTTTGCTGTCCACCAAATCACATTTTCTACTCCATGAAGGTTTGTGCTCACCATCCCCCAAATTCTTATATTAATTGTTACCAATCTGTCACTACAGTGCTCATGTTTCACTGGCATCACAGTCCACTCACCCAGCAGAATCAGTTGACAAAAAATATCACATTGTTTTCCTCTAAAAATAAAAACTCTCCAAAATTTGTAAGCTATTTACACAATAGGTCAATACTTTTTAAAATATGTTTTATACTTATACTAATTTTAAAAATGTATACAAATAGTTCCATGTTATCTACCTATTTTGGTGCTTGTAAATCTTAATGTACACTTATCCTATATAAAGTAACTAGTTTTTAGCTAAACATTGGAAAAATACAACTTTTCTCACTTGCATATGCAGTAAAGTGTACTGTGTTAAATTTACAGTGGATGCAAGAGAGGTAAGGGGCTGTGGGTGAGCAATAGAAGAGAAGCTGATTTGGCTCTCCAGTGTTTCAGTGTTTTCTCTGTTGCCCTTTCAAGCTTAGAGAGGCCCAGTGGGGGCTGGAGTGTGTGAGGCTGGAGTGCAGGGAGCACGGGGCACTGTGTAGGCCGAGGCTCAGCATCTGCCAGCCCAGACTGTCCGTGGTTTGTTCCTTTTCCAGCACATTCTTACGTAATTATCTGTGATAAACTCCTCTGCAGTCAAGCCACAAATCCACGTCAGAGGCCTGGCTGACTGAACAACTCAGAGAAAGCCACATGCACACAGGGCCTTGAAGACACATGCGCACGCGCTCACACACACACACACACACACACACACACACACATATATAGAAACACACAAATGTGCATTCTCACACACCTACTCACACTCATACAAACAAAACTTTGGGCTGCGATGTCAAGTGGGTTTTGTTTTTTTGGAGCCAAAAGAGGGAGGGTATAATCCTGGCTGCCACATTGACACTCAGCAGAGTTCAGCAGACTTCAGTTGTTCCTGTCGTGCCCAGTACTTTCCCCTCTCAACACTAAGTTCCTCAAAGTCCCCATGACAAAGAACCTGCTGATACAGGCTACTATGCCAGAATCGGCACTACAAGAAGTCCAACCTCTACTTCCTGGCTGTGAACAGCTTTGAGTAGTCAGACAGAAGTGAGGGTTATGTTGTTCAGTATATTATGACCTCCTCTTGTGTCTTTCCTATCGCTTACCTTGGAGACATTGTTTATATTGTAATAATTAGCCATCCATGCATGCACGTTGTTAAGATAATCATATTTTGTACCATATTTTGCTACAAATTGGGGCACAAAAATGAAGAACAATGGCCTGGTTTTGAGTTCAAAGAAATAATAACCATATTATTTTCTTGCCATGTTTTTTTTTTTTTTTTTTTTTTTTTTTTACAAGGGTTCTTGGATCTTCGTTTTGCTGTGTATTATCTAGTCTGATGCCAGCAGAACAGGGGCAGGGGATGACAATGGAGTGGTGTACTGCAGAAGACTGAAGGCTGTGCCAGCAGGATAAGAGAGAGTGAAAAACAGAGGAGGGTGGGGGGTTTCATTAGCATAACTAGCGGGATGCCCAGAACCTTTCTGGAGTGGCATGTTTACGGCACCAAGCTTGGCAAGAGCACACTCATTTTATAGGGTTTATTAAGGAGACAAGGGGAGGCACAAGCAGGATTTGGGATATTGTCGGTGTGTGTGTTTATATGTTTGCACTTGCATGAGTGTGTGTGTGCAAGCGAATGTCTGCTTTTATGTGTGCATTTGGCTGTTATGTGTGGGGTCTCTGATGAGGTGTGCTTGGTTTCAGTGGCTGTGTTGCGGCATCTAGTCAGACTACTTTTACATGTTTGTATTTTGGCTTAAGTGCCCTTTAAAAGCAATGAAATAGAAAGTGCATTCATAAGCCAATCCTCAAGAATGATCCCATTTCAGAGGAGCAGAGAATGGGGCTCTTTGTTGTGCTTTGGATCCTTTCATCTCTCTGAGGTCATTTTCACAGAGCAAACAGGGAGACTCATTATCAACCTGCACCTGAGAGGTCAGAACCTGAACTCTCCCCCCTCCCTCTCTCCCTGTCCACCTCCTCCCTTCCCTTAGCCGTGCCTCCGCTCGCTGCTACCCCTGGTCCGCACTCGGGTTTATTAGCGCAGAACATCTTTTCCAGTGACTGAGCTTGCCCTTATTGTCTACAGCGGTCAGGGTCAAGTCAAGGGCGCTCAGCCTAGATTGGAATCATTTGTCACATGGTCCCGGACTGGAGCTGATTTCAGCAGAGGCCAGGGTGAGGTACACAGCGGTTCCAACACCACCTCTGACACAGGGAGCAGGGGAGAGCAGCCACCGGACTACGCAGATGGCCTCAACATATTACACAGCCATTGCTTGCCAACAAAAGAGCCCCTCCTTTTCCCTTTTTTGCTTGCAAATTTAAGGGAATGAAATGGGAGACTGGATTTAGAACATAAATGGAACATGCTCTTTGGGTTGTCGGGACATATGCCTCCAAGTTCGGAGCCATTTCTGAAACCTCTGTCTCCCTTTAACAGTTCAAAATTGCCACATGAGTGACCGTGATAATGACTGCACCTGTTAAGTCAGGAAGGAAAAAACATTTCCAGCAAAGGACGTATTCTTTAAATGATGTAAACCGTGCAAAGTGTTGCAATTTGGTCTGGGAGTACAAGAAGGGGTTTTTTCCCCTCCACCTCTCTTCATGGTCAGCAGGAGCTTGCATGAACAATGGATCGTGCTGAGGTAGCATGTGGAAAATGACTTTAATACACCATATAGAATGGCTTATTGCTTTGGTCAATAGGACTGCAGTGAAGATGGTGTATTTTGCCGCTTGGGAAGGTTAGACCTGTCAAAGGGCCACAGTGACTGATACCCAGACCCTGCTTATGAGGTCCGTAATGGGTGTGCACATGTGTGTATGTGTGGTGTTGGTGGGGGCGCTGACTGACAAGCAAAGTTATGAAGGTTACATATGACACACACGTTGCCATTAAGCCTTAGATTAGTCCATATTTTTTTGCTTTTATATCTAAAGCTATTTCATACATGGCACAATAGGATGTCGAGGTGGCACTAAAAGTGCTATGCCATGAAAAACTGTGAAATAACAAATATTAACAGAACCTTGAATCAAATAAACAGCATGTTTTCAGCAACCTACAAATGAAAAAAAGTAGAAATAGTGGAGAAACAAGGGGAAATGAAAGATTGAGCATCAGGCCATTTTAGCTTGTTTTCCCTCAGAGAGGGCAAGTGTGGAGGTGAAGGTCACAGAGAGACTAAGCACACAGCTCATAAACAGCACAGCTGGAGGAATCATTGAAATATAGCCCTTTGTTTTCTCGGGGCCGTAATTGGCCCTGGAGCCTTCTTCCCCTTCCCGCTCTCTCCGTCTCTCTCTCTCTGTCTCTCCCTCTCCATCTCTCCCTTTCTCTGTACGTGTTTTGCACCAGCGTGGTGCAGTTTAGAGACCCAGACTGCAAAGGCTAATGACTTTGGGGTTAAAGGGCACACCTGCGGTCACAGAAACAATACAAAATACAATAAATACAGAAAAACATAAACAAACATACTGGGAAATAACAGTCATAGCCATACAATGCTCCTTCCCCCCCACGCAATTTTGGTTTGCTGAAATTGTGATTAACGCAGTGAAAATATTGTTAAACTTGATCATATTTGATCTACTATAGGTCAGACCATATGATTTCAGATTATTTTTTCCAAAATTGAAATGTATTAAAGGTCAGCAGTAGTTCGTGTTTTCAACACCGTATAAGTGGCAAAGAAAATACTAATTTCAGTGCTGTCAAAGGTCAGCTATATTTTATTTAAACATTTCTACTTCCACAAAACAACATGACACTGTCCTCATAGTTAACCATGTTATGTAAAGCAGCTAAATGTTATGCGTGGTGCCCTTTTTATAATTGTTTCAGACAATAGTCTCACCAGCAAGGGGTCAGCTCATCTCTTCTTCTTTATCATAACTTAATCAGCATACTGGCTCGGTCCAGATCACCTGACCTAGGCTGAGGAACACCCACGGGGTCAGTTTCAACAGCTGTCAAGGTCATCAAGCACTGTGATATTCTACATGCATGGTTTCAGATGTTCTCATAATAGTTCAGCTAAGAGGTCAGAGGGAAAAGGAGCATGCATAACTTAATGTTTCATTATTGAAATGAACTCATGGCATGCATTTCTCAGACCTTTTTTTTTTTAGATTCTACCAGTGTATGCAGGAAAACTTGGTGCATCAAATGGTTGCATTAATGTTTTAACCGTACATGGTCCCTTTTAATAAAATAAATAAATACATTCAGTCCCCAATTTGATATCTACATCTTTCAGTAATCTAAATAACATTATAAAAATATCTGCCTCAATTCAGGACATAATAAAGGAATTTTGACATTAATTCGATTCACTGTTAATGTAGATAGGGCTATACGGGTTTTGATGCTCATGTTTTTTGTTTTTTTTTATACGTGTAATCAAATGCATACATTCACAGCATGTTCATTGTCATTAAGTTGACAGTGGTGGAACACCTCTTGAGGGATTAGCTCTGGAAGACGTCTGTCGCTCCTCCTGACTGGAGGCCTGAGATCTCTGAGTAGAGAGGAGAAAAACAGTATCAGATCCAGCCAGCGATAGCAGGGCTTTGCCGTATAATTACCATGTTAACCCAGATGATTCTCTCTGATCTCTGCAAACATCAGGGCGCAGGCCCCGCCAGGCCGGCTTAGGCACGGATCTGTCACAGTGCACTGTGGGACACTGGATGTATGTTAGCTTGCTAGCAATAGGACTTTTGGTGTGATCTGCATATGCTTTATTTTAAACCCCTTGTGTGTTTTAGTGCACACAGTTAGTACAGGCGCTTACATTTTCAAACCCCAGAAATGTAAATTCTAAAAAAAATATGCAAATATTCATATAAAAGGCCTGTATGAACTGTGAAACCTTGCTTCATTGTTCCTGTTTTAAAATCGACTAAGACTCGCATACTTTCAGTCATAATTTTCTGGTCTCTAGCAAGCTGTAAAACGTCATCTAAATGCCATTTATTTTAAAAACCTTATTGTTTCAAATCATATTTTTCTGATTTGTTAATTCTGTAATTCTACACCTCTTTTTTAAAAATCTAAAACCACACAGAGTAGGGATATGTGAGATGTGAGACCCTTTCCTTCATTGAGTGTTATCCCCCTCAATGCGAGTGGAGATTCTCTTTGGTTGCTTGCTTTCTAAGCCTTATTGATCCGTGGGCGTTTTTTCTCCCCCATTCTCCAAAGTCACTAAGCTTGCATCAATTCATCTTAATCTGTTTGCTCCTTAAACCCGGAACAAGGCATGTCTTGTTTCCTGGTTGTAGGAGTCTCTCGGCTGGCTTCCCTCACATCCTTCCTAGCTGGGCTTCTCCTGGGTGGCAACAAGAGGCTTTTCATATCGAATCAAGTGTTATTGAGTTCCCCCACACACCTCTTATATTCCCCCCTCATTTTCGTTCTCTCCATCTCTTTTTTCCTCTCTTCTATCCACTTTTAACAAAGCATTCCTTTAATGACTGTGGGATTATGGGCCAACCTTTTGCAGCCAGTCTGTGGACTAGCCTGTAATCTGACCTCATTACATCCCCTGCGACAAGCTCCTGGGTCACCACAGAGTGACTACACCTTATCCTTCTGAGAGGCCAAGCTGCACACAAGCCCCCCACCCCTGATGACACTCAGTCAACCAAGTCAGGCATCCAGGCCACCCTTTCCTCACTGCCATACCTGTCCACCAAAGCGTAGGATCCCTTGATCCTGTTCACTTCCCTTAACTTCTCCTCCATTACACCACTGCCAAGATGAATGGTCGTTTGTGGGGCAGATAAAAACACAATTGTGCGGGTCCAGGCATGGCGGTGTCACTGATAAATGTGGAAGGGATGTGTTCCACAGGCTCCTAATTTTCTGACAGAGGGAGTTGGAGCAGCAGGCCTCTTCCCGAGTACCACACAGCCATCCTACATTCACACAGACAACAAATGCCACTCTTTGTACTGTATCTCCCCTTTCATGTCTGGCCTTACATGCTGTAAAACAAGCACAAGTTGAATTGGGACACTGCCTGGATAGGGTAGCATTATACAGTTTGATGTATTTTTAAGTCACAATCATGGCCAACTAAACAACTCTTTCAAAATCTTTTTTATGTTTTTTATGTTTTTTTGTTGCCAATTTTGTTTTTTTGTTTTTTGTTGCCAACATTGCATGTTTTGGCTCATAACAATTCAGTACTGTATATAATGCATTTAAAACACAGTTGCATTAAAATTATATTTATCAGCTGTATTTGATATTAAGAGAAACATGCTGGTATTTGGTTATTTCTAGGGATGTCCCAGTCAATTTTTTCCCCTGATCCTGATCAGAGTCATTTCATATTGAGTATCTGCCAAAACTGAGTCCTGATCCGATACTTGTTTTTACCTGGATAATACAGGTGCACAACGCACACTTCAAGTACTTCTAAGTTATTAAAATGTGTACCTGCTTGACAGTTAAATAGTTCTGCAATGTAATACAAGAAAAAATATCTGCATCCAAACAGTTCTTAAGAGTTTTTTTATTTTACTTTTACAAAATAAACTAAAAATAATTTTATATGGCCCTTTTTACAATTCCACTGAGTGCAGCATTTTTTTTATGCATCTTGATGACACCTGTGTGACAGCAGATGTAAATAGAGGATTGAGTGAGGCGCATGCTCAAAAAACAAATACACACACACACACACACACACACACACACACACACACACACACACACACAAAAAAAAGATTCTGATCAGTTAAAAAAAAAAAAAAAAAAATGTGTTGATGGGCCCCGATGCTGGTCCTTCCAATCTGATCACGACATCCATAGTCCTTTTTGTCGAAATTATAAGTGGTGCTGGGTCTTTATTCTCTCTCTCTGCTCCATTTATCCCTTTTTTTCCTCTTCAGCCCTCTGTGACTCCGATGCTCCAACAGACCACCTTTTCATCCCTCCTTCCTCTCTCCCTCTACCTCAGTCCATCCCCCTCTCCATCCCTTCACTCCCCCTGCATGTGTCCCTTCATCCCACCAGTGTTTGAGGGGCAGGTGTTGACAGCAAGCTGGCATGCTGTCAGGCCTATATGCAGGATTGTGCGGTTGCACTGTGCTTGAGAGGACAAGGGAGGCCAAGGCAGGTCCATTACATCACCCCCATCAACACTGATTGGGCTCAGGACGGGGGTCCGTGCATGCTCATGAGCGCTTGGCCTGGCCCGGCCCATATGCCTTTAATACAGGAACAGATGTGGAGCACAGACCCTGAGCTCTCACTCCCCGTATTCCCTCCCTCTGCCCTACACATTGCCTCAAGCCAGCCATGTTGTCCTGGGCCATGCTTAGTGGGCCGCTAGTTAAACAAGTTTAATGGGAACTAACTGGCATGCTTAGATGGTTGGGTGGAGATGATTTTTATTTCAGATGGCCTCCCTCCAGAACTGTCTTTGTTTTGTTCTGCACAGAGAATAAAAGGGAGGGAAGCAAGAGTCCAAGAGGCGATGACAGAAAAATGAATTGTTGGCAGATGATACCAAACTCGTATATCATTGAGCCGTTTGGGACATGGTTTCTTTTACAAACACACCAAATGGACCAAAAAAGGTTTAGAGAAATATGTCAGTTGATATCTCATCACTTATCAAACCTTTTTTGGCATATTTTTACAGGCAGTAATGATAACCGTATCCAAAGTAAACTGCAATACCCTAAAGGGTGCTGCCTGTCCAAATATGTTTTGAACAATAGTGATGGAACATCCTTTCCTAGAGGATTATTTATGGTCCCAGACAATCTCTACCATGGGCACAGCCACGTAGGAGTGTGTGGTGGGGAGCAGGTGGGAGAGACTCTGCCGTGTCCGTGGAGTAATTTGTTGGACCTGAACCGGTGGCAGCGAGGGAGAGGGACTGTGCCATAACGCAGTCAAGTAACCCATATCCAGACCTCATATATGGGATTCAGATGAGCCAGGGCCAAGACCCTGGTGACTGTAGTATGTCACAAGGATGTTGTACCTCCAGCTGTTGTGTCCGTGAGCTAATGGCTCACTGAGTTTCTCTGTGTGGCCATGACAAGACTAGGCCTCTTTGGTCCGTCATCTTGCCTCTGAGTCGCGTGTGGTAAAGTGAGGATGGGAGGTTATCACCAGAGGCATTCGCACATTGATAGAGAGAAGGATAGAAAAAACTGAGAGTGTAAGCAGGTAGATATATGTATGTAAACACAGGGGCAAGAGAGAAGAAGATTGAAAACAAAAAGAGGGGAAAAAAAGCAGGGTGATATGATTATAGTGAAGCAATGGACAAGAAGCAGCAGGGGTTGACTCATATCTCCTCAATAGCATCCCTCTCCTGTTAGCTGTGCCAGAGCAGCACAGACACAGCCAATCAGGTCCTGAGGTCTCTGGCAGCTATTTCCTGGAGAGGGATTACCGACCCCTCCTATTGGGCGGGACAAGGCCTCCTGGTCTGAATTCATCAACGACACGGCGTACGAGATGTAGGAAGCAGGTTAATAGACACTCATCAGACATCTGCCGCTGGGTTACCGTCCAATAATCTTCTCCCTGGATCTGCTGCCAGCAATTGATGACCACATTTTTTCCCCTAAACCCTTCAACTGCCCTCCCTCCCTCTCTCACCCTCTCTCTCCTCAACTCTCTGTTCCTCCCAACCTCTCTTCTAAATACACACTGTTACACACAGACAAATGCGCTCTTAGACGGGTCCGTGGCTGGGTAAACGCACACACACGTGCAACCTCTATCCTCTATTTCCAGCGCTACCCTACCTATCACCCCTTACATTCCTCTGATGGCAGCAGACTTTTTCAATTTGGAGGACCACTTCCGATGGAGTCTGGTGACAGATTTGGGAGGCTGGTGGTGGCTCAGTGTGGCTGTGTGATGAAAAGTCCACTGTCATACAAGAGCCAAGTGTAATCCCCCCTTCTAAAGAACATGGCCTACATCCCCCTGGCTTCAAACCACTTCCTGCTCACACCGTCAATGAGGAGTGACATTCTCTGGCTATGTCTGTCTTTCTTCTCTGTCTTTTTCATTCTGGATCTTCTTGATGCTTTCATGGCCTTTTCCTGTGTCTTTCTTGTCTTTTACAGTTTTATTTAGCAAGTGTCATGGAGCAGCAACAGTTAGGTGCAGTCAGCCTTTCTGTTACAATACACTTTTTGTGAAGTTCAGCAAATATGTCCTCACAGTCCGATAGCTGTTGTATGTGTGTCCTGAAAAAAAGGGTGTTCTCTGCCATTCTTAGCAGGAGATAATGTTTTTTTTTTTGGAGCCTTATGGGGCAAGGCCTCTCCTACTCTGCACCATGTCTGCAGCTTCCTGTACCGAACAGCAGCAAGAAACGCTCACTCTGCAGCTAAATCTGGGAACCAAAGCCTCCCCAGAAGTACACTGCACACTGAGGGGCAAAAACAACAAACACAATAATGACTACCTGACTTGAAGAAATCTCTGTCGACTGAGGGATCTCCGAATGATGATTAGAATCTCTTACCTCTTCCATATCCTCACCGATGAGGAGCAGAGCTACAACATGATGGCAGTGAAATGAAAATAACATCTGACAGGGTTCCCACAGTCATGAAAAAAACGCAAAAAGTCATTTCTCAAGCTAATTTTCCAGGCCCGGAAAAGTCATGGTATTAATAAAAATCATTGAAAGTTATGGAAAAGTCATGGAATTTTGTTGTGTGTAATAAAATTGTTACAGTATTCTCAGGGTGGGAATCACCAGAGACCCAGGATACAATATTATCGTGATAATAAGGTCAAAAAACAACAAAATTGCAATTTCCAGCTTGTTGAAATATGTTGAGTATTAGTATAGCGCGTAATTTGCAGTAAATTGCAATTTATTACCTGCAAATTATGTCCCCAAAAATATTTTTTAACATCTATTAGCTAATAAGATACAGTATTAAAGATTAATTTTTTTTGCCTCAGTCATTTTTATTGCAGCAGATTGTGTTTACCATCATGTTTCTTAATTTTCTCCTTGCGTATTGTTTCTTTTTATGTGTACCAACTAGATGAAATTATGTTTAAATGGAGTTAAAATCTGATAAGTTTGAAAAACAATGGGCAAGTGGAGCAAGAGACTTATATTTTATTGTTAGGAGTCTTTGAGAAGTCATGGAAAAGTTTTTAAAGTGCTCTTGAAAATGTTTGGAACCCTGATCTTGCTTCTGAAGGAGCACTGACAGAAGGGGTTTGTCTTTTGGGTGTTGAGTTCAAATATCAACAATCTTCTTCCAGAATTGCTAACCTTACCTTTAATGAAGCTCGCATAGTTTTTCTTTGCTGATCTCTGTCCAGGAAATATTACTTCCCTCAGAGGTTCAACACATGTTGTTCCAGAATATGTGCTTGTTATCAGATGCCTAATAGAAGCTTTGTCATGACTTGTTGCTTGTCTTCAAATATATATGAGTATGAATTGTCATGAATATGCATCAATTTTGTTCGATTATATATCAATAACAACCCCCCACCAGACCTCAAATGTAGTCTTTTTTACCAAAAAATAGTTTTTTCTATTATTTATTTTCAGCACTCAAGGCTTGTATTAAACTCCAGGGCATATAATGACTCTCCTAATGATTGCATCCACATAACTCCAGTGAAAATCATGTGGCTCCTCTGTTATTGACTGTTTTCTCAACCAGGTTCAGAGGGCAAGTAGAGAGTGAAGCTCCCTCTCTGCCAGGTTATTTATGACTTTTCTTCCCTAAAGTTATTTTTCTTTCTGTGATTGCGGAGTGGTGTGTTAAATCCGACGTGTCGGGAGATTACTCAGCTGGCCGTCAAGTGCACATGGTCAATTTGCCATGATGAGAGGAACTGGATCACACAACCCCTGGAATCCCTCAGTAGAATCTCTGGGGATAACTCCTCTCCCTCTCTCTCTCTCTCTCTCTCTCTCTCTCTCTCTCTCTCTCTCACACACACACACACACACACACACACACACACACACACACACACACATATTCACGGAAGACGCCAATGTGGTAGTCATTTCAGCCGCCAAAATCAAATGGAGGCTCAATCGTTTCCACATTTCTTAAGATAACATTATGAGAGGGAGAGAGATCGGAGGGCCGGGGCAATCAAACATGTTCTGTTTGGTGATGTTTCTATGGAAGGAGAAATA
The DNA here is from genome assembly GCF_026936395.1 of Plectropomus leopardus. Classification (NCBI taxonomy): domain Eukaryota; kingdom Metazoa; phylum Chordata; class Actinopteri; order Perciformes; family Serranidae; genus Plectropomus; species Plectropomus leopardus. Next base: position 23,723,979 of record NC_142179.1, read on the forward strand.
ATGGGGTCATGGGATGAAAGGTGAGACATGTGTAAGAGCAGTTCCTGGGTTCAACTATAGGACAGTGCCACTTGTTTCTAACTTCACACACGCACAGTTCAGTGCTGTCAAAGGCAGCCTGTTACAGATGCCCTATGGCCACTCCTCGTAGCAATTAGTGCAATTGGACCTAATAACTTTGGGAATTACTAGAAAAACAGGAGAGGAGGGGTCAAAAACAAAACCTGTAGGGTACCAAGAACATGCTGGAGTATTTAAGTACACATCCTTTGAAAACTTTGAATGAATGATGTGGATGTACATGCACAAATATTAAGAGATCACTGTCTGTTGTAGCTTTCGTGCTATCTGTTCACGAGACATTAATTTTCTGCTGAAGTTTCCTGAAATTCTCTGATGCGTGAGAGGGTGTGGCGACTAGCAAAAGAGTTATTCATAACTGCTGATCCTTTTGTGTGAGGGATCCGTGCTGGACAGGGGCGCGTTGAATGCAGGCTGGTACTCGTCTTTGGATCTCAGATGGACTTTGGGACTTGTAGAATGGGCAAAGGGGCGTTAACTCCGTTCACACTTGAGTTCTGCCCAGCCATGCTGAACCTCCCGGCCTTCATCTCTTCTCTAGGCCATCATGCAGCGACAGAGTAATGAAGTGGGGACCATTACGGTCACTGTGGCTAATACTGGGCTAATGGAGTTCAGATAGAGGACCAGCCCACCTCCACCCATTAAAACAGGCTAGAGCAGTTAAGACACAATTAAGAACTGGGAAGGCTGAACCTTTGGAGCTATTCTTTTGAAATGCAAATATGCTCTTCATTTTTGTGGGTGACACATCACTCGATCTGACTTTTTATGCTCCAAGGAATAGTGAGCCTTGTGTGTGCTGACATTCTGAAAACTATGAATATGGTACATTATGCTTTACACAATGTGATGCAGTGCAGTGTTTGCAAAGTCCAGAAATGATTTTCGCCTGGGCTTCTTGCATGCCGAGATGAATGCATACACTTGCTAACAAACAAGTTTGCTGTAATCTTGGTCACAGTCTGCCTGAGCCTTTAATGAGGGCCTTTTTGTCACGAAGGATCTCCTTCTGATCCTCGGTGAGAAGTGAAATTTCTGCAGTCAGCAGTCAGCACTTCCCTACACAGTAGCTTGCTGCTGCAGAAATCCACAAGCCAAGAGATTTTTGAGTTCCAATGCCGCCATATTGAGGCTTCTGTCACATTCCATGTTCAGACTGGCCTCTGCCTTGGCCACAAGATTTGCTACACTCCTAACTCCTGATGCCAAGAACTGTCTTCCTCTGACTTCTGACATCAGCCATCTTTAAACACTTTGCAGTGCGCTGCATTCTCTCGAATTTCTCTCCTTTCCTGTCTCTGTCTTCTCTCTCACATTCTCTCTTCTGCGCTCTCTCTTTCATTTGCTTTTCCCCTTTGTGTTCCTCCTCAGCGATCTGGCTTACAGCTGAAGCTGATTCAGGCATGGAAGGGATCAGATGATTTCAGCTGGAAAAACTGCATTCTTTTTGCATATTGCTTTGAACCCTGCTATTATCCAGTTGCCTGTTTTACAGTAATACCCTTAAACAGAAAGAACATGATGGAGAAACCTTTGCAAAGTCTGTTTCTGGTCCAAAAGCACTTAATTTAAAAAAATATGACAAAGAATATACCAGTACAGCGATTGGTCGACGCCCAGAAAATAATGGATTTTCTTTGGTATTGTCTGTCTCACAAAAACGGTATTTAAAAAATAAATAAATAAATTATAATTTAGAAGACCCTCCTTTTGCTTGCTGTGAACAACTGCAAGATCCACAGTGCTCATTTGCTGACAGAATTCACAATGATTGTTTCTTTGCGAAGTAAGAACACTGTAAATGGCACATGTCAAAGATAGCTCTATTATGATAACATGTGTTGTACATGATGAGGGTAGTTCATATAATGTTTTGTTACGTGTTGGACACAGCAGAGGTGAATACAGGGTGTAACCCTTTGGGGGTCCCAAGAGGTTTTGGGGTGATCGAGAATGGGCGATGGGCGTTTCTCTCTGTTCACACTTGATCTCTGCCCAGCCATGCTGAACCCCTCGGCCGTCCTCTCTTCCCAGGGCCATCATCTCCACTGTTCTCTATGCAGCAGAGTAATGGAGTGGGGAACATTGGGGTCACAATAGCTAATGACGATCAAACAGACGCCCAGCCCACCTCTACCTATTTAGTATGGAAGTAAATGAAAGATTCTTAAAGGACAATGTACAGGAAGTGTTCAAGCACCAGTGGTTTTACTGCAATCTGAGCTGCTCATGAAATACATTTTTTATAGTGCTTAATGCTGGTCTTTATATTGCCAAAAATGTAACTATTTGAATTTAATATTGACATTTGCAGAAAAAAATGCTTTTAGTCTGATTTAAAATGTACTATTTAAGCAACCAGATAGGTTGCTTGTCTTCTACATCTTAGTTTAGCTGCAATTACTCTTTTATTGCTCTAAATTGAGTATTGTTTTATCATAATTATTTAAAATAAGTAATGTGTATGTGTGAACCTCACACTCTGTACATATTTTTCTTCATTTTTAAAACTCCTTTCCCAACATATTCCAGCCTGTCTGTATCTCTTCCTGGTCAGTAACTATAGGAGGAAGGCCATTATTGCAGATAGAGGTGTTAGCCGTGCTGGGCCGACCTGTATTGATCGCCTCTGAGAGGACGCTGAGCGGGGGAGAAGGACTATTTGCTTTAAAGTTCAATGGCTCTCCACTGCTGTTAGTGTTGCAGCCACAGGAGCAATCGATATCTGGACAGGGACCCGTGTCACGAGACACGCTCCCCATTTAGAAACATCATAATACTGTGCTGATGCTGTTACCCCACGGCCAGAGCTTGTGTTTAGATTTTTTTTTTCTCTTTACCCCCCTCCCTTGTATCTTGGTTGTCATGTTCCCCCTTTGCACCTTACAAGCTGCTTTCTTATTTTATACTGTAGGCTGGGTTTTAGCATGGCGGGCTGGAATCAGTGTGAATTGTAATTATAGATGATACACATGGCTGGAAGGGAGAGATAGAGAGAAAACACAGAGCAGAATAAAAGGCAAACAGTCATTTGCAGCAAAGGTAGGTGTCACAAGGTAACTGATTATGTAAAGAACACAGTGAAGGTGTTCAGTGGTGTGTGTTTTTGTGTGTGCACTCCTGCACACCCCTTTTTTGCCTATGAAATAATAAAAAAAAAATAATAATAAAATGCCCTCACTGCATTTCTTGGCTGTGGTTCAAGTGCTAAGGGGAAAGAAAGAAAAAGGGCACGATTGTTTCTAGTTCAAGGTGTGTAATGCACAGAGGCGTACATACATAATGGGGTATTGTCAGGGGGTTAGTGTGAGGATATTAATGCCCTGGTTTGTCCATGCTATTTGGTGCAGTGTCGCTCCCCGAAGGGAACAGTGAGAGTAGTCTGCTCTAACTACTCTACCCCCTCCACACCCTCTTCCCCCAAGGCCCCGACTAGAGGTCACTCTGTTTAGCACAAGAGGCGAAGCCCATTTTTGCCATGATGTACCAAATACATTCCTCTCCTTGCTTCCGTTGGTAAACATAAATGCCCCGCCTTGCCTCATTGTGTCCCAAGTGTTCACCCGGTTTTTAAACCCTCTCAGTATCTCTGCTCATCCCTCTGTGTAATCCTGCTCTTCCCGTATGCATATGCATAGCTGCTCTATGGCTGTGCGTACATTTGCATCAGACCCCCCTTTTACCCCCAACTACCCCCACCTCCTTCTACCAACACTCCTACCTCTGCCAACACTCCTCCCCATAGCCTCCCAATGAACCTGTTTGTATTTGAACATTTTCACTGGCATTTGAACTCATCCCATCGATTTCTTTATGGCGAGAGGTTGTGAGGCAGTTCCTTAAAGGGGTTGAAATCGACCATCTAAATATTTGACTAAGAGGTCAGTGAGATCGTGGCAGGCCTGAGCGAGAAATACGGAGAAAGACGGAGGCGCAGCGTGAGAGAAAGGGGAAGTGGCTGGGCATCTCTGACAGGAAGAGGCTTGAGGGAAGATCCAGCCGGAGAAGGAGTGCTGCAGCAGGATGCAGGGAGGAGAAGGGAGCAGAGAGGCTGCAGTGCTGGACATAGGTTGCATTTTACTTAGGCTCCACAAGAGGGTGCTGCTGGACAATCCATCCCAGGTCTTTAAGAGGAAGAGGGAAAGAACTTCCAAAACACCACATATATTTATACATATTCACATTTAAACAACCTCCACGCTTTCAAATAAAGTTATGTACTTCTACTTAAGTTGCAGTCCTGGAAACTAAATTGATTTTCCTTGCACTTCTCTAAGTACTGCTATTGTGCATGTGTGACAGTAATTACATGCTAAGCCGTCAGTGACATCAAGCAAAATTGACTTCACTCTTCCCTAGCATTGTCAATCCATCGTTTTGCCTGAACAAAAATGTGTTCCAGAGATAAATCTGAATGGAGAGGGGTCTTGACCGACACAAGGAAGAAATGTGAAATAATGAATCTAATTGAATGTCTATTAAAATTATAATTTCTGCCTGATTGGGAAAGTGAGTGGCAGTGTCCAGAGTATTACCTGCCACAGTGTTCCTCTCTTCACCAAAGACAAGACACTCTCCTTCCTTTCTCTTGCTCTCTCTCCCCATCACTCTGTCATCTCTCTCCTTCTGTCCTCATCTACGCATCATTTCAGACCTCTCGTTTTGATTCACATAGAGTTCCATCCCAAATTGCGGCATTAGGATATACCGATGACAACATTTGCACTACAATCCCCTCCCATTATGCCCACCATGACAATAGCCCCAGGGCACACAGGGGGGGCTCATGTACAATCTCCTCTGGATCCTTTACGCTGAAATGAATAATGCATACAAATATTCACTGTAAAACAAGTGTGTGTCCTCAGTTATTAGCTTAGCACAAATTATGTATTTTACTGTACATTTGCTATCACCGGCATATGTTCCTTGTCAAGACAATGGTTCCTAGATTTTGTAACTCAAAGAAAAAAAGAAAGGATTTACATCAGAAACATTAGAGCAACGCTTGTATTCACAATAGCTAGGCTCTACATAATCCACTTGTTATTGGGAGTTGTTTAAATAATGGTAATTACTGATCTCTTTACATTGCATTCTCCCCCATTAACAAGCTGTGTATCTCCCCCTCTCTTCCTCCCTGTCTCTTTTCTTGCACTACAGTTGTGTGCTGCCGTGGTGTCTGTAGTCTGGTGTCTGTTGTCATGGTGTTCAGAGCCCATGCCAGATGTCATAGTTAACTTTGAGGGAGAGAGAGAGAATCATGCTAGAGGCTATTTTGTTGTCAGTGATTTAGATGAAACACAGAGATGTTAAAATGTTAGACTTGCCCCACAAAGCTTCCCCTTTTTTCTTGCCTTTTTTATTTTTTGAGAGAGAGATAGTAAATTTACCTTGAGGGTACACAGCCTTTTGCTCTGTTAAATACAAGCGACTCGTAAAGCATTGTTTGAAATCGGCATGAACAAGTAGTTATCAGAGAAGAACTGGAAGTGGCTATGATAAAATTGTATTTATGTTCTTTTAATATAATTCTAATAAAAGAACATAGGCTGGAGTGAAAAATATTAACCACATGTAAAATTACTTTGCCCACCTTTGATTTTACCTGACATGTTTTATGTTAATATGTCAGGATTTTTTTTTTTACGCTCAGACTAAGCTGTGTTAATATGGCTTATAATGAATGATCTCATTCTGAGAAGTATTTTCTTATACACAATGATTTAAATACAATTCACTATAAAATGTTAATAAAGGTCCATTTTCATACAGTTATAAACTGTAGCTTCTTAAAGAGAAAAGGGAAATATGAAACATGAACAAGGTTTAATGAATTACAAGTTAACAGTTAATATAAATGCATGTATATATACTGTATCTGTTTATATATGATATGTAATAATGTATTACATACACAATTAAATATATAGCAAGCATACTGTAAATGATTTTAAACTGGACTCCTGAAATGTACTTTTTATTACTACAAGTTGCTTCATTGAATTGGTCTTAAACTTGTGCTGTATCTGCACAAAAAGCATAATCATAAAAAAAAGCATATCATTAAAACTTCCTTTATGATTTTCTAAAATCAATAACTGCATAATAAGATATTGCGGAGTTACAGAAATGCTGATTCCTACTATTTATTATATTCCATATTTGTATTTATTCATAATTGAAACTATAGATATTTGAAACTGAAGTAAAACAAAAAATTTTAATATAGTTGTTGGTAAATCAAATTAATTAATTATGTTTATTATTCTATGAATATGTAGATTTTGTAGATACTGTACAGAGTGGAGCTGCTGTGAATGAATTAGACTGTAACATTTTACATTTAGGCAATAATTCATCAACAAACTTTTATTGGTTTAATTTATGGGAAAGCAATTTTCACTACCAGCACTGTGGTAAACATCGTTAATCAAAATACATTATTATAATGAAGCTGTTTTAAAATGTTTATTAAAGGAAATAAAAAAGGGGTTACCCTTGCTTTGTGCATCTTTCCATTGTCGTGATAATTAATAGCTAAACTGAACGTTTTCTTTGCCAATGCAGATGAGGGTAGAGTGCCAGAGTACGAAGAATAGTTGGACTATAAATTTAACAATAGGTAGGCTTAACCTTAAGTGATACACGGTATGTAATATTACAGGAGCAGTCCCATGCAAATGCACCCCACTGCCTCACACAATGCTGGAGACCACAGCCAATTAAATCCATCCATGTAAATGCCAAACTAGTCGGCTCATGCTTATTGGACAGTGGGTGGCCTCTGGATTTTCACATTTAGTGTTTAATAGTGTTTTGAGGGAGGTGATGTGTTTGTGTGTGTGTGTGTGTGTGTTGCTTCAAGATGAAATTATGATTTTGAACTGTTTTGGTGAGCACAGTGAGTCATCCTTGTATCCTTGGCATCCTGGGTGGCCCCAACAGTGTTTGCGTGTTATATTTGACTTGTACAAACAAAATAATTGTAATGCAAAGACATTCAATGGCACCGAAAAATGTTCTTTGCCTTTGTTACAGTTGCTCAAAGTATCTGTCCGTGTCTGTTGGCCAGTAATTTAGCTGACCTTATGAAATACTCAACAGCTCTGTACCATGACTTACGTCACAAAGTGAGGTGTTAACCCCCACCCAGTTCAATTTGTGTCATTTGGTGATAGCCTTCTCTCTCTCTCTTGCGGCAGGGATGAGGAATCACCGACCACCACCACACCCTTGAGTGCCATTTGTTAATGAAGGCCAAAGTGTTAGATGATAAATATGGTTGAAGAGAAATGGCACATGTAAGTGATCTCATTTAGGAGCATTACATTTGAATTTATTGGGGTACTTAGAGGGGACAGAGAGGCCATGACTCTGAGGGGGAGGGGAAGGGTGCTGATGACTGACTTATAATAGACAGTAGGGTAGGGCAACTTAGCAACAAAGATATATACAGCAACAAGGGAGGGATGCGAGGTCTGTGTGTTTATGTGGTATTGTGCGTGTGCTAACATACATAACACGTGTTCACAATTGTTTAGGTTTTTAAAGTGTGTGGTGCAAGTTTAGAAGATAAACAATCTGTTGTTTTTATCCTCACCACTTTAATATAGGCTCCATTGTTGTGGGAGCGTAATGTCAGCCTTGTGTTTTATTACCTTCCCATCTATAGACAGTAAGATATGGAGAAAACACGGAACAAGGCATTCAGATATGCGTAATACCACTTAAATTTTATTATAAACATTAATATGAAACACCGTGCCCATCTACTTTTCAAAGTCATATTTTATGCACTGAATTTTTGGAAACCATTTCAATAATCATTAACATCATAAAACACTATTTGGGTGTTAAACCAGTAAAACATTGGATTGACAAACAGAAACAACAAAAACATGTTTATTAAACAGGCATTGATTTGTGTAGGGACATGTTTGTGGAACAGTTTTTACTTGGTGCAGGACTCATTTTTCTCTGCCTAATCCTCGCATCAGAGAAAAAGAGCTTTGCAGGAGTGAGTTGCCTGCTTGCATCGTTCACGGTTAATTTATGTTTGGTTTTGTTACAGTAACTACACCTATATTGTGCAGTCAACTATTCAGGAGTGTCCTACAGTATCTATAAACATTGGCAGAGTGAGACATGTGGAATAAAAGACCTGCAATACCTCCAACTGGTTTGACACAATTTGGATTGCAGAAGACGAACAATATATTCAATCCATTTCTTGGCCCCGATGCATTTAGTAAATACAGTGCCTGGTTGGTAAGAGGGATGTTGACAGAAAATCAAAAGCAATGTAGCAGCAGCGTCCTATAATGGAGACTTAGCTCTACTTTACACTCCTCTTACAAAGATCTACGATTTGAAAACAATCAATCCCTTCATGAGAGCTTGTTATTTTCTCCTATAATAAGAGTAACGGCTTTTCATCATTCTTGCACAGCACTGATTGTGTTTACACTGGGAATGTAAGCATTCATGGCACAAGTGTGAATAGAAGAAGAGAATATAGCGAGGTTTTTATTTGTAAAAATCCCACTATTTCTTTTTTCCCCCCTTCCTTCACTTCTCTGTTGAATTTGTTTTGCTGTCGTCAGATATTACTGAGGACTGAAAATATCCTCATGGCGTATTGACGGCTCGACATTAAGGTGACACAGCATGGCACAGGGTATTGGGTTGCTGGGTGTCTCCTCCTTGTCTTTAAATCAAGGCAAATGAGTTTGAGATTAATCACAGTATTTCTTGATGTAGACAAGGGACAGTTTGACAAAATATCCTGTTCATTTGTGTTGCTGTTTGTGGTCACTTTTGCCTCTATTTATTCCTAAAAGTTGCTGTTACCAATTCTCACTTCCTGTAACATTCTGCTTATGTTTTTGTGTGATGCTGTATCTGTTTCCTGACATTACACAGAAACATCTGGAGTCTCTGTTGAACCAGGTGTTGATATAGCAAATAAGCTTCCTAAGTAAATGGTTAATGTTTTGACTCACTGCAGACCAGTGGACCGGAGGAAATGTTTCTTGTTAAGGCCCAATAACACACTAAGAGGACATCGTTTGTCTCTTTCGGCAAGATTCTGCCTATGGCACAGCCTCTATTAGGCCCTGTTGCGTTTCTTCTCACAAATGACCGTTTAACCGTCTTTTCGGCACCCTGACGCCTCGCCTGTTATTACCACCATTGTCTCTCTTTCTGCTGTATACATGTGTGAGGCTGGGCCCTTTAATATGCGGAGAGCTTTTCCTAGGCTTTCCTACGGGCACACTGGTCTGTGTTTACTCCTCAGTCAAAATGCCTCCTTTCCACAAGTTTGACATGCCTTTTTGTTGCCATGGTAAGCCCTCCCTTAAAATATATATTTCTGCTTTTGGCCTGGATGTTTTTTTATCTCAGTGGTTTAGAGCCTGTTGCCCCCAGGGCCAGATTTAAATGTGTGTGGGTCTTCAAGGATTTCTCTGCAGAAAAGCCGTTTGGATTGCAGCCTCACTGCCATACAAGTGCGACCGAATTGTGTCATTTCAGGTTTTTGAGCCATCGTTGGAACCAAAGGAAAGTCCAAAAGAGAAGCAAAAAACACAAAACAAAAGCTGATGAAAATGGACCAGATTGGATTATGTCAGACTTGGCATGTGCCTCGTTATGAGGGAAGTCTTCGTTCTGTCTTATCACACTCTGCCTTACAGCTAAATGAATTTAAAAAAAAAAAAAGGCAAAGCACAGCTCGGTTCCTTGGAAAACAACAGCCAGATCGTAACTGTAAATACTGGCTTAAAGTGGTGTGGGCTCCGCATGATTTTCAGTCACAAAACAGGAAGTGAGAGGAGGGAAAAAAAAAAAAAAAAACATACACGGTGTGCGACTGCTCTAACTTTGGGAACATGGACCACTTTTTAAGTAGTTGTAGATGGGGCAATCTTTTTAATACTTGAGATGAAAATTTCCCTGAAAACACTTATTTTTGGCGCTTTTTGTCACAGACTTGGATTGCTACCTGAGTACCTACCCATGGGTCCTTATGTTTAGAGAGGCACTACAGTGTGTTCAGGTGGGTTCAACTCAGGGTGTATGCATGAAGATCTATGAAATAGGTGTTTTTGTGTGGTTTGAATCTCAAAGACAGAAACTGGACAAATGCCTCCCATTCATAGTCACACCAAATAAATAATTAAAGAATAATCAAAGAAATGACAACTTACTAAATAAATAGATTACAGGGTGGTTCTGTTTGGGGCAACAGATCCTTTTTTATGCAATTTTATAATCATGTATTTTGTTTAGCTTCTTTTGCTCTCATTTCTGCATCACTTTTAATTAGTGCATCTCATCCTCCACGTTTCCGAGAGCCAGGAGGCTGCCTATTTGCAACGTTCAACAGGTAATCAAGGCTGATTAAGCACTAAACATAGTCTAATTGCATTAGATCTCAGAAGCACACTATAACCACCATAACTGCAAACACACATAGTCTCTCAGAAAAAAAGTGAGATTAAAATCTCAGAAGAGGAAGTATTTACTTCTTAAGATGGGAGAGAGAAGCTTATGATTGTACATTTGAAATATAAAACTCAAACATAAGGCCAGAAAATGTACGTGCGGGGGAAACCATAGACTGTAAAAAAAAAAAAAAAAAAAAAAGTAGCCATGATGTCACCCATTGGTTTGTGGACTCCTGCTTTGAAGCCTCAAGTTTGGCATTTTGACTGTCGTCATTGTGGTTTTTTTGGAGCCAGAAGTGACCATATTTGGACGAGAAGCCTGCGTTGTGGAGGAGTGAGGTGCGGATCTGACTGAGAAATTGAGGACACTATCAGCAGACAGCCTGTCTCTCAAGGTGGCCTGTTCTGCTGTAAAGTTGGGCATTGTAGGGCTGTCTTGGCTGACACGCCTGTTTAGTGGTGCGTGGACGTTGGGTACGGTGCCTGTGGAGTGGCAGACCGAGATGGTAGTTCCCATTTTCAAAAAAGGGGACTGGAGGGTTTGTTCCAATTATCGGGGTATCACACTACTCAGCCTCCCAGGAAAAGTTTACTTCAGGGTGCTGGAAAGGAGGCTCTGACCGATTATCGAACCTCGGATTCAGGAGGAACAATGCAGGTTCCGTCCGGGTCGTGGAACAGTAGATCACCTCTTTACCGTTGCGAGGCTGCTGGAAGGGGTTGCGGGAGTTTGCTTATCCGGTCTACATATATTTTGTGGACAGGCTTTTGACAGGACTCCCTTGGGGAGTCCTGTGGGAGGGGGCACTGCGGGAACACGGGGTACTATTGGTCGCTGCTGGAAGCCATCCAGTCCCTGTATAACCAAAGTGAGAGCTGTGTCCACATACTCGGCATAAAGTCAAACACGTCAAACAAGTCACACGTTCCCGGTGCATATTGGCCTCCGACAGGGTTGTCCCCGTGTCTCCGGTCCTATTTGTGATATTCATGGACAGGATCTCAAGGCGCAGCCAGGGGAGGAAGGGGTCTGGTTTTGGGACTTCAGGATTGCATCTCTGGACAGGTGGTTTGGTGCGGCATCCGCAGTGATGCAGGGGTTGCCTCGGACTGTCGTGGTGAAGAAGTAGCTTTGCAGGAAGGGGAAGCTCTCGATTTACCAGTCCATCTATGTTCCAACCCTCACCTATGGTCATGAGTTCTGGATAGTTACCAAAAGAATGAGATCATGGATGCAAGCAGCCAAAATGGGCGGCAGGGTGGTTGGGCTCAACCTTAGCGATAGGGTGAGGAGCTCGGACATTCGGGCGAGGTACGGAGTGGTGCGCTGCTCCTTCACATCAAAAGGGGCCGGTTGAGGTGTTTTGGGCATCTGATCAGGATGCCTCCCGGGTGCCTCCCTTTAGAGGTGTTCAGGGCACGTCCAACTGTTAGGAGGCCCCAGGGCAGACCCAGAACACACTGGAGGGATTACATATCCCGTCTGGCCTGGGAACGCCTTGGGGTCCCCCAGGAGGAATTGGAAAGCATTGCTGGGGAGAGGGATGTCTGGAGTGCTCTGCTTAGCCTGTTGCCCCCATGACCGGGCCTCGGATAAGCAGACGACAATGGATGGATGGATGGATGGATAGAAGTTTGGCATTTAATGGAGGACCTAGGGGATTTATTGGCTTCTGGAGCAAGCCTCAAATAGCAGTTCAAAGAACTGCAGTTTTTGGCACTTCCATGTTGGCGTTATATTTTTCACCCCCGGAGGTTGCCACTTAAGAGAAACCAAAGTCGTTATTTTAGTAAAAAGCAGATGTGTTGTTATTAATATTTTCATAGAATTGGTGGACCTTTAAGTCTTACCTCATAATTATGGATCTACTATTTACGTTTAAAGCCAAGACAATACAGAATTGGTTTGTGTGAATATGTGTTAGTGAACATGCTCTGTTCACTCTGTTATGTCTGAACTCCTTCTGTATCACTGTGAATCCCTTTAAGTGTGCTGTGACATGTCCTGAAGTCCTTGTTTAGCACCTCCCTCAGTGTGCTCAGGGTGTGAACTGATACCTAGTGTCAGCTAGCGTCAGGAACAGAATGGCGAGAGAGAGAGATATCTGAGGTCTACATAAATGAAGAGGCTGCTAGGATTAGCCCTGAGAAAGTATGAAGCACACTGGGGAGAAAGAAATGGAAATGGGAAGAAATAAAGAAAGAAAGAGAGGAGAGCGAAAGAGAGAGATGGGGCTTTAATGGGAGGTTGTCAATTTTCTCCAATTTAGCTCAGGAGGAAGCTATTTTCTTGGAATTAGATGGCTGGATCAATGTAGCTTTCCAGCAATTTATTAGTGCATGGTGACATCAACTGTTGCTCCATTCATCACCAGGCAGAAAAAAACAAAAACAGTATTTTCACAGGGCTCAACCTTATCACCACTTGTCAGTTAATCATGCATTTAAAGTAGAGGACAAGAGTTCAGCAGTGAAACACTGTGATTAAGCCCTTTGAACTCAACCAGGAAAGAAATCAGTTCTCTTAATCCCAGCTCCTATGTGATCGTCATAGCTAGAGGATGCAGACCTCTGCAGCCAACTGCAGCACCATTACTAATGCAATCACTCCGCTGATCTGAACTTCAGAACCTTGAACCAAAATAAATAGATAAACATGTCTAAGATTCGCTACAAAAGAAAAAGAAGGTGCGAATGAGTCATGCGCTGAGCGTTCATCTGATGTGGACCTATAGAACTCTACCAGCTGGTCTCGATAGCCTCAGGTGATATGAGCTATGTGATACATGATCTTTTGATCGTACAACAAGTATTGCTGCTCTCATTAGCACAGGTCATGCTCTGGGCTTCATGTCAGTCCACACTTTTCATCATCTAACCCAGCAAGACTAGAATAATCAGGTTGAAAAGCTAAGTGCTATATACATAGAAGGGAAATAATGAATAGTGTATAGTACAGAATGTAGTGTAAGCATATTTAAAGCAGTGTGGGTGTATGGTTTGGATCTCAAGAGTTTAAGGGCATCTTCCGCTAAGGACATCCAATTCAACATCTGGAACATTGCAGGCTATGCAGAGATCCGTTGCAGTATTCCCCAAACTCATAAACAGTCTAGATCAAGGGCCAAACACACCTCTGTTTCTATCCCAGAGAAATCTATTGCCACAATTTATCAACTTTGATTGGTTAACACTTGGACTCTCAAAATGGAGCCCTTCATAATTTAGAAGCTGCTCTAAATGCAGTTGGCCGGGCTACATCTAAATGTTTAAAAGTCAAGTGAAGGAAGGAGGCGGTTAGACCTGAAGTTATGTCCTCCAAGGGAACTTTACAAAGATCCTCTCCCAGATTTATAGCCACTTACCTTGGAGCCTGAGTCGATATTCATAAACGTGGCTTCAAACAAAGCCCCCCATCCACTACCCCTGCTTGTAAATAAATACAGATATGCCTCTTTTACAGACAGCAGCAATCTAAAATATTACCACCAGCATAATTTTACCACACACATTAATATTTTACAGCACATTGTATTTTACCGCATTGAATCTTAAACTTTCATGGCTGGCCCCAAGGATTTTATTCCTTAGGAGTCTGTATCATTATTAGCTAAGATGTATAGCAGGTACAGCAGACGATCGCCTTGCTTTTGTACTCTTCACCATTTCATAGACAATATTTTCATGAAATCAATAGAGTAAACAGTGCTATCCCATTCTGTATCATTAATAAACACCCAAACCTACATGAGCATTTTTGTGCAAAGTCGGCTGCATTCTGCCCTTGCGAGATACAAAATACAGTTAAATCATACACAACCATGTGTATTTAACTAGTCGCACAGTGTACTGTGACATGCTGCATAACAATCTAATGCAGTTTGTTTTTGTAGAATGTATCAGTTCATTAAATTTACCATCTATAGAGTTATAAATTCTGCATGTGATGGTAAGACCCCATTAAATCTGCGTTGAAGTGTTTAGATTTTTTTTTTTATCTAAACAAGTAAAACCCAACCTGTACAGTATCTGCCTCATTATGATGGGAGTAAACTCTTAACATCTGCATGTGTGTGTTTGCATCTGTGCTGGTGTGTGTGTGTGCCTGTGTAGTGATTTAAGTGGTTTTAGTGTCAAAACAAGTCTAATGAGCTGGCACAATAATTATCAGCCATTTTGCTCTCACTTTAGCTAATTGAGGCTTTATATTAGAGTTAATACCACTGCCTATGTACACTGTGTTACACTTAGCAAAAATATTTGGCCAGAAATAGTGCTGCAAATAATTTAGATTTTTAATTTGTGCATGTCAGTGTTTTAATGTCTCCCTATTAACCATACTTATGAGCTTTGACAATCCCCCACAGATGGAGGTCATTGATCAACTCCTGTTTAGTGTATTTTTTACATGCAAACAACTACTGTGTATAATAGTATCAAAGTCAAAAAGGACAGGCAGTGGACTCACTTGCTCAAGTTTTCCTTTATAGTTTATTCTTTTCAACTAAAACCTAATTTTTTTAATAACCCATGTAGAAAAAAAAGACTGGTGTTATTCTAATGCACTGTATGCTATACAACGGCTATCATATACCGTAGAAGTAATATTAAGGATCTTCTCTCTTTATACATTCTCCTTACCCCTTTTTTTCTAAGTTGTCTATCATGTTTCTGCCTCTCTTCCTCCTTTCTCACTTTGCTCCATGTATTTGAAGCGCTTTGTGAAATTCCTGTCTTATCCAGGTGAGTATGAGCTGATCCCCAGGCCCTTTGCTCTTGTCAGGAATCTCCCAGGCTATCGGGCTCTCCTGGGGCCCTGTTTCACACACCAAATTGATGTCTCCGACTGGAAATGACACTTTCAGCAGGATTTGCCATTCTAAACCACCTCAAACCCATGTGATCTCACCCATTCACTCTCAGAGGGATTGCCTTGAAATGCACCATAGCTTCAAAAGCCAATGAGCATAGCATGCTTGAATGAAAAGCTGATACATATCCTATCAGGAGAAAAAAAAAGAAAAGATATTCTAAAATGCTGGCAATGTAGAACAGTACTTTTTTGCTCTGAACAAAGACCAACAGTCCCATGAATAAGTAGGTATTGCCTGGGGGAAATGCAATGGTGGGTAAAAGGGAGTGGAACTAAAAGAAATCAATAACCACATAAATTTTCATGTGTAGGTGCTTGTCCATTATTTGGTTTATCTTGTTAATATCTGTCTCAGTCCGTCCTTCCATGAATACAGACACAGATGGTATGATTAATACATACCATTCAAATCTCGCCATCTTCTTCTTACACTCCATTTAAAGGAGGAGCATGGTGACCATGTTGCTTTGCTTAAGGACTAGTTATGATATAATTTGACGCTGGAGTAGAGGGAACAGGGAAAAGGTGTGACCAAGAATCCCTCCCTTGACTTATTTTCATCCCCAAGTCTTTTTGGGGCTGCACGTTTCTCCTAGGGAGCTCTACAGAGTGGCATAATGGATAAGGGCAAGGGTGTGAAAGGAGCACCTTAAGGCTCCTCATTCAACTCTTCCAATCTCTCCTGCACACACTCTTGAGCTGTGAAGGCCTTCTTTCTTTGCCCTGCTAGCATGGGAGCCCTGTAATAGGCTCTAATTGATAGGGAGGTGTTGGGGTCTTTCTGTATGGGCTGAAGGGATGAGAGTAAGAGAGAGAAAGAGGGGGGAGAGAGAGAGAGAGGATTACATGCGGGCATGTGGGGTGGAGCAGGGGAGGAGGAGAGGCTGCGGAGCGGTCTAGGCCCCATCCGTAATGAGTCATTAATTTCCTAGCGGTTTTGTGGCGGTTGGCTCATTACTGGTCTGCAGAGGAGCAGGAACAAAGCTCTGGGTAGGTAGGAGGTGAGCTTAAATAGTTGGGGCTCAACACTTCCCAACAAAAGGAGGAAGAGAACGTTGAATGGCACTTGGAACAGATGCAGTAAAAAGTGGCAGATGCAAATTGCGGGAGAGCAAGTCTTCCTTCAAGCACTTTTCTCTTTTTATTTTGTCAGACTGCAGCCTGAGAGTCTAATTAGTTAGTGAGGTGTTTCACTTCTGATAGGGCTGTGTCTCGTTATTGTCACAAAGAGGATTCGTAGAAATGGGAGGAAACACATATGTTCTGCAGTCCCCAGTGGAAGCTGCTCACTGCAATAGTTTAATTGATTTGATTATTTATTTTACCCTACATAAATTGAAAGGTGTGCAATATTTCCGTGCTTTGAAATGGTGCTGTATATAGTTTAAAATGTGATAAAACACTATGAAGATGATGCCCTCAGGTAATTAATTATATTTTTAATTATGTGTTTATATTCCTCTCCCTACAGGCACAATGATTATGGACAAATTGGCAGTGGTTTTGATGAAACTGTGGTCGTCCCTCGCTTTGTTGAGCGTGTGGATCATGTGTCGAAGGTCACCTGTGGGGCAAACCACAATCTTGTGCTGACAGGTACAGTAATGCACTGTGCAGAGCTGCTATGACACAGAACATGCAATTGACATATTAGCATTAAATAGTTTAAAATATTTGCCTTTTAAAAATGCAGCAATTTCTATCTGTCTATTTTTTCTTTAATTTGATTCAGTGGATTCTGTCTTTGACCCTTTACCTATTATGCTATTTTTTAATTTCATAAAACACAAGCACTAATCAGCTGGACGATATCTTAAAGAAATGGAGCTGACGTCACTTCTCATGAGCTGTCACCATGTGTTTCAAAGTTCACCTACTTTACTCAATTTTATGCGAATATCAGAGCCCTCAAGCCCCTGATCGGCACATCATCTGAGAGAGAGACAAGGAGGGAGAGAGACAGAGTTAGCGAGAATATGGCCCTGGCTCCTGATCCATAACAGTCATTGCCTGTTACATACATTTCAGAATTCATTCAGGCTATGAAGATAATCGAGGTAGTCGACAGTTTCCCCTGCAGCCCAATGGATTTATGATAGCACTGTCAAGAAAATGAGGCGAAATGACACAGTAGCTGACTTTAGCTGCAAATAATGTGATAGGCCGTACAGTGGTGCAGCAGCAGCTGCTGTCATTGCAGGTAATAGGCTATAAAGAAGCCTGATAGCAATACCTGTCATTTCTTAATGGCTGACTTCACTGAAGAGCTTTTGTGGCCTTTAACATGAAGATAATGGAAGATACAACAAATTTTACAGCTTTTGCGTTGCATCCATAATTTATCACCAGAGGCCCCATGCAGCAGCAACACAACAAGGACAACATGCTCCTAGAGGCGTACTGGAGAGAGATGCAAGATGAGCTGCAGGGGGTTAGAGGCCCCTGCTATATTTTGCAATTAATGGAGGAACTGCCAAAACATCTTTTCTCAGTTGATTTTATCATATACCTGTCATATTACATGATCATTTCTTTGTGTTTCACATTTATTTTTGAAATGAGAACTCACAGATCTTAAAAGTTAATATGTTTTTATTAGAAATAATCTGCTGATCACATGATCACATTTTTGCTTGTATTGGTAACTATTAATTTGCTCATTAATGACATGCAGGTGACGGCAGGTTGTTTCAGTGGGGCTGTGGACGGGCATGTGGGAACTTAAAGAGGAACATCCTTTTCCCAGAGGAAGTGACGCCACCAAGCTCGCCAGTGAGAGACATCGCTGGAGGATGTTTGCATAGCCTGCTTCTAACAGGTAAGTCCATGCTTATGTTTGAAACCTCTCAGTGTAACGCAGTGTGATTTAGTACCAGCGTCTGGCCACTGTTACATGCATTTATCTGTTCATAACGCATGCAGAAATGGAGTACATTCTTGCATGTACTGTGCACATCGACATGTCCACGACCTCAGCAGAAAGTATGCGTAAATCCTTGGTGTGTGTCTTGGCCCTTACACAGACGTGTGAGTGTGTGCTTTTAGCCGCAGTGTCCATCTATCCGCATCATTCATTAAGAGCTCTCCCAGGGCTAGTGCGGCTACATAAACATAGAGGTTGAGGCCACGGCTGCTCTTTCACCTCACCGCGGCAAACTTCAAAGTCACTTCTCCTCACACAGCAGATGAATGCTCCCTGTCTGCCTGGCTGATATACTGGCCCCTGTTGCTCTTCTTACTGTAGTATGGCTGCGACTGAGGCCCCATCATGGAGCCAGAGCTGGGCCATTTGTTAGTTTTAGCTGTATCTTCAAGACCTGGCTTTAATTCTGGAGGGAGGACATTAATCCTTTTAATACAACACTTTGCAGAGTCGTTTTCTTGTGTTGCTAATGCCGCCTATTATTAACCCCATTAAAACTGTAATACAATTTAAGTAGAGTGCTAAAAGTGGATCATTTGTTTCTCCGTTCTGTTTGAATTAATTCTCAATTTATGATCTAAATGATTAAACTATGGGAGTCACAGCACTAAATGAGAGTCTTAAACGGCCAGGCATACATTTACACATATTAATACAAACATTTATGAGCACGTACAAACACACATGTCCAAAGTGTACAGGCACACACACGAAACTGCTGTGTGTTGCATTTGCTCCTCTAAATCCTATAATGTCCCCAGTTTGATCCCTAGCTCCATTCTGTCATGAGGGAACAGAAATATCCATCTCCAATCAGGCCGTAATGAATAGCCTGATGAGTGTCGGGCAGAGCTGAATTACCAGATAGATTTGAAGAGCGTGAGAGTGTGTGTGCACTGTGTATATATATATGTGTGTGTGTGTGTGTGTGTGTATATGTGTGTGTGTGCGTGTGCATGCGCATGTAGGATAGGCGGGGGGGTAGTTAGAGGGTCAGTAGAACAGGACACATGTAGAAATTAATTCTCTGCGAGTTCAAAAAAAAGAAATTGGCTAATTCTGTCATATGAGCCTCATGGCATCGCCTTATCCATTGGTATGAGTTTTCATTTATTAGGGTCAAACTGTAGGGGGAGGCACAAGGGAGAGAAAAGAGAGGTTGGGGAGAGCAAGTCGGAGTGATGGAGGGTGAGATTTGAAAATTGGATATAAAAGGAGAAAAAGAACAGAAAAAGTGTAGAAAAATGATAGAGAGATGGGAGAGATAGAGCTAAAGGAGAGCAGGAGAGTCAGTGGTATGAGAGACAGCTTGCCTGGGCCGGAGCATATTGAGGGCAGCAGGTGGAAGAGTGGCACAGTTAATTAAAACGCCTGTCTTAATGTCTCAGGCCGTCACTCCGGGGAGAGAGAGAGAGAGAGAGAGAGAGAGAGGAGTGAGTTGCCAGGCTTGAGCTGGGCTACACCCAACTAGCCATCAAGACAGCAAACCAACCATCCAGCCAACCCACCAGGCCACATGTCAGACAAGCCCTGACACTATGCCCTTCACCCTCGTCATCCTTTGCAACAGACACACATACACACATGTCCAAACCCAATCTACTATTTCCTTCGCTTCAAATACTTATGTGCCTATCCAAACGGCCACCCTTTCTAATCTGATGCAGACCTCTTCACAAAAAAAAGAAAAAAAGCCCACTCTATGAAAAAAGAACAAAAACACACTTCTGATGTTACCGTTTTGCTCAGCAGCATCTGTAGCATGCCTCTGGACTTCCAGCCTTGCAGCGTAATCTGTCTGCTTTTAATAATTCATAGAAAGCACAGGCTGTGCACTATGTACTGAATGCTGAGGGTAATGGGGATGTTGTGATATTTCTATCATGGCCTGTCTGTAGCAGCAAGTGAATCAAACCATTAAAGATCTGATAAGTCTGTTCAGTGTCATACTGGCGTTGGCTGTCATCGCTGCCTTAGGTGGACCTTAACAAATTTATTCTGCTCTGTACGCTACATTCTAGCAAATGCTGACAGAGATTCACACAAAGTTTCGATTCACAACAATCATTGTGTTGCACAAAAACAAAGACACGCCAGCCTGACGTTTGGGAACACCACTATACTGTATTGAAACTGTGCTCAATATTTTGTGTGACTCACAGTGTATTTTGTTAAAGCTAGAAATGTAAGAGTGTGAGCATCCACCCATGTGCGAGGTGGGTCTAGAGTTGCACGTCGTGTTGTTTGACTAATGTTTTATCAGGCTTTGCTGTATCACGGCGGATTGCTTTGTCAATAACCAGCCTGGTGCCTCAGTGAGCAAGAATCTGAGATTGTCAGGCTGAGTGACAGGCTGGAGATGGCAGATAATTCAAAGAAATTGGAAGTGTGAAATCTTTAAGGGCCACTTCTTAACACAGCAAATGCCAGGGTATCTTTCCATCAGCTGCTGCTCTCACAAGCCACCGTATTGTTAATGGTGGCCTGTCTGTCCATCAAGACTGCTTCAGGAGGGATTTAGACCTGTTTGGCACCTTATCTCTCTGACTGCCTCCCACTAACCTGACCACTGCATGGGCCTTGAGTGCTGTGTGTGTGTTCCATGTGGTCAATGGTGGTCATAAATCTACCTCCAGAACAATATATATTTTTTCTTTTCTTTCGCTTATTTATAGATATAGATTTATTTATGATTATCTGTCAGACAGTGTATTGGTATATCTATCCATTGTTGCACAATCAGGAGCCAAGTGTAAGGGTGCTTGTAGCACTTGTTAATTTAGCTGTCAACACTACTGATTGACCTCAGATTGTAGCAGTAAGAGCTCTTTGTCCTTGTGAATGTGTTTCTGTGTCAGCTGCTATCTTTTTGGGTGAGCACAGGAAAGCCTGTGTCTGCTTTCAGGTTTGTGCAAAAACATTGTTCTGAGCTAGAAACTCAAAATGTCAGTCACTGACGGGGGATAACTGTTTCCATATGAGCCACATCTCTATATGAGGACTATAGTTCTTAGTGGAAAGCCTCATTAAAATTTAAAATGTTCAAATGTAGATATTTTAGGTAAAAAGCATTTAAACATTATCATCACTACTTTTTAAAATCATTTTAATGTATTTAGCAAAAGCTGGGCTGGGGTCCACTCAACCATTTAGAGTACACAGATGAAGCAATGAATTCAATGTCTTCTATGAATATACATTTCATTAATATGTCGAGATCTGGGGCATTTGAATATCCAAAATTATGCTAAAAGTAATTTGAAATATAAGTTAATTATTAGTTTGATAATGAGGTTTATGATTAAGAAGTTAATAAAAGAAACAAAAAGTCATTTTTTTTGTGCCAGAAAATAAAACAGAGTGTGTGTGAGCGCATGCGTGCGTCATTTGTCTCACCAGAATTTCCACTGCTCCAGTGAAAGCTAAGTTTTATGATTTTGATGTCCTGACCTAGCTCACTTTCTCTCCTTTTCCTTCTCTGGATCACTAACTTGTACTGGCACACACTCACTGAAAACCGTTAAGACTAATATGTGTAAGAAAAAGGCAGAAGAGGACAGGGGGAAAGAGGAGAAGGAGAGACAACAAGGCAAAAATGGATCCTCCACATCTGCTAATCCAAAAAAAGCTCAGTGTGTCCTCTGTTTGTATGTACAGAGAAATAATGAGAAAAATAGACAGAGAATGGAGGGTGAGGGGATGACAGAGAAGGACCCAGAGAGAGGAAAAGAAATAAACAAAAGAAGAAAAGAAAGAAATATGTCCCCTATTTTCCCCTTGTAAAGGTCTCAATTCCCTGCCAGAGCTCCCTGTCACAGGGAGCTAGTTCCCAGGCCGACACATCTCAAGCTGTTCAAACATCTATTAGGATGTTTTGTTTCATACACTCTACAAATACAGCAGGACGAGGCAGAAACGGGCAGATGATGAGAGGCAAATTGAGGAAGAAAGAAAAGACACCGAAAGACAGAGAAGAGAGGATGGAGAGGGGAGTGAGTTGATGGGAACAGCAGAGAGAGAGAAGAGGGAATTTATCAAGAAACTCGTGTGATATTTAATGATCCTTGTATGTGGAGAGGGAAGACCACACCAGCTCGTTCTCCTCCGCCAAATACCGATCCCCTAACTTAATTTCCTGCTCAATTGCTGTTCTATAGTGCATAGTACAGTGATACAGGCTGGCAATATAGAAAACAGATTGCCTGTGCGGCGAAGTGGATAAGGCTGAGGCTTGTGCTGCTGGAGACCTGCAGTCTCCAGGGGGGTCTTGTCGGTGGGCTTCACAAAACCAACAAAGCCCATCTTTCCCTGCGACTGGCAGCAGCTGGCAGGTAGATCTTCAAGCACTGGAGGTGGGGAAGTGGATCTGTGGGTGTGGTGTGTGTGTGTGTGTGTGTGCGGGAGAGCTCGTGTTCCTGTGCAGTGTGTGTATGTGGCGCAGAGAGTCTTATTCTTTGTAGTGGAGAGTTCCACAGTCTTCCATCTTGTGTTTGCTCATGTGCTATGACTCCAATCCACTCAAAAATGTAGGCCTGCATGGACAGCAACCATCAATCAGTGCACAGAACAGTGTGCAACTACAGCTACAGTGTTTTCCCAGAGACACACACACACCTTCCATCAGTAATACATACAGTACACATGCCTGTTACTGTGTGAGATGCTTCGACAAGCCTTATTAGAATTTTTGCTCTAGACCGAATCCGTGTTTGACATGCCATGTGTTCCCCACAAAATCCAGTAGCACACACAGTCAGAAATTTACATGTTTAGTGTGCATGTACACATAATCAAATGCAAAACACAAGTACCTGAAATACAGTATATGACAATGATTACTCTGATTTAAAAAAATAAATAAATAATTGCAAGTGGAATCACAATTGTTTTGTGAACTTTCAGCTACTGCCATAAAATAAAGTAACATAAACTACTATTCTAATACAATTTGATAAAATACTGTTATAATGTTTAGTAATGTTAAGTATAAAGTTAAAAAAGAACTGTTTTAGTAAAGTTAAATAAAGTATTGTTAGAATTAAATAAATAAAAGCAGAACGCATGGTGCTTTTATTTTTGAAGGACCCAGCTTGTCTCAGGCTGGAAGTTTTGATGTTTTTTCTGTGGACTTGATGCTTCCGGTCAACAGTTGGATGTTGGTGGTAGCAGAAAGATAAACTGTAGAGGTGGTATAAGGATTCATGTTCTGTCAGATGGAAACAAACTTAACAGCTCTTCACTTTATATATTAATAGTATTTGCAAGTCATAGTGATGCTTCATGGTCGCAAAATGCGACTGAATAGTCACAGTCTGATGCGCTGCAAAAGCCCTGCTTTTTGTTTGTGTGTCTATGAGAGGCAGAGAGCTGTATGAGAGAGGGAAAAACGAAATGCTGATGACAGTGTCTTACGCTTAATCCCCATGTTCAGTTTGACTTTCCAGCTCCTCCATGTTTGGTTGTTTTGGTGGTGTGCATTCTGTAGACGCCGCCTTGGCCACACGGGAGGATGCAAAGCACTATCAGATGAGGTAAATGAAATAAACGATATAGCATAATGTGAGACGATAGACGTTTTCTTATCACACAGCCCAATTGGCAGTGTTAAGGACAAATTACAGAAGTATTTTACTGCCAGAAAAAGGATCCTTTTAAAAAAGTAGACTGTCTATGTAGCAGAAAGAAGCAAATACTTTTGATAGTGGTGCTACTTGACCAGAGAAAACAAAGAAAAAGTACTGTGGCATTCGCTTTTGCTCAAAATATTATCGTTTATGAGAGTTTGGTCTGAGTTTGAGAGAGAGGGCCAATTCTATCTCTTGATGCACTATTTTTGCTCTTTGTGTCCGTGGTGGCGGCATGGGTGGCGGGCATTATGATAATGCATAAGTACAGCGTGTTGTGCGGGCAATAGCCCCGAGAGTAAACTCTGATGGATGACATGTTCTGCGTCATCTGGCAGAGTTTTGCTGGGGGTGGGGAAGGGAGATCTAGGCACAGGTTAGATGGAGGGAAGTTGATCACAGTTCACCGACACATACTACACACATAGTTTTGAATCATAGCTAGTTGAAAATCAGCAAAGTGTCCCTTTAAAGAAACTCTCATTCAGAATCACTCATTACAGACAGGTTTTCAGCAATTTTAACTGCAAATAAATAGAACAATGCAATAATTTCTTTATGATCCCTTAAATTCTAATTGCTTGGATTACTACACAAGACAAAGATATTTTTCTTTCTGTTTTCTTTTAAAAACTCAGCATAGGCTGATAGAGTGAATCATGCTCGTGTATGGAACTAAACAACAAGACATTATTATTTTTTGTGAATCACTGGCTTAAGTGATTGACTAACTTGTATACAAGTAAGTGCTTGAACCTATATAAAGTCCTAATGTGCTCTCATGATGCTGTGCTGCTGCCTGACACAAAGTAGGCCACTATACTGAATTCTTATCGTGTCTACTTAGAGACCTGATGTTACTTGTATCCCAGTTCTTTTAAAGTTGTTATTTCATGCAGGAAGTGTCACTAACCTAGTTGCCATTGGGTTTTTCGCTAATGTTAGCAGTGTGAACCTCCTCTGACCTCTCAAAGTGACAGGGTTTTGTTGCGTAACAGCCTTGTGTAATGAACTTCCTCCCTGGAGATGTCATTAAGAACGGGAATGTTTGTCTTCCGCTTGCACCAAAATGAATATTCAGCTATTATCGCTGCACAGCATTCAGATCTGATATGAGTATTGGGTTTCAGCTTGTACAGAAGAGACACAGAAACCCATTCCAGATGGGTTTTATTTACTGTCTCCGTGTCTTGCTGATCAGCCACTGGTTCTTTTAATTTATCACATCGAACTGTAACTTGGAGCGTGAAAACAGTTAAGGTCACTTCTCTGTCTTCCTAGACATAGTTTTATCTGGCATACATCATTCAGACCTTCCCCCGGACTCTCTCTTCCTCAGATTTACATATTTGTTTTAACTAATGTCCTGTTGTAGGCCACTAAAGATCTGTAATAACACTGCTAGGGTTTCTGCAGTTCAACCACGCCAAGAACCACAGAGACGTGGATGGGATAGAGTTGTCAGAAGGCTTTCCATCACACACAGGGATCACGTTTGAGCAAAGGTTTTCCTTGATAAATGAACCCAATTGGTCAGCTTATCGGCTAGATCAACACTGTATGCCTTTCATGGCTCGTCTACTTTTCCCATGTAGGAGGCCCTGCAGAGGGGGAGAGCACCACATATGTGTGTGATAAGTCTGAGTGAGACAAAGAAGGAGTGAGCGAAATATGTCACAATGATTATTTGAATTCCCTTGTTTATTAAAAATAACTGAATCCAACGTTGATCTTTCACATTCCAAAAATATTCACAGGAGCAGGGAGGAAGTAAAAGGAGCTCTCTGTCCTTGTGGGGGGACAGCATACACCATCTGATGCCTTGATTACAAATTCCCTTCTGAATATCATCATTATAATAGTAAATATAACTACAGGAAGTAATCATTTGTGCTCCAAATTATGTAGATGTTTACACTGCTCATCGACTGAGCAATATATTTCTGATCAAAGATAAACTGTACGAAAGAAAAATAGAAGTCACATTAGTGCAACAGTGGGAAAGAGGAAATGGAGGGTCCCAGCAGACTGATGTACCTTGTAAAGCAGCCCCCCCCCCACCCCTCTCCTGCTGCACCAAAGGAGTCACTGCCAAGATGGCTGCTTGAGCTCCAGGCCTGCAGGGCTTGACCCTGTGCATGCTGCCAGACACCATTTCTCTAAATCCAACCTCAAAATGAATCTTCAGACCTTGGCATAATTCCTCATCCTCTCTTCCTGTCCTCCTCACAACATCCCTCTCTGTCTCCGGGTTTCACTTCTTTTTTATTTTTACAATGTGGGCCATGGGGAGGATGGTGTGGGGTGCCTCATCTTTCAAATTCCTGCAAGTTTAAGATGGTAAGACTTGTTTTTGAGGATGAGTGTTTCATGGAGCTGGGTGTCTAGGGCTCCTCCCTACAGGTTTATCATGTTGGCAACCACGGATTGCTGCCTTTTTTAGTGTTGTCGTGAGTTGTCCTCCCCTGAGTCTGGACCTCTCAAACGTAGTGGCATGAATCTTTGGCAAACACTGTGCTCAAACAGAGCCATTAAGAAAGAACGTCAAGCTTAATTGCGAAGGGCTTATAGTGAGTGTTTTTATGTACTTCTGACCTCATACTGAACTACGCTGTAAATGAAACAACACACAATCCCATCATCTTTTATTTAATGGAAAGCTATGATGAAATTTTGGGCTAACAGAAAACACAAGAATTTTGTAAGCTGTACTGTACAAAATAGAAAGTAATAGATTGTGTTTCCAATGGGATTGGCACATATTTCAAAAATGTAAAGCCATGTTTTATTTAGATGAAGCAGTTTATGGTTTGCATATCTTAAAGCCAAATGTGGGGATCAGCTGTATCCAATTTTAATTGCTTGTGTTGAATATATAGCTTATGAGTTTAGAAAGTCATTTCAGCTGACAAGTCCCCATAATAACCACTGATTTATTGTCTTAGAAAGTGAAATAATAGGTTTTCTGTCTGAGGCCAATCACTGAGAGGTTTTATTGGATTTTTCCACTTCTCTAATAACTTTGCATTATTTTGGTTTCACAGCACAGTATATACTACTAAGTTCATTTTCATCATTCAGTAGGCAAACAAAGAATATTTTCCATTCCTGTTAGTCACATTATAGCGACAGATCCCTGGACAGACCATGCCAGTGTTAACTTTTGTAGCTTGGACTTCTGAGTGCTACAGCGTCTCTCATTCTGTGTAATCTACGTTAGAAAATAACTCTTGTGTCTTTTTCTTTCCTCTTCTATTTTTCCTCCTCTGTGTTGTGTAAGAGCTCACAACGAGAATTTTAAAATTAAAAGCTGAACTTCAACCACAAGAGGTTATGGTTATTCTCTATTTTTTCCTTTCTCCAAGCTTTCACCCCCTTCTTTCTTCACCACTGAGTCAAACCACCCACTACGTCTAAGGTCACTAGCTAGCCAAGGCGAAGGCTGTTCAGCAGGGTTGCAGCAAACTTGGCAAAGTCCTGGTAAGACTCCCTGCTGCTCCATGGGACATACCAGCTCCTTTGCCAAGTCAAATAAC
Organism: Plectropomus leopardus; assembly: GCF_026936395.1. Taxonomy (NCBI): domain Eukaryota; kingdom Metazoa; phylum Chordata; class Actinopteri; order Perciformes; family Serranidae; genus Plectropomus; species Plectropomus leopardus. The sequence continues at coordinate 23,751,470 of NC_142179.1, forward strand.
ACATTTAGTGAATTGAAAGTAAGATTTAAGTGGGGCAGTACAATGCAGCCAACCCTCTCATCTCAGAGCTGGTCCTTCTCTTTGTGTGCAAGAGTGTGAAAACTGCTCTTATTCTCAGGGACTTAATCTCTTCTTTTTTCTAGATGATTATTTGGAAACAGGTCAGTTGGGTGTGGAGGCTATAACTCCACCCTCCTTTTTTTTCTCTCATAACTTCACATTCATAGCTTCATCAATTTTATTTCTCCTCACCTCTGAGTCTGTTTCGTTATCTCCCCTTCTCTTTTTTTAGCAACACTTTTCTCCTCCCTGTGTGCATAAGAACATTTTTCAAAGAATTCAGTGGCCAAGTTCAGACCCTTGAAGTGATTGGCTTTGATTCAAGACCCCGTTTTCTTCTCTTTCTTCACTTCTTTTATTTCTCTTTCTTCTCACAGCATTGTGCTCCTTATTTTGCAGAGAGTGACACTTTTCACCTTCTTTTTTTAACTTGAACATACAAACACAAACATGCCAGTTTATTTTTTGGTGTACTATTTTTCTCTTATTCACCAACTTGTGGAAAAGAAAATCACAAGAAAACTCTTCCTACAGGTCTATATTGCAGTAATTTATCCATCATAAAATTACATAATTGAAATATATATAACTCCATGAATGTCACAGTCAGTCCTATGAATGTGCACAACAGGGGTGTATTGAATTTAAACATCTCTGGGATGAATAATGTCTTCCCTACAGATACAAAGATAGTCTCCATCCCTCGGTTTTTAGCATTCATTTTATTCATAGATCTGGGTGGTCGTTTGGATTTTGAGGATACAAAAACAGAAATGTGAAAATTTGAAAATGACTCATTGAGAAGTATACCTCTTTCTTTCTTCCTCTGCACTCTCCTTGACATGTATAATGCTTAAGAAAGCAAGGCTGGTTGACACACTGGTTGTCCTTAGGCTGGATTATATAAACATCCCTAAAAAGACCGAGACAAGCTAAATGTTGATCCATGACACACAATATTCAATAATTTAAGTGATACATGTAATTCAGCAAACCAAGGCAAAGACTTTATTGTAGGTAAAACAAAAAATGAATGGGACCTGAAGCTACTTATGTATTATCGTCGAATGACATATTTTAGAATTTTAAATTCACATCTTTGTTAAGAAAAGAATAAAAGATCTGGTGCTAGCTAGACAGCTGTGCAACATTATTTTACTGTCACTGATTTGCTTCTCCCCTTTCTTTGCATCTAGAATTTTTCCCCCTTTCTGGAAACATATTTATGCCTCCGCACCGGCAATAGCTGAGCCCCGAGGCTGCATGTCTTTTCGTGTTGTTTGTCCTTCACTATATATCATTCTCATATCTTTAGAGAATTTCTTCAACTTTGGCATGAATGTCCACATGGACTCAAAGATAAACAGATTCGATATTGGTGATTAAAGGGCAAAGGCCAAGATCCCTATGATCTCATCTGTCTCATTCTTATGAACACAATATTTCAAAAACACCAACTTTGACATGAATGTCCACTTGACTCGAGAATGAACTGATGACATACTTGTGGTTAAAAGTCATGGTCACCATGACCTTGCATTCATCTCATTCTTGTGAACGTGATATCTCAAGAACACTGTGAGGAAATTTCCTAATATTTGGCACAAACATTCAGTTTAAATAAGAAATAAACTGATTAGGATTAGAAGGTCAAAGGTCACTGTTACCTGGTGGTCAAAGGTCAAGGTCACTGACCTCATCCCAAAAACTCAGGAATGAGGTTGAATTCTGAGTTGGTGGTGCTAATCCTTGGTGTCAACCTTGAAACTTTAACGATTGTATGGATCTTCTGTGCTGCCAGGGGGCAAGATGTGTGTGGAGCATCCACGTTTTCACGGACATGGATGTAAACTGTAACTGCTTTTTGACAAGTTTGCAGAGGCATACAACTGTGAGGCAGTGATTCTAGTTAAATTAGAGCCAAGTAGTTGTGGTAACGATGGGTTGATGAATAGAAACCACTCCAACAGAAATCTACATTGTCTGTGAGGCAAACTTCTCAAAATCAGTTACAACTTGATTACACCCTGCTTACTGTGGGTGGACAAGACTAGTTTGTAAACATGCCATTTATCTGTCATCATTCATTATGCAATTTAATTGATCACATCTGTTGTATCTATTAAAATCACTTAGCTGTAGAGGATTCCTGCGTTTGTCTGAGTCCCGTCAAGCCCACAGCCAAGCAACATCTTTCTGTGCATCACTTTTGTGACGATTATTGTTTTAAAAACAATAAGCCTTAGCAAGGGCTAAGAATGTGTAAATTATTTGCTGTTATGGAGTGTTGTATGAACAATGTCATTGTATGGAAATGGTGTAGTAGCTACTAGACAGTGTATTCAGACATAGCAAATTGGGGCCATAGGCTAGAGGACTGTTGTAACACATTAGCTGCTGCCACAAAGAGGTCAAACTCAGCTTTGTTGGCTGGATGTGTTTGCAGGGTTAGGTGGTTTGTGTGTATGTGTGTGTTTGCACCTTGCTGCATGAGTCTTTTCAGGCTAAAGTGTGCGATAGAGACCAGTGACGGTTGTTGACCTCCCCAGGGTGCACAGTCAGTACAGCCGCGGTTCAGAGTTCACCTGCTAATCTGTACTAGACCTGGAGGAGAAACCAGCTGTAGGCATGTTCCTCTGTTGGATAAACAGAGGGGAGGATTCAGAGATGGAGTGTGGATGAAATATGAACCAGAAAAAGGTCAAATCTGTTCAAAGTAGGCATTATTATTCTTATTCTACACATCATTTTAAGATGGTATGCCAGGGAATGTGTTTATGGAACTGTTTCTAAAATGTGACTGTGGCTATTGATATTTTGAACAGCTATTTTCTAATCTCCACTGGAGCTGCAATGAAAACATTACCATGGATGTTAGATGATGGGTCCAGAAATGTTAACCCTGGTTTCCACCTGGTACAGCTGAGCCTGCAACCTGTTTTTTTTTTTTTTTTTCATTCTGCTGCATGGCATCACACAGCATTGGGAGTGTAAGCCCAGCACTCAGCCTGCCCAATGTTGTAGACTTGTAGATTTTGTGGATTAGGTCATTCTGCCTTGATATTCATGCTTCTACCACAAGAAAATATGCCACGTATTTAAATGGTTTCCTCTTTCAGCTGTTTGAAATGTTTTTTGTTATTTTCTACTTTGTTGTGCTGTAGTCAAAAGTCTAATACAAAGTTAAAGCATAAAGAACATGGATAAGAAGTTTGTGGCTGTGGTTTGGTGGTCAAAAATTTGTTCACCCTTATAATTATTTCTTATCTATATACATATATTTATTTCTACAGGGTGTTAATTTAGAAAATTGACCAAATGCTGCTGTTTTTCTTCCTTTTTGACTTAGTGCAATGCATCACGGCCATGAAAAATAGACTAGACATGTATTTTTAGTGATGCATAACAGAGAGCTTCTTCTGGGATGTGTCTGAGTGGTTGCGATCAGCTTTGACAGTCATGTCACAGCCGTAACACTGTGAAGTTGCGCCCTGTGGAATCCAGGGGCAAGGCATCCCGTAATTGACCTATTAAATTGGTTTTAGATGGATAATTTGAACCAATTCATTAAGAGACAAGAGATTAGTGCACTTGAGGATGCAACGAAAGTTGTAGGTAACGATAGAGTAAGAGTGTCAGGATGGAAAGGTAAGGTTTTGTGAAAAGGAGATAAGGGAATGGGGGATCGGGAGGGCAGGCAGAATCAGCAGGCACAACTCAAAGTCCAGCTGGTCCCTGGCTCCCAGGGTCTACTTCAAGGACCTCTCTCTCTCTCTCTCTGTTTCTCTCTCTCTCATACACACACACACACACACAAACACACACACCTACTACACCCACCCACACTCATACACGCATGATAACACTCCCCACCATTGCTCATTGTCTGGCTCCAATCTCTCTGTATCCTCACTCCCCGCATCATCTCCACCCACCTTCCCCTTCTTTACTTTTGCTGTATCTGTCATTTTCACCTCCTCTCCATTTTTGATCCACTGGCTGACAATGATGAATTTCCCTCAGCTGTACAGGAGTTGGCAGAAAAAGTTTGCTCAGCAAAGTTTTGAAAGTAAAGTGAAGAGGGTTCTGCTTATGATATAAGTGCAAGTTCAACATGATACTCCTTAAGACAAAGTCATTTTTCCTTATTTAACATCGCCTTTGTCTATCGCAAAATAAGCTTTTTAGGGAAACCTACTGTTGACTTTTTTTTCACTCCTTTGGTCATTTTTTTCATCACTCTGGCATTTTAGGTAATCCAAAGGCTGTTTTACATTGTCTGGCTTTGCGGTTATGGTTTTAGCCGAGGTTCTTTTAACTGAAAGGTCACCTGCTGATTTTCTTAAGTCAGCAGAAACTAAAAGTAATAGAAGCTTGGAGACAAGTTGGTTAGTGAGAAACAATGTACATAAAATGACAGTGGTCTCTTGATACCTTGATGCTACTGATACAATGATTCTCTGTGATTCACTAAAGACATATCTAAAAATCTATTTATACAATCCACATGAATTGCACTGGGATATGTTTAGCCTATGTTTTATTTACACATGTTGTGTAATTAATCGCTCATCGCTGTTTGGGCACAGCCTCAGTTGGTAACTGTTTACAGTGTGATTATAGAGTATATAGAATTAATATTTAGTAAACTACCCGACTTTAGTTTTTCCTTGAATGGCCATTCGAGGCTGGCTCCAAGACAACAGACATACAGTAAATCCCAACAGATCCCCATGCCAAAATGCCCAATTTACAGCACAATTAATGTTTAAAGCCAGGTACAAAAAAACAATTTTGGTCTCTATTGCTAATTTTCCTTCCTACATGAAAACATTACTATGGATACATTTTTATATACTTCAGCCTATAACATTTGAAAAAAAAAACAAAACTGTAGATGTCATGATAGTAGGCTACACTATTTTTTTAAACCCCTGATTGCTAGAAAGTATTATTGTAATATTTCTTCAATTTTTGACTATTCCAAACCATAGTTTTCGCGTCCGTGCATCCACTAGGTTCCACTTTGGTCTGTGTGACATAAATGTCGTCAGTTACATGTCTCTGCGTTGGTCCACACAGACCCTGATACAGATGACCGCATGCAGCCCTCTTTTTTTTTTTTTGACCATGTGGACTGTACACATAGCATGTGTGCTGGCTGTGCATGCTCCATCCTCTTGGTCCATACTCTAGCCCAATCCAAAACACTGTTGTCAAGCCAGCTGCTGCACTGCGTGAAGTTGGACTTAAGTTGTATATTTGACAAACATTCCCTCCAGACCCAGAGCGTCTTCTTAGTTTCATTGTCACCCAACGTGAACGCCATGAAGAAAAATAAGCTCACTTCCCATCCCTTCCATTTATTCTGACTGACGCTGACTCTGTAATGTACTAAGAATTTAATGTATATGCAGTGGTGGGCCATCAGGACCTTCTATGCTGGCCCTGTCAAAATCCAAATCATAATGTATTTTAAATTGAAATGTGCCTGAAATGTGTCTGTTTTCAGTTACTTGTCCAGTGTGCTTCTTATCCACAAAACAAACAAGGTTATATTCTCATGGGGCTGAGCACGGATTTCCTATGTCACTTGAACGCATCACAGCTGTAAAGGGGTCCTGAAAACCCCACAGTAAGCTGTGTATATATGTAAACCATAGCTACTACCCACAGGTATTTCTGTGTGGTATTTTCTCACTCACATGTCATTTGCTTCTCTGCTTCATTAAACTTCCTACATCATTGAGCCCTGTATTGGAGATACAAAACAGCAGCACCCTATCATACAAATGCAAGCTACAACAGGGTAGAGATTTGAAACACCTGGTTAATTGGCCTAAAGCTTGTATGTACAGTAATTCAATTCCAAAGCCTCTATTGGTCCTCCTCTCCCCTTCTCTCCTCTCTCTTCCTCTCAACCTCGCTCTGTCTCTCAGGGATTACGTGCAGGTTACGGAGCTAGCACAGTGTGGATTAGCAGGGTCGTTCCTCCATGCTTGGTGCCTCTCTTAATGTGATTATGCATCATCAGGCTTGTTTACTGTTAGCTAGTTCATTGTTGAGACCTGACAAAAGTTCAGCCCCCTTCAACCCACTTACTGGTGCCCACGCCCACACACTCATACAGTGCTTAAGCTGTCAGCCCCCCTGCTCACACTGACACACAAACAAACAAACTACACATAATTTTCACATCAATGTAGCAAAGGCCCTAAATTTAAGCGCTGCATTATTTTGAAAAGCAAGACAATTTTTCCTCCTTTTGAAAATTAAAATACATGTCCCAGCAGTGAAATACCAAATGCAATAATGATCTGAACTGCTGCTGTTATCAAAGGACCTTTTTTTTTTTATCTGAAGGTTACCATTTAGACACTGCAGTAGAGATCAGGTGTCTGTATGTGTTCCCTTTAGCTAGAGTCCACTATAACCATCTTTAAGCGTCAAGCACCGCCTTTCATTAGCCTAATGAAGCCATCAAGACAGCCTGTTTGTACAGAGCATGGTCTAGCTCTGTCAGACTTCCCAGCTATGCACTCCATCAGTGGTGAATGAGCCTCTGTGTGGCCTGAGGGGGGTGTGACTTAGACTCGGTGTGTCATTAGCCATTGATGTTATTGGCTCATTATCTCCCAATTAGGCTGCTATCAGAGCTAGCTGGCGTTTTCATTACAACGTAGACCTCCGTGATCTAACAAAGACCAATGCCGCTGATTAAAGATGGTTTCAGCAATAACATGTAGTGTGAGGTCTTTGAACTCTCTGTGATATAGTTAGAGCGGAGGTGATATAACACAATGAAGCTGATTAGAGAGGGCATGTCTCTTATTGTGCCACTTACTGAGGTTAAGGCAGAGTAATACTGATTAATGCGTTCTTGGTGCCACGTTTTGTTAATAATGTACAGTCAATTATGAAACAGAATAATCTAGGATGGTTACAATTAAGCTTTCAGAAATACAATAGACATCAATTTTGATTTTATTTTAAGACTTTCCATCTGTAAGTGTAAGCTCTTCACCCACATCATTATATGCACATGTACTGTATGTGTGTGCACACACATTGTACTCATACAGTGTGCGTCTGCTGAAGGACAAGTAGAAGTATGAGTGTGTGTCTGTCCGTGTGTGTTGAAGGACTAATAAGCTCTGTTAATCACCAAGGGTGGGTCAGCCTGTAAGGCAGGGACAAAAACTGCCTCTCCTCAGGTAAATCAGAAGAAGGAAATAAAGTCCTGCAAATTAGAGGCCTAGAAAAAGATTATAGTCACTATGCTTGTCCTTCAGTTTGACCATGGAATCAGTGCCAGCTGGGCAATACTTCTCCCTCATGTTGTATTACTTTTTTAATTAATCTACCACAGACTCCTTAGAGTGATGAGATACATTAGAGTTGTCTGTTAAATGCAATCAATTATCTAGCTTTGTTGCTACAGAATATATGTAGGAGATAATTGACATGTCTTTCCCGTGTTTTGACTAACTGCAAGTGCATTTTGATTTAGAATTTTGACTTCAAGTTTGTGCATTTTTATAAAGTGATCTGAAAAAAAAACACTTTACCATAGGTTAAGACTTTTAATCTTGACAGAATATACATTTTTAGATTCTGCTAATTAATTGATGAAAGAAGGAACACAAAACAGTAACTAGTAGCATGAATGTCGATGTGCGTACGTGTATTCTAGGTGGCCTTGCCAGAGTGCTGCGTTTCTGCCTGTTTACCCGTCAGAGGGGTTAGTTCCCTGATCCGTGAGAACTCTGTAAGTGTCTGCCTGGTGATTAACTCCACATCGCAGCACAACGTCTTCCCCCTCACTTCATAAATGGGCTTTAATTGAGGGAGCTGGCTCCTTAGCAGGGAACCTCTTTCACTCTGTGTCGATTAAAACGTCATTTTACAGCCAAAAAAGAAACACGCTCCCAATCACTGCCCTTGAATTATTGTTCTGTAGCTCGAGGCTTGTATTTTAAAGTCACTGAATAATTGCAATCAGATTATTCTAATCAAGTGCTGGAACAGTAATTACAGGTTGCAGTCATTTAAGCTGCCCTGGAAGTCCCATACACACTGCTGGTGTGCGTATTAAAAGTTTATGTCGCAAGAGATAAATTTAATGAAGAGGATTGTAATCTTTCAGCTACTTTTAGATAGGTTTCACACGTGTATGAGTAGAGCACAATCTCAATCTCTGCCATCAGAGTAGCTACACCAAAGGCATTCATGGTGGGTATTTTTCGTACCCTGCGCCATTCTCCTCTTGCCCACTCAGTCCCCATGGTCAACAACACTCAGGCATTAGCACCAAACAGTTCTCCCAATAGGACTAGACGCATTTCCTCCCACTCTTCTCCCCCCACTGATAACCTCATCTGTGCCCAGGTCTGGATTTCATGTCAAGGCAAACGTTAGGTGACTTAGTGCTGTGCCAAGCTGTCAGAGAGGCATGAGAATTACAATCTGGAGGTCTGTGTGACAGTGGAACCGTCTCTCCTAATCCTGTTTACGCACATCCGCATCACCCTGTTCCAAAACAGAAACCTAAGAGTGTGTTTTTTGTCTGTGTGCATGTGTGTGTGCCTGCGTGTGCATTTATATATGTGTGCTTGTTTTCATCACTGTGTGAGACTGTGTATGTCTTTCTGACTACAGTATGTCTCTGGCTCTGTGTGTGTGTGTGTGTGTGTGTGTGTGTGTGTGTGTGTGTGTGTGTGTGTGTGTGTGTGTGTGTGTGTGTGTGTGTGTGTGTGTGTGTGTGTGTGTGCGTGCGTGCGTGCGTGCGCGCCTGTGTATTGTGTTGATGTGGAAGGTGTCGTACATGCTCTGAATGTATAATTCAATATGACTAATCATGGTGGTGGCTGCCAACCCAGCAGCACTGGCTGACAGACTGGGCCCAAAGCTAATTTGATAAGGTTACAATGCTCTTGAGCTGAGATTTAGATTCAGCAGCAGTAGCAGCGCAGCAGTGGTAGTACAGCATCTTGCGTAGCTACCTGAGATACAGTCCCAATTGACTACTTTGGGCTTCCGTCCACACCCAGCTATTCCACACCTAATCCCTATTCAGTTAGCTTGGCTGCATAAGAAACATCTTCCTCTGTCTCAGATGCTAATCACTAAAAGCGTCAAAAAGGAGGAGCTCAAAAGAAGAACGGGGTTTAACATAATAATAATTATCCACAAAATGCAGCACCTGTGCCTCATAAAAGACACAGGGGCTTACAGAAATCGATCACAATGGTATTGATCGCTGTAACACAGAGCTTGGTGGTGCATTGCTTCAATGTATTGTGGTAAAACAGGTCACATTTTAATCTCCTTACTGCGCATGTTTTGCTGTAATACTCTAGCATGTCAGTAAATGTAGTATCTCTTTGAATACAGTAGAGTAGACAAAGTGGATAAAGGGGATTGCTTTTGGACCATTTGTGTTGTGAAGGCACTATATGATAATTCAGCATGTGAGATAAAAAGCTAAGGGCCCACCTTCATAAACAATTTTTCCATACCTCACTGTGTGATATGTTAGTGTGGCTAAACTTTTCTATGAGCTTTCTTAATACAATTGCTGCATTTGTAGTCACATGCATCATATCAGTAGTGCACACCATTGCTGGTATGTTGTTAATACAGTCATTGTTGACAAGCACTTACACAATATTAAACAATTCAAATTAATTTCTATAAAGTTTGGAGGTTATCCTTTGCCTGACGTTTCTCATTACAGATGCCTCTCTTCCCTCAGTTGTTTTTTCTCACCATACTGTAATAGTCTGTTTGAGAGATTGGAGTTTGTAGCTCCACAAGGGAGAGACTCCTGTCTGGCTATGAGTAGGGCAGTGTTTGGTTGTTTGGGCACATAAAAATCATCTGATTGTGTCTGAGGAGCACCCCGGCTTCTAGAGGTAGAGCTTTAACTATTAATGTCCGTTCAAATGTTACTTAAGAGATCAAAGGGCATTTTAGGAGTAAGGCCACAATATGTTGAAACTGCATTATTTCTTATAAGTAATGAAGATGATCAGGTTTGTAACAGCTGATTTATTTTAGTGCCGTTGTATTCTGTGCACAGGGAGTTCAATAGGGAAATGCAACTCGGAGGAGTACACATCACGCTTCTTCAAAAGGATTTCCATATTCATTTCATGAAGAAGGGTGGAAATTGGTTTTATGAGTATTTACACCAGGGCTTTATGGTGTGCAGACTGATTTTGTGTGCTCAACATATAGGACAGGTGTTGCTAATAGCATGTCCTGATGTTTAAAAATCCCCCTTCCTCGTTAGTATTTCAGCCAGAAAATATTCAGCTTGTTTCTCACAATCTATCTAGTTTTTAAAATGCAACTCTTGCTGGAGATCAGTTTCTTTACCTTAGATATGTCATCATTAGGGAGGGATACTGAAGCAAGAAATTCTCTGTAAGAGGATTTGAACATACAAATCAGTCAGCTGCTAAAGTTAAATGAAAAGGAAGAAGATATGACGAGAGAGCAAGAGGCAAAGGGTGTCAGCAAATGGTTAAGATAAAACTGGCAGGTTATTACACTTTTTTCCATTTCGAAGTCCAATATAAAATTTCTATTATAAGGACAATTAATTACCCCTGCCAAATGGCAAATGTGCATCCTTGTCAGGTGGAGTGTACTCTGATGGCCTTTCCTCAAACAGAGAATGTGAAGATTTGATCTCTTCTAATGGTTCTGCAGGAAAGGGTAATTACGGCATGGTCAAAGCTAATTTGCTTTCTGCCAGATGAACTGTTGTATTTTATTGCAGGCTGACATTTTAAAGTAATTATGGCACTGTTGACCCCAGACAATTTCAGTTGTAGCGTGGTCTTGGGTGATCCTCGCTCTCTTTCCTTCTCTCTCTGTCTTTCTCTCTCTCTCTCTCTCTCTCTTGCTGAATGGAAGTCAGAGGCGTAACAAGGTAATGACACGGACGGAGAGAGCCATATGGGGCTCCTCCATCCAGCTTGCAGGCTCAAACCTTCACATCATCATTACCCACCATGCATTTCACATTGACTTTGCATCCAGATAGAAATATATGCCACTACCATGATGGTGTGTGTATGTGGGGGCATGTGTTTTCTTCCAAGTGTGTGCATGTAGGTCGGAGTACATGCTTGTGTGTGAGGGTAATGTGTATTGTCCTTTCATCCCTGGGTTGCATTCATTGCCCATCCCATAGATCCATGTATCGATGAGGGTGTAATTATGTGCCTCAGTGATCATCTCTCTGTTTCTTTACTGCACAGGAATTAAGTAGGCAAAGGTCAGTGTGTGCTCCCTGAAAATTGCCTGCAGAAAATCATATGGCGATGAGAGCAATTATGGATTTTTCTCCCCCTCTCAGGACCCCTCTCTCTCTCCCCTGTACTCCTTTTCTTAGTGTTTCTCCTTTTGTCGATGAACATTTGAGCAGATGTCAATCGATGTGTGCTTCTAGCAACCACCGTATTTGTACCGCTGCAACCTTCTAAATTATCTCTCCTGTATTCTCTAGTTATTTTGGAAATGCATGCAGACACACACACACACACACACACACACATAGTGCACATGTTGCAAATCAGTGAGAAAGTATGCTAATGAAAACAATAGTAAGGAGATGCTTCATTACCTTAGAAGATTATGTGATGAATTGTACTGGCAGCAGCATACAATATATACTAAATATAATATACCCTTTCCCCTATCTTGCTTCATACTCAGTGGCACTGATTTGTAGAAAATATTATTTTGCCTAACCAATTGGTACGTTGCTAAATCTATTCAGCACCATACGATTCCACCTTGCCTCTCATCTGAGTTATAAGATATTTCTATCAGGAAGCATACTTACTGTATGTCTCTTTTTAGTTGATGGCAGAAAATTGAGTAAAGATTAAGTTAGACATTCGATTAACATACCTGTTCACAAATTTCAGAACCTCTGGAATAGTATGGCCCAGGTAGCCTCACCAGATTTTCCAAATTTGCCAGGATATTCAATTTTCAGAGAATACAGAATAATAGGGATGCTCTCCATCTTCCCCCTTCCTTGACTAACCATCCTCTTCTATCCCCTGATATCATTCTGAATCTAATAAAGACTGACACTTGTGACACTTCAAACATGTCGCCACCAACAGCTCCTGCCTAACAAAAGAGCCCCCAGTGCTACACGTTTTAATGGTGGAGCAGAGCAGGCCGGTGCAGCCCGGCCCAGCAGGTGTCTCCCACACATCCTGGTACTGAGAAACACTCCCTCTCATTCAGCCTGTCACTGAACACAATGGCACAAAAAGCCCTCGCCTGACGTGTGCACAATGGCCACCGTGCACAGACGGAGCCTATAGCTTTGTGATGCCCAGCGTCTTCGAAAAAATGTATGTGTAAACATGGAATAGAGGCACTTAAGAATTGGAAGTATCGATGATATAGAGGAGATGATATGGATTAAGAGATGTCACTTCTCAGTACCTCATTTTAGGATATTAGTTATTAAAATACACTTGATTATAATGCACATCTAAATTTTGTACTCCTATATTGATGATATTATGCTGTCCTTTAGTGTACAGAGGTGATACAGTAGGGATTGATCCCAATTGAATCAAATTAAGTGTTTGTCACCTTTGTAAGAAAAGATATAACCTCATGACTTAAATTCACATTAGTATGCATAATGGGAAATTGTCTCAAACTAATTTAAGACCAATTAGCACCATAAGATAAAGATAAATTCAGTAAAATGTATCTCTGTGCCAGCCGTGTGACCTGTCCTGGGTGTAACTTTCCTTTTGTTGATGTATGCTGCAATAGGCTTCAGCTCCCTGGATGTTATTTAAGACAAATCCTTAACCTGTACTCCTACTGTACAGATTATAATGAGGATAATTTACACCAACTAAATTGTTTTTTAAGGAGCCAGGCGTCCTGGATATTTTGCTACCGCTCTCCATTAACAGCATCTCGGCTGGGCAATTGAAGTTGTGCCTAATACAAAAGGGTTTGGGGACCTCTACAACCTCTATAAACAATTGGGTGGAAGGATCAAAGGCAACAAGGCCGTTCTCTGCTGCCTGTAGGGGTTGTAAGTGAATATAAGGCCTGCTGTGCATTGTGTGGCAGAGATTTCTTCTTCGTCTCTCAAAGAACAGCATGCCTAATTATAAAAGCCTTGTCAATTGGCTGATACAACTTTGATAATGTGAGCCTCCAGCTTAATGCGCAGTACAATTATGTTTTCAAGAAGCAAAGCTATAGTTCTTGCTAATCACATTCACCTTAGTAATCTAATAATAACTCCATCCCTCTCATTAGTATGTATTGAAGTCTTTGCCAGGTGATGGCCTTGTTACAATGTAAAAAAAAGTACCGTAAGTGTAAAATTGTCATATAGTCGGGATATATTCAGGAGATTAATTTCTGTTGAGCTCAGCAATGTTTTAATCACGTTATGAATGGCCTTTTCAGCTCGGGACTTTAATATTCGGGATAACCAGACCCATTGATGGTCATGTATTCATATGCTCATGCGTATGTTGATTACTTAGAACATTTAAAAAAAATTTACGGTGGTTTTGAAACCAGACTATATTTTGCAGCAGTTTCTTTTGGGTTCACACATGACAAAAATGCGTATATTCTCTCACAAACACAGGTTTTAAAATTAGATTAAATCGACTCCCTTTAGTCTGTGGGTTAGTGATATCTTGACTTACTTTCATGATGTATACTGTACATAGCTTACCACCACATGAAATTTCATAGGGGACTAACAGTTTCTCACTGTGTTTACTTTGCAGTCATACCTCAAATGTACTTTATGTTTTGACCTAGTGTTCATTTATTGGACAGGCTTTATCAGTATGTATTAATGAATGAGTGAGGAAAAGAGAAACAAAGGGAGAGTGAGTAAACAGTCATACTGGAGGTGTGAGCATGTGCATGTTTACATACAAGGTCTTGAAGGAAATCATTGTAGATATGCAGACGTTTATTTAATCTCGGCTCTACTTTTGACCTGGATGCTGTATTAAGCCGCAAGAAAGTCTTTTCTGTCTCCACTCTCTCGCTCCCAGATAGCATGTCGTGATCACTGTTTACGTTCTCCATTGGACTCTTATAAATCAATTAATGATGATACATACACAGTATCCTTATATTTTGTTGTCAGTGTACACGGTTCCCATGGTCATGGAAAACCTGGAAAAGTCATTGGATTATTAACCATTTGAAACCTGAGCAAATTGGCTTGATTTCTTTCAAGGATGAAAAGACGGCAATGAGCAACCCACAAGAAGAAATTATCCAAAAATGTGCAAAAAATTAGTAAAAAGGACAAGAAAATATGAAAAAAAGGGAAAGCAAAATCAAAATCAAACAAGCAAATGGCCAGAAAAAATAGGTCTGTAACATAATTTTAGATATATTGATATATATATATATATGATAATTATAAATGTAGTTTTCTCAGCATTTTTCTCTAGCTATTTAATAAAATGAATCATGGAAAAGTTTTGCGATCCTGTCCATGAAAATGTATGGAGACCCTGAATATATCAACCTTTTACTGACAAAATCAATCAAAATCATTATTTTTTATTTTATGGAAATCAATACAAGCAAACTCATTGTAGCAAAATTGAATTTAAAGGGGACATATGCTTTTCCTTATTTTCTGTCTTTTTGATAATAATTTATTTTTTTAATTAATTTGGCTAAAGTTTCAAATAATGAGTTTAACATATGTCAACATTATTTCTACAAGCAGAAATCTCACGCTGTCTTTGGAGACAAGTGGATGTCAGCTTGTGAGGGATTTTTTTCATATGGTTATCTGCTCTAGGCATGCTACTGCAAGTATTTACATTATGTACATTGCTAAATGTAGCTACATGCCAACATCAGGAAAACATGAAATCTTGGCTGCTGACATTGTTCATTTAGGATCATACTTCTGCTGGAACATTATGAAGGTCATGACGATTTTGATTTTTAAGCTTTTATTGGCAATTTTCCTGTTGAGAAGGGCCATTGTACTCTGTTATAGTCACTCACCAGCTGCAATGATGTTGCAGAGATTTAGAAAGTGCAGATGCAGAAGTTCCAAAAACACTGACCAGTCAGAGTAGACTGAGCTTTTTCTGGAGAGGGACTTATAGAGACAGGCAGAGTGGAGCATTTCAGACCAAGGGTGAATACAGGTGTTTCAGTCATAGACAGTATCAGGAAAATGAATTGTCTTTTTGTTAGTTTTACATTAAAGCTGGGGTAGACAGAAATCTGGAAAAATCCAAAATAATAACATGGCAGATTTTGAAAACACACCTTCCCTATGCCGCTTTCCCCTCCCTGTCCAAATTAGGCTGAATTAGGCTTTCAGTGAAGGAACTGCATTTGTAGAATAGCCAGTTAAAATGCCCTCTCTCTAAAGTATCCTGTAATTGGCAATAGCCTCCCGCCATGAGCTGGATTATCTAAATCCTGAAAACAGAGCCAAGAGGAGTTGCAGAAATCTATTTTTCTCAGTCTACTAAAATACAGTCAAAGTTTATTATGGGTTTTTTTGCCCAATGATGTCAAAATAAAACTGCCTACTTCAGCTTTAAAGATTGTACACAAAATACACAAGTATGAGCCCTTAAAAAAGGGCAAAACAACTGTTTCTTTTCGTATCTTCTCTAATTTTTTTATTACCCTGTCCCCATTTACACCACGTCCAGGCAAATATTCATTGTTAATATTGTAATTTTAGTTTCTATTTTTCCTGGGACTGGGTCTGTGTCTATTCATTCATGTGATTCAGAAACTCATTGCCAACTGTTAGCTGGGTGTGTCACATTTCAGCTGACTTAATTAAAACAATTTAAGGTGATTGTAGTGAATTGAGTTGTATAACATCAAGTTGTAACATCTTGTTGCATTACTATGGTAATGATATGTTCCTTAAGCACTTGTGGATCTTTCTGAGGTTACAGGTTGGATTAAGTCCCTGGAGGTGATGATGATAATAATATGACTTCCATAATAGGTTAGACTTGTTCCGGCCTGTCTGGTCCTGAATGTGCCTTAGAGCCCCCATCCTGATCGCTGCTGGATGAGGTTCTTAGTAAGAAAAAAATGGCTCTTTAATTCATCATGCAATCAACCAACCATATAATTTAAATACTTCTATGGGAATTAGTGTAATGTTATGATAATTGCTATACAATCCAGTATAATAATTTTTCCCCTGGTTGAAATTACTCAATTTTTCACTGTAAAGGTGGGTAATGTGAGGATTTTAATTGGTTTATAAATTATTTGAAAATAATATAAGCAGTCAGGGGGATGTTGTTGGTGTATCATATTGGAAATGCAAAAATCTATCTGTTCCACATTAACTGGCGTAAACCTCAAATGTGGAAAAAATCTATTTTCTGGATCTTCTTTTTCCAAGATGAAGAAAAACAGACTGATGAGCAAATATGTGGATGCCTCAAAGAGCTGCATTGCAGATTATAGAATTGTGCTGCGGTTTGAATAGATGAGGCTGTAGAGAAACACATGTCAGAGTCAAAGTTGGAGCTGAAGGAAGTCACGATTTCCATTTCCTGTTTTCTTTTCTTTGTGTGTTTTCCATCCAGGTCATCACCCCGTTTGCAGCACAGCCTCTTGCTTTGTCTCAGGGCTGGGCTTGGCGGCTAAGAGCACTGTGTGTGCTATTGCGTACACACACACACACACACACACACACACACAAACGTTATCCATGTTATTTGTGTGCCTAGCTACCTTCGTGTATATGTCCACAGTGTGTGTAGTGGGGGCAGGGGCATTGCTTTCACAGCCCATCACCTTCACTTCCACACCCAATTTGTCATGAGTGTCACGCGTCAGGGTGAAAGCTGAGGAAGTCACCACAAGAAAATGGCTGCTTCCACATCACAAATGGGGGAAGAGAGGGGGCAATGGCTTGGGAAAGGTGGTGGCGATATTGCTCAGTGGCCAAAGCAAGACAGTGAGAATGGAAAAACTAATAAATAAATAAACACACAGCTGCCCTCTCCTCTGATTGTGCGCATGGCAACCACTCAACATCCTCCACCAGTAACCTGAAAAAGAACTGCTGCTCTTGAGTTTTCCCTAGTGCTGCTCGGTGGCAATGCTAAGTGAGTGGGTGTGGTAGGTGACATGGCTGCCAAGGCTCTGACTCTGACTGATGAGCTGTGCGGTTGGTACTGGGCATCTATAAACATCTGCCCTAGTCTTGAGTGACAGGTCATTAGCAGTTTAATCAGATTCTAGCGTCAGTGCTGGTTGTGATTATTGGTTCATAGTAGCCCCTCCCTGACTCTGCATGTAATTATGGTTTTTGACGGCTTCTCCTGTGTTTTGGTGTTTTTCTTTGAGTTTCCTTGAGCCAGGCGATATGCTCCATTTATATCAGTGCAAACTGTGAAACGTGCCTTGCACATATATTCTCAACATTATTATTATTTTTGGTAGTAAAAGAAAGTGAAAAAACATCACAGTAAGGACTTATGTCTAGACCTTAGGGGTAGAAAAAAAAATGCAGTACAAAGAGCCACACGATAGTGCTGCGTATTTCAGGTGTCTTTGTACCTCCATGTACACATTTCCATGACTTTTGTGTTGGCCTAAGCCGAGTGGTCAGAAAAGCCATTACAGAGGGGTAAGGCTTGTAGCAGGAGGATTATGGACTATTGAAGTCTATGTTCGTCTCATGCTGGAAACTATCAGTGACATCTTCACCCGGTCAAATCCCACTGCATTAGTCCCTCAACTGACTGACCTGCCTGTACAATAAGGGCACCAACTCAGACACCGGTACCTAAAAGCTACAAGCTTCACAACAAACAGAAGAGCTTTCTGTTATAGCTTCAATCGCCATTTGACTAATATAAATACATATATATTACTGAAACTAGTTCTTTACTGTGATTAGTTTTCTATTAATCATATGTATAACATAGTTATTCCTTAATCTTTGGCCGATGCAGGGGCTCATTGGTGTGCGGCAGTGCATGACCTCCATGCTCCATACTAGAAACAGTTTGAAAAACTCATCAAACTGTGTTAACATTTGGAGAATGTGTTGGGACGAAACGGGGACTAGAGTTGAATGCTGACTGGCTGACATGAATATCTGGCTCTTGATTGACACATGTTTTATTTTGGTACAATGTTCTCATTGAGGGGTCCGCTGTGAGGCAGGGCTGGGGGGTTGGACAGCAGGGATTCAACCTGATTAAATGCACCCTCTCTGAGAGATGGCTTGACATAGGCAAGCACAGACAAACTCCCAACAGCTCGAGGCGGGGAGACAAAAAGAATGGTAGTTAAAGAGAAACCAAAACAATTATCGGTAAAATAGGGGTTGCGAGGGCATATACCACTATATAAAAGTATCTATCTCTCTAAGTGCTGGATTAGAGGAATCCACATTATGTGGTGCGCTGGCGAAAAGTAAAACAGATTGAAAAGGTCCGTTATGTAAAAATCAAATGGTTGAATAATATAGTATGATGGAATGAAAGCTCTAAGTGTTTTTTTTTACCTTCTCTTTCAGCAGATGACTTAATTTGCACAGGAAAAGCTGGGCTCCCTCTGAAGGGCTACCTCCCTCCCTCTCTCTTTCTTTCTCTCCCTCCTTTCGTGCTTCTCTCCTTCTCTCCTCTTTGGACTGTACCGTGACCTTCATTGGCGTTTCACCTGCAGGAAGCCATGTTTGATTCTCTGTCCGCCGAGACGCCTGCTTGACAGCAGAATGGTGTCATAGGACCGAGTGGAGGAATTTCTCTTTCTCTGTCATCATTAAGGGGCTTCCCCCTATGGTGAGGGGGATGAAAAGTACGATTTAATGTTCTCTGGAGAGTGGCAGCAGAAGAAAAGCTCAAAGCCCTGCATGCTGGTTTCTGAGTGGGTCACTCCAGCCCTTGCAGCGAATGGGATGTCCCTTAGGAATTTGCCATAGACTGGCCTGAAAGGCTGGGGATTAAGACCCTTTTAAGGATGGAAATGTAACAAAAGGAGCACTTTTATGATGTAGCAGCATAAAATGAGGGGGTCCATTGTGTAACTGATTGCAAAAGATCTTTGAAACAGGCGGCCCTGCACTGCATGCTCGCCTGGCCCAGTGGGCTTTAACGGCTTGTACAAAATGACTTGTCTACATTAGGGACAGAGTGGCTCTCGTTTAGGAGGCAATGTAGAAGATTATTAGTTTGTTTCTATTTTCACCCTTTGCTCCTCCCTCCCTTTTCCTCTCTCTCTCTCGCTCTCTCTCTCTCACGCTCACTCCCTCCTCTCCGTCTGCTATCAATGCCGGATTGAAAGTGGCGACAGAGTCCCAGTGAAAGTCGGTTAATTTAGAGCGAGAGAGAAGGTAATTAGCATGCCCTCAGGCATGGCTAAGCTAGAATAGGAGGCACCTAGTATAGCTCAGATGTAAATGGGAAACACAATGGTTGGGATTTGAGGCAATAACGACCAGGTGATGTGACTGTGCTCACTGCAAAAGTCAATCCTGTGAGAGAAAGAAGGTGCCAGGGCAACGTCACCACACAGGAGAATATAATCGTCACTGGATGCTAATTTTATGCTTAGAGTGTGGTGTCAAATGTCAGAAATTAATTCATCAGTGGTTTTCTTATTGCTTCTTAGTTATTCAAAGATTACATAATAGTACACTATGATCAATTATATTACCTTTAGTTACAGAAGAAAGCAGGAGGAGCTGGATGAAGGTGGAGGAGTGGGACAATTTTATTGACAATAGAGTGATAATAGAAAATGTATTTTCTGTTGAAAATTATGCAGAATTTTCTAGAATAAAAAAATATTTCTGTTAGTTTTGGATGGATGAGGAGAGAATACTCCAGCTTTGTCTGAAAAATGATGCAATCAAAAGGAACGTAACTTTGACTTTATTACACAAGCACTGTACCCACCTGACGTACACTCTAGTGATGCACAGTGGGACATCTTGTAGGCACCTGTAGCACATGACATTTGAGTGAAAGCTGATCTTTTGTTGTTAGTATCTCTGCTTCAATTCACAATAGGTGTCTGTATTTAAATCCAAAACATATTGGGATAGAGAATGAAAACTTGTCTTTCAGTGGGAGTAGGAAAACACTCGAGAGAGGCCAGTGAACACTAGAGGGGGAGCTTACCCATGATGCAGCCTGTGCTGGTCTGACAGAGGGAGCTGTTCTCAGGGCCCCACCACATCCACGCCTTTTATCAGCCCTCCATCCCTCCGTCTCTCCCTCCTCCACCTCCAGCACAGGCAGCAGGAGACCTCCAGGGATCAGAGGTCAAGGGTCGAGAAGAGCGGCGGGCCTTTTTATTGTCATTCTCTCAGGAACGAAAGGGGAAGTGTTTGTGTGTGCGTATGTGCATGCAGGAGCGCGTGCTTGTGTCAGAGAGAAAAAGAAAGGAAAAAGGTCAAAAGTATATTAATGTGTATTTATATGATTTTTTCCATAGACATCCGTGTTGACGTTTTTCAATTGTTTTAAAACCGGAATATAATTTTGAATGTGCATATGTTATGTTATAATTATGTGCACATGGACGCAGCAATAGACGTGTTTGTACAGTATGTGTAAGGCGAATAAGTTGTGAACAGAGGTGTTTGGAGAGAGGGGGGTAGACTGGCTGCTGAGTTTGTAAGTAGGGGGAGAGAAGTTTAGGAGGCCTCACACTGTGATATGGAGCCCTTAAAAGGCCTCTGGAGGGAGTGTAATATCAAGAGCAGGATTATTCCCCAATCCCTCTTCTCCTCCCCCTCCTTCACTCCCCCTCTTCGACTCTCTTCAGCTGACCCTCATCACCTCCCCCCCTCACTCCCCACATCATTTAAATGTCTAAAGAGTAATTGAATGAATTATCATAAAATTTTGACAAATTCATTGACTCGGCAGGCTGAGCGAGCCAAACGTTTCCTTCCATTTGCGTCTAATAAGACATGACATTTGAGATTAGTTTATGTGCTGGTTAGACCTTTTGCCTTTTTCCCTTGGTTCCAGAAACAAAAGGCCAATAAGTGTATGAGGGGGGTATATCTTAAATGCAACACAGACTGCAGACTTTTAAGGGGAATGTGGTGGCTACAGCCTGAAACATGGCATTTATCCACTACACTCCTACATATTCAGACTGTGCTAAATTCTTTTTTTTAAAACTTGTTTTGAAGATAGGCTTCACAAACTGAAGCCAGTAGCAAAGTGAAAAGGGAACTGTTGTGGGGGATGGAATTTAGCGCTGCACAGACTGTTCTCTCTGACCTCGGTGTTCCCACATCAAAGGGCCTCCCCATCCCACTTCCCTCGACGCAAGCTGAAAAGAGGTCTTTAGTGCGGAGGCTTGTGCTTGTGTGTATACGTGTGTGTGAATGTGCTGCGCTGAAACCTGCAGGCTGCCTTGTATGCTGCCAATATGTGGTAGTAGATGGCGATACCAGGTTCTCGGGCTTCAACTGAAACCCTCTGTGCTTAGAAAGGGAGTGGAGAGGGTAATAATATTTTGTGCATTTTCTTTTAGAAATATGCTTTTTCACTTGTGTACTTTTGCTCAGATTTATTTCTCTCCCTTTGTTTCTATATTAGCAATTAAAATTGTGAGTTTTTGAAAGCAGTGCCAGCTCACTGTAGTTCATTAAACACACTGCAAGTTAATTGAAGTGAGAGGTTGGAGGTTAGAAAGCAATGTGGCGAATTTGGAGGAGTTCCATGTTTTTCTCTTGCTGGTCACAGCTGCGTGTCCTCTGTCTTTTGATTAGGGCGAACAGAGTTAAATCTGCTGAGTGTGTGGGTCACACGTACAGGGCGTTGAACCGCTGCACCAAAGAAATTCTGGACACACACGGCAGCTCACAAAAGTGCATACATTGACGGAGGCTCACACCACACACACACACACACACACACACACACACACACACACACACACACACACACACACACACACACACACACACACACACACACACACACACACACACGCCCAAATTTAGTGTAATGATTCTTGTTAGAGCCACTTGTTCCTTGTGTTGAGTTGTTTGTTAGAGGCAGAAGCTTGGGCGTTTGCCGTGACGAGATGAAAAGGCCTGCTTCCATGCCTCCATGTGATGCAACAGCTGTGCCTGCATTGGGCTGCTCATACCCCCCTCCAAATCCCAGTTAACACATACACACACAAACACTTATACACACACACAGTCTATGCATGGACATTCATATTTTCACACCAAATGCAAAGTAAACATCACACGTGTATCCTGGAATAAAATGCTCTTCTTCTTGTACAAAAACACGCACATGTTCCTCTCCACCCACCACACAAACGCACACATGCACACATGCAGACATACAGACATACACAGGACTCCCGGGCATCCTGCTGGGTGAAAAATGTGTATTTGCTGACAGGCAGAGAGAGGGCCGCCACCGCGTGCCCCATCCGGCTGGCAAACGGCTCGATACATCATGGTGTTCTCCTCTCCTCCAGCCCGGCTCCACTCCCGGGCCAAATCGAGCATGTTATTCTCTGCTCACATCTGATTTCCCCCAGCCACCCAGTGACTGAGGATTCTCTTCTCCTACAATGGAGAGAGAGAGGGAGAGAATGGGAGAGCAAATCTGGACACACGTTCCTGCACACTCACACACTCACACACGCGTGCACACGCACGATCCAGACAGTGCAACTGACAAAGAAAGCCACACGTCCTAATAAGCAAGCACAGACACACACACACTCGCTGACCTCTGTGCTTGCCACCACAAGGCTGCCACTGATCTTCAAATACAGCAGAGCATCAATCAGTTCGTGACTGCCTTTTAGTGTCATTTTTCTTCCTTCCCCTGGCTTTTTGTCCTCATCTTCTCAACCTTTCCTCTGCTCCTTGAGTATTCTTACAGGCGTCTGCTCTTTCTGGCTGAGCCTGCGGAGCATAGGTCATATTTAGTTTATCTCTCAGCTTCCCCTCGCATATCAGGACTGTAAAATATCCCAAAGAGATAGAGCTGGATAATGTATGTAAATCCAAATTGTTGTATCTCAGGCACTTATTTATTCCACTTTTTTATGGAAATCTTTTTGATTTTTTTTCTCTCTCTTATCCTAACCCTCCCCCGTCCTGCCTCAAAGTCTCTCTGCATCATAAACTTGAATGATACACAAATGTTTCATCCCAGGACTGTAACTTGTGATAGAATACTTCCAAGAGAGAAAACCTTTTGAACCCTCTCATGAAATAAACTCACAATGACGTCTTAGTTTTTCCTCAACAGATATGAACATTGTCAATGTTTGCAGACTCTTTTAATTATCTGTTATTAGTAACTGAGCAAACACAGTTTAATCAGTGTTCTGTATTACAGAACTTTATCATCAACTATTAAAAAAAGGATGGCTATTTGTTTCCCATATATACTGAAAATTAATCACAATGTTTAGTGTCATTATTATTTCTGTGCAGTATTTATAGCTCCATCTCCCCTGTTTATAATAAAAAAAATAATAATAATCACCAAATTGAAATCCATGTGCTCCACATAGTGTTTCAGCTGTTTAAATGTGGAGTCCTTGGTTCTAATTTGTGGTCTTGCTTTTTTTCAACAACTCAATAATGCTCACATTCAGAGCCCAATTAAGTGTGACTGTGTTTATTTTTAGCTTTATGGCAAATGAATTAAACTTCTCAGTGGAAGACTATTAGACATTCCCTGGCAGCAGCAGCCTGCCAGCCAGCCAGCTCGCAGCTTTGGGAACGTCAGCGCACTGAACACTCACCCCGCAGAGCACATAATCGTGTTTACTTGGTTGAGGTCCCAAAATAAGTGTTATCTTAATTAATAAACAAATTACAAAATAATATAAAAAAACTCGTCACAAGGGTGACGAGTTTTTTTAAAGTTCATCAATTACCAGGATTAGCCAGGCAAGAAGCATGTAATCTACACAGAGACATTTATAGGGCAACGATTGTGCCACCTTCCCCATAAGCCTTTATTGTGATGAAATTTGGAGCAATAAAGCACCTTCCCATTTCCCCTGACAAATCCTGTACTCCTCCTCAAAATCAAAAGGTGAAGCATTTAGCAGTCCGCTTCTAATGGGTAAAGCTGTGTGACGAATGAATTGCCCTACACACATCTAGTGGTGTACTAAAGAGGGTGGAAAGTCAAGAAAACAGAGTGAAAGGAAATTAGAGACAGAGTGGGAGAGATCAAGCTATTAAATGCGGTGATATACTTTTAATGAAAATTCAAAGATTTATCCTATAGTCATATTTTACTGTTTTAGTAGTTTTTGTGTAGATTCCATGCTGGATGCAAGGGATATTTATGACACACTGCAACATAAATTACTTATTACTTTATGCTGCTTGAAAGATTTAAAATGTTCCCCCTCCACATTTTTTTGTCTTTGCCTTAGCTGAACACAAGCTGTTAATTATGTACATTGGAGTGAAGTGCAGACTGAAACCAGCATTGTCTCATCTGGCATACTGAGTCCTGCTTTACGTCTCTCCCAACACTTTATTTCTAGTAATCTGCTGATAGAACCTATGGATTATGAACAGCAGAGCATCATAAGTAGGTTTCTGGCTCTCTTACCTGAGAATTTGCAACAGACCCCTCTCAGCTCACTCACGGAGTGAGGAGGGGGGGATACATGGATAGGATGCACAGGCAAAGGAAATCTCCATGTCTTTCCTTTGATATGTATATTTCCAACCACTTTCTAAATCGGATATTTTTCCCCTCCCCTCACCAAATGCCACTCTCTTTTACCCGCTACAGTAGTCCTTTTTATTGAGGATCAGTTTGTGTTTTCACATCTTCCGTCTACACGATAGTAGACACGTCTAATATAGCTTTGATATGCTTTAGACTGGCATTTTCATCTCTACTTGTGGTTGTGTTAGTCTTTTAAGTCTTTCATATTATAAACATATACAAGGTGATTCATTGCTTAGTACATGCACTACTGACTTTATTTTTTAATTTTTTTTTTTTTAAGAATGATGGCTTCAACCACGGCTACATCCATTTGAAGTTTTCCACATTATCAGTCACTGCTGTCTTGGTCTACTTAACATCACATCTACTGCACAACTTTAAACCACCCCTTTTCATGTCTCAATGTCCAGGTGTCAGCAGGTCTAAATGTACCTTCTTTATATGATAGTGCTAGCTATTGTGTTCTCAATCACCTGGCATTAATATTTCCATCCCCGCTGAGGTTGATTAACTGTGTTGTCTGCCTGCCATCCATCACTGCCTTCCTGGGCAGTCTGGAGTTGCCGCAGAGTGATGGGCAAACCTTTTGAGGAACTTGTTGTAAATGTCAACAAAACACCTCCGTGGGTGTCCAGGTTTCTCTTTGTTTTCACACTTGTGTTCTTTATGAAGACATTTATGCTCTCACTGTCTGTATATGAAAAGATTTACATGAGCTGAAGGCTATATCAGTCTGTGATTCTTGGGCACTCACATGAAGTGTATTTAGTTCTCTCAGGTATGTCATTAGATATAGTGTATGTTTTATAATTATGTGGTTTACTGTGCACATATTTACAATTTCGAATTACTTTGTGACATATTCCTCCCTACTGTATATATAGTACAATATAAGCTTGTGCATTGTGTTAAATATTCAGTCACTCACATATTCAGCAACTAATGCGAGCAACCATCCCCATCTATTCAAAGAAATTAATATTCAAAGGTTAAGATATCTCTTCACAAGGTGTAATGAGCACCTCTGCTCAATTGTTACCATAGGTGTTCCAATCCTGGGACTGCATTAGGGACTACACTCAGATAATTTATGATTCCCGTAGTCCCCCTCAGCGGGGATTAATTTTGAATTATTTATGCTCTTATACGCACATAGAGCTGAAACATTTTAGTAGGTGTCAGACGCTCACTCACAGACGAGGCTAATGTGCGGACTAGCAGGGGAACTGATGGCAGCCTCTTGTTATTTAAAGTCTAGCTTTTTATATTCCTCTCATTCCCCAAGGGAGTAGAGGGGCAAAAGATGAAAACAGTATGTCTCTTTAAATAGAAATATACAATTCAGACGGTGGTCGGGGTGATTCAGAATGAGCACTGTAAGAGAAACAGAATAAGAAAGTTTGGAGTTGAGGGGGAAGAGTGCAGGCTTTAGGTGGTTTGTTTTGTTGGGGTAAACTTCTCTCTGGCTCACATAGAAGTGACTCTTCTATAAGGCGGCTTTGACATATTGCTGACAACACTGGGTGTATGACCCTCTTTTATTAAGCAAAGAGAGAGAGGAGTGTTTTATTTGTGGAATCCATGTCAGGAGTTAAATCTTTAATCATGTTTTTGTTTTTGCACAAATGAAAATGGATGGACGTTTTGAACCCCTGAAATGAAAGGTGCTCCAGGTTAATAGTAGCTTATATTTTGCACAATTTGTACAGTTAGTCATTTCTAATATCATTAGGGAAATTAGGTGTGAGGTGATTTATTTGTTTATTCATTTAATAAATCATTTAAACCCATTCTGAATTTTAAGCATGCTAGTCGGAAGACGAATAGCCGGCTCACTGTGCCCTTATAAACAGGAAGCCACATAAATCAGGTAATAAACTTACAACATGTTTTGCATAGCGCTAATTACTAGTGTTTTTAATTTGTCCGGTTCAGGCAGGGTTCTGTTGCCATGTGTCACATCTCATTGCTCTCTGGTGA
Source organism: Plectropomus leopardus (assembly GCF_026936395.1). Taxonomy (NCBI): domain Eukaryota; kingdom Metazoa; phylum Chordata; class Actinopteri; order Perciformes; family Serranidae; genus Plectropomus; species Plectropomus leopardus. The sequence continues at coordinate 23,778,268 of NC_142179.1, forward strand.
GTAATGAATGATGTGATTCAGCCTAATTCATGTTATGGATATTCCCCTGCTTTGTTCTCTTCATGTGTACTAATTAAATTTCCTGCACTCGAATAAGGTTGCTTTAAATATGCAGGAATTTATGTAAATAATTTTTGTATTAATTTTCACTATGGTTTTCGTGGATCAGGTCAACATAAACAAACAGTAGTTTGAGTGTACCACACGCTGGTTGTATTTATCATCCTACTGTACTTGCACACGAGAAGACATGCACATACACACCACAGTGTCAGTCCCTACAACCCTTATAACTCAAGCCAAGCTCTGTAATTGTGTTGGCAGCAGTATTGTCCTTGCCATAGGATCACTGCTACTATTGTACAGAAAAGGTCCCCTTTCTCGCTGCTCAACAATGTCTAATAAATCCTGGGGTGGGGAACATTGATGCTGGGCACTGACTGTGACACAAAAGAGGGGAATTTGGGAAGAGGCTGCAGAGGATAATGAACAGTATTTTAACTCGGCAGTTTAACCTCCGAGCCTGTCAGGACTGACCTTTCGCCAACCCCGGGGAGAGTCTGATGTCTCCTGTTTCTCTGGTTTTTTTTTTCCTCTCCCTCCTTCACTCCCTTCTCACTCTCTCCTCCTGCCCCTTCCCTCTTCTTCCCCTCTTTTATTCTTCTGCTGACAGAGAGTATACTGGAGTAAAAGAGACGGAAAGAGAGGGAGTGTGTGTGTGTGTGTGTGTGTGTGTGTGTGTGTGTGTGTGTGTGTGTGTGTGTGTGTGTGTGTGTGCGTGGGGGGAGAGAGAGGGTAGGGGCTGGGATGTGTAAGAAGTGTCAGTCCAAGACATTTACATGAAAAGCAGTTAGTAGTTGAAAGGCGAGCTGTTTCACAATCTGCCTGTACATTTTCTTTTTTCTCACCCTTTCTCTCTGGCTAAGTCTCTCTCCATCTCTTTTATTGCCGTGGTCCATGCCTAGCGAATTGATGTGAGAGCAGGGGCGACCCCCACACGTCTACAGCAGACTGGGAGGTGTTATTGACTCTCATTGAGGCCTACATGACCCTCATCCAGTGTGACCTTTATACAACCTTTTGCTTCACCTGAGGTTGACCTTGAAGGAATGCGGCTCTCTGCATTTATATGTCTGCTATTATTAGTGCTCTGCAACTCATGTTTTTTTTCCCTCCCTTGTCCATTTTAGTCCCTTTTCCATGCACCCTCCGTCTTTCTCAGTTTTTTTTTTCTCTCTCTTTCTATCGCTCTCAGTTACACAGCAGAGGGTAGTAAGTGTAAATCAAGAGGGACCATTTTCTTTAGCAGGGCCCTGATTAGTGCTGATGATGTTTCTAAAGAGGTGAAGGGGACAGCTCAGAGGCCACCGCAGCTGCTCTCCCCTATTCACCGTGTGCAGATTTATGTCTCCCTCTCTCTTTTTTTTCCCGTCTTTCTCCCCCACTCTCACTCTCTTTCCTACCACATTTTCAACATTATCAATATCGATTGAGCTGTGCACTTAGAACCTCTCTTTAACAATTGGCTCCTGCGGTTGATATGGGCATTAATGGTGAGTGCTCACGGATGGAGAGAAAAGGAGGGAGGGCGAGATTTAAAACAGTTTGAAAGATTTATGTAATTTCACATGAATAACCCACAGATGTCATGGTAGGGGATTCTCTCTCACACAGACAGCTCCATCAGTGTAATACTTACCCGCATACGTCCGAGTTCACATCATCATATCATC